>NC_065593.1:19847038-20177663 GCF_024542745.1 Macaca thibetana thibetana
GAGCCTGAGGTGGGAGGATCGCTTGAGCCCAGGAGGCTGAGGCTCCAGTGAGACCCAAGATCTCACTGCTGCATTCCAGCCCGGGTGACAAAATGAGACCCTGTCTCAAAACAAAAAAAAGGCAGCACGGTAATGCAGGGAAGACACGGGATGATTGGGGGGTGCCAGGAGGGAGGAGAGGCTCAGCCTGGCCAGGGTGGTGGGCATTCCTGTGGGAGTCAGGTCCGAGTCTCCAGGATGGAGACCACTAGGCCCCCACCACTCCTGCCTGCCTCAAACGCGTGAATGTAAGCGCTGGGGCTGGGTGCGGCGGCTCACGCCTGTAATCCCAACCCTTAGGGAAGCAGAGGTAGGAGGATAGCTTGAGCCCAGGAGTTCAAGACCAGACTGGGCAATATAGTGAGACCCCACTCTCCATAAAAAGGATAAAAAAGCCTGAGTGCCGGGGTCCCCGTCTCCCCCTCACCACTTGGGTGTCTCTCTGCCCCCGACCCGGGGCCCCCCGTCTCCCCCTCACCACTTGATGTCTTTGCCCCGCAGGTCGCTCCCAGGCTGAATTCCCGGTGATAGAGGCGCTCACTGGACTCCCAGCTCCCAGCGCTTTGCTTCTGTCCTCCCCTCCCAATTACCAAAGACTCAAACTTCCAGACAGGGATCCGGGGACGCCCCGAAGCCCCCCCTGCCGTCTCCCACCTCCTGCCCATCCCTCAGACGGGGACCCAGGGACACCCCGAAACCCACCCGCCATCTCCCACCTCCTGTCCATCCCTCAGGGACCCAGGGATACCCCGAAGCCCCCCTGCCGTCTCCCACCTCCTGCCCATCCCTCAGACGGGGACCCAGGGACGCCCTGAAGCCCCCCCTGCCGTCTCCCACCTCCTGCCCATCCCTCAGGGACCCAGGGAAACCCCGAAGCCCCCCTGCCGTCTCCCACCTCCTGCCCATCCCTCAGACGGGGACCCAGGGACACCCCGAAGCCCCCCCTGCCATCTCCCACCTCCTGCCCATCCCTCAGACGGGGACCCAGGGACGCCCCAAAGCCCCCCTGCCGTCTCCCACCTCCTGCCCATCCCTCTCTTGAGGGAGCAGCAGGGGCCAGGAGCTACCCCAGGAGTGGGCCAGGCCGGGCCACAGCAATAGCAAAGCCAGGGCCAGAGCGAGCCATGCCAGCCCTACTGCCGATGCCAAATGTTTGAGAGAAGGGAACTTTTGCTGAGGTTTTCTCTGAGGTTTTTTTTGATGCTTTATAGGAAACTATTTTTTAAGAAAAGCCATTTCCCACCCGAGGACACATGGGTGTGTTTTCCCTGACCCCAGCAGGGCGAGGAATGTAGCTGAGAGGTGGGGTGGGCTGGGCTCTGGTGCCCTCTTCGCTGGCCAGGCCACCTCTCCTCCTGATTCCCTTGGCACCTTGTCTGTCTACCTGTCTCCCTGCCTGCCCATCTGCACCTTTTGCAGCCCACTCTGACTTCCATCTGCAGGCTGAGACCACGCTTGCCTGCCCTCTTCTTCCTGCCTTAAGAATGTTCTGCCGGGCGCGGTGGCTCAAGCCTGTAATCCCAGCACTTTGGGAGGCCGAGATGGGTGGATCACGAGGTCAGGAGTTCGAGACCATCCTGGCTAACACGGTGAAACCCCGTCTCTACTAAAAAAATACAAAAAACTAGCCGGGCGAGGTGGCGGGCGCCTGTAGTCCCAGCTACTCGGGAGGCTGAGGCAGGAGAATGGCGTAAAAACCCGGGAGGCAGAGCTTGCAGTGAGCTGAGATCCGGCCACTGCACTCCAGCCTGGGCGACACAGCGAGACTCCGTCTCAAAAAAAAAAAAAAAAAAAAAAAAAGAATGTTCTTTTAGGCCGGGCACGGTGGCTCACGCCTGTAACCCCAGCACTCTAGGAGGCCAAGGTGGGCTGATCACCTGAGGTTAGGAGTTCGAGACCAGCCTGACCTACGTGAAGAAACTCCGTCTCTAGTAAAAATACAAAATTACCTGGGCATGGTGGTGCACGCCTGTAATCCCAGCTACTCGGGAGGCTGAGGCGGAGAATCGCTTGAACCCGGGAAGTGGAGGTTGCAGTGAGCCAAGATTATACCATTGCTCTCCAGCCTGGGCAACAGAGCGAGACTCCGTCTCAAAAAAAAAAAAAAAAAAAAAAAAAAAAATGCCCTTTTCCTGTCCTCATCATCGCAGTCTGAGGCCATGCTGGAGTGAGGAAGGACGTCTTAGGCCATAGAAGTTGGAAGACTGGGAGATCATACAGCTCAGCCCCTTCATGTTAGAGCAGAAGACGGACGCCCAAACAGGAGAAGGCACTTGCCCGCGGTCATACGGCAGGTTGCCACAAAACCAGGACGGCAGCCCTTCCTCAGAGTGCCTCACTGCCACTCCCAGGGACCGGGAGCCCCATAAAACCCAGTCATGTTTTGACAGCAGAGTTGGCTCCTTGACCAGCAATCAGCCCTGGGGGCTGCCAGGTGGGAAAAGTGCCTCTGCCTGAGTCCAGGCCTTAGGATGACGGACAGCTTGCCTGCACACTTGGGCCCCACTCAAGGATGTAGGGCCTTTTCTGGCCCCTGACCCCTCCCTGGCATGGGAGCACGGGGAAGGGCTGGCCTTGGGGGGAGCGGCAGGGGCACCACCTCTTTCTGCTGCTTCTCCCCACCCCTACCCTCAAGGGCCTGGGGGCTGCCCAGCTGCCTCTGTGCCCTTCTGGGGGTCTCAGCCCACTGCTGACACTTCTGCAATCCAGAGAAACACTAAATAAAGCAATATGTGTTTGCCAACGTGGTCTCCTTGTCAGTATTAGGAAACGAGGAGGGCCCCTGGGAGGCAACCAAGGGTCTCATGTTGCAGGTTGTTTTTGAGACGGTCTCGCTCTTGTCACCCAGGCTGGAGTGCAGTGGCACAATCTTGGCTGACTGCAACCTCCGCCTCCCGGGTTCAAGTGATTCTTCTGCCTCAGCCTCCTCAGTAGCTGGGACTACAGGTGCGCGCCAACACACCCGGCTAATTTTTGTATTTTTAGTAGAGACGGGGTTTCACCATGTTGGCCAGGCTGGTCTTGAACTCCTGACAGGCGATCCTCCCGCCTCGGCCTCCCAAAGTGCCGGGATGACAGGCGTGAGCCACCGTGCCTGGCCACCTCTCGTTCAAATTCTGTTGCAAGTGACAAACCCAGTCCAAACTGGCTTGGGCCAAAACAAATGGCATTTATGAGCATTAGCACCTTAGTCCCGGGGTAGGGCTGCTTCCAGGTGCTCACACACGGTCAGGAATGTGTCTGGAGCCATCACCTGGCTCAACCTTCCTCTACGGTGGCTTCTTTCCCAAGCAGACTCTCACCTGGAGGTGGAGTGGCAGCAACAGCCACCCACAGAGGCACCCACAGCTCCAGGTTTTCATCTGTCAGTTCAGCACTGGAGGCAGAGAGAGGAAGTGCCGGCCGGGCGCGGTGGATCAAGCCTGTAATTCCAGCACTTTGGGAGTCCGAGGCCGGCGGATCACGAGGTCAGGAGATCGAGACCATCCTGACTAACATAGTGAAACCCTGTCTCTACCAAAAATACAAAAAACTAGCCGGGCGCGGTGGCGGGCGCCTGTAGTCCCAGATACTCGGGAGGCTGAGGCAGGAGAATGGCGTGAACCCGGGAGGCGGAGCTTGCAATGAGCCAAGATCTCGACACTGCACTGCAGCCTGGGCGACAGAGCAAGACTCCGTCTCAAAAAAAAAAAAAAAAGAAAGAAAGAGGAAGTGCCTCTTTCCCAAAATGTGAAAGTCTCAGAGCGGATTCTCAGTGCAGCAACTTGAATGAGGTATCCACCCTGACCCAGTCACTGTAGCGAGGGAGAGGAGTAGATTCTGATTCGTCAGGCCTGGATCAGGTGCCTGCCCTGGAGACAGAGCTACGTGAACCACACCGGAAACCACAGGACCAAGAGTGGGAGATGACTCCCCAAAATGAAATCAGTGTTGCCTCCACAAGAAAGAGAATGAGTGGGCCGGGTGCGGTGGCTCACACCTGTAGTCCCAGCACGTTGGGAGGCCGAGGCGGGTGGATCACCTGAGGTCAGGAGTTCAAGACCAGCCTGGCCAACATGGTGAAACCCCGTCTCTACTAAAAATACAAAATTAGCCAGGCATGGTGGCGAGCACCCGTAATCCCAGCTGCTCAGGAGACTGAGGCAGGAGAATCCCTTAAACCCGGAAGGCAGAGGTTGCGGTGAGCCGAGATTATGCCACTGTCCTCCAGCCTGGGCGACAGAGCGAGACTCCGTCTCAGAAAAAAAAAAAAAAAAGGAACGAGAGCTTCAAGCTACCGCCGCGGAGCTCATCAGCAGATGGCTGTGAGTTTTTCTAAGAGGGCGGCGGGCTGTGGGTGGAGGGAACAGTGCACGTGGGGCTTAGAGACAAGAACAGGTTTAGCCCCGGGGTCAGCCCAGCTGCTTGAGGAGCTTTGATTTGTAACCCAGGGTGGAGGTTCTCAAACAATGAAGATACCACACAACGTGTGACATTTTGGGCTTGACACGATCCTGTATACACACCTAAATTTTGATGCCTCTTCCCACGATTAATTTTCCCAAGGAAAAATGAAAGCACTACAAGTATTCGTTTGCTTTATCCGCAGTAACAGTGGCTCCGAGAAGCAGATAGATAAGATAGGTATTAAGTGCAATTACAATGCTTTATAACTGGGTCAACATTCCTTTCTCTAGCAAACCAGAATGCATGTGAGAGTGACATCGCAGACGTTACACAGGCATCCACCTTTTTTTTTTTTTTTGTGACAGTCTCTGTTGCCCAGGCTGGAGTGCAGTGGCGCGATCTCAACATGGTCATCCCAAAGTGATGGGATGACAGGCATGAGCCACTGTGCCCGGCCTGCTCTGACCTTTCTTTTTATTTATTTATTTATTTATTTATTTTTTATTTTTTTGAGACAGTGTCTCGCTCTGTCGCCCAGGCTGGAGTGCAGTGGCCCGATCTCAGCTCACTACAAGCTCTGCCTCCCGGGTTCACGCCATTCTCCTGCCTCAGCCTCCCGAGTAGCTGGGACTACAGGCGCCTGCCACCTTGCCCGGCTAGTTTTTTGTATTTTCTAGTAGACACGGGGTTTCACTGTGTTAGCCAGGATGGTCTCGATCTGCTGACCTCGTGATCCGCCTGTCTCGGCCTCCCAAAGTGCTGGGATTACAGGCTTGAGTCACCGCGCCCAGCCTATTTATTTTTTTTAGATGGAGTCTCGCTCGGTCGCCCAGGCTGGAATGCGGTGGCGCGATCTCGGCTCACTGCAAGCTCCGCCTCCCGGGTTCACGCCATTCTCCTGCCTCAGCCTCCCGAGTAGCTGGGACTACAGGCGCCGCCACCACGCCCGGCTAATTTTTTGTATTTTTAGTAGAGACAGGGTTTCACCGTGTTAGCCAGGATGGTCTCGATCTCCTGACCTCGTGATCCGCCCGCCTCAGCCTCCCAAAGTGCTGGGATTACAGACGTGAGCCACCGTGCCCAGCCAGAAAGAAATTTTCTTACTGCCTGCTTTATTTTTTTCTAAGGAAAAGTAGGAATAAGTAGCCCAACTTCAGAGTGAGCCCTTTACATGGTACCCAGCCTCGGGCAGTGTCATGACCATATGATGCGGCTCTGGCGGCTTCAGGGGACGGCACCAGGCAGGCAAGCAGGTTGTCGAGCTCCAGTTTCTTCCCCATTGCTGAAAGAAGGAATGCCTTTCTTTTTTTTTTTTTTTTTTTTTTGTTTTGAGACGGAGTCTGGCTCTGTCGCCCAGGCTGGAGTGCAGTGGCTGGATCTCAGCTCCGCCTCCCGGGTTTGCGCCATTCTCCTGCCTCAGCCTCCCGAGTAGCTGGGACTACAGGCACCCGCCACCTCGCCCGGCTAGTTTTTTGTATTTTTTTAGTAGAGACGGGGTTTCTCCGTGTTAGCCAGGATGGTCTCGATCTCCTGACCTCATGATCCGCCCGTCTCGGCCTCCCAAAGTGCTGGGATTACAGGCTTGAGCCACCGCGCCCGGCCGGAATGCCTTTCTTTGGTCAGGAAAGTTGGGAGGGGAGGATTTGGGTGGATTTTTCTGCTGGAATGAGCAGCCTTCCATTCTCTCCCTGCTTCACCTCTGCTTCAGAGCCTCCTTCCAGGACCCTCCCTTCTCTGCTTCCCCCCGCCCCAATACACACCAGAAACGTCGCCTAAGCAAGGAGGTCACTTTCTTCGTAGGGCAGGTCTCAGGCTTATCAGAGGGTGAAAGCCACCATTGTAGCTGCAAATCTGTACGTTTGAAGGGGATGGAGGAGGATGAGAAAAGAAAGGAGAGAGGGGTGGGCTTGCGCGCTCATTGTTCCAAGGGTCACTCCTGTTCCCATGCTGTTGGAGTCTGAAGTTTTGGATTCTCCTGGGTCTACAAGGAGGGAAGACACGCTTGAGTGGCGGCTGATGGCTGGGTCTTCCCTTCTTGCTTATTATGTTTTTTTTTTTTTTGAGACGGAGTCTTGCTCAGTCGCCCAGGCTGGAGTGGTGCGGTGGCACGATCTCGGCTCACTGCAAGCTCCGCCTCCCAGGTTCTCGCCATTCTCCTGCCTCAGCCTCCCCAGTAGCTGGGACTACAGGCGCCCGCCACCACACCCGGCTAGTTTTTTGTATTTTTAGTAGAGACGGGATTTCACCGTGTTAGCCAGGATGGTCTCGATCTCCTGACCTCATGATCCGCCCGTCTCGGCCTCCCAAAGTGCTGGGATTACAGGCGTGAGCCACCGCGCCCGGCCACTTATCTCTTTATTTTCCAGCTTAGTTATGATTTCTTCCTCCTTCTCCTTTTTTTTTTTTCCCCTTGAGACAGAGTCTTTCTCTGTCCCCCAGGCTGAAGTGCAGTGGCACGATCTTGGCTCACTGCAACGTCCGCCTCCTGGGTTCAAGCGATTCTCCTGCCTCAGCCTCCCTAGTAGCTGGGACCACAGGTGCCCGCCACGCCTGGCTAATTTTTGTATTTTTGATAGAAATGGTGTTTACCCAGTTGGCCAGACTGGTCTCAAACTCCTGACTTCAAGTGATTCACCCACCTTTGCTTCCCAAAGTACTGGCCTATTCTCCTTAAAAAAAAAATTCTTTTTCAGTTGGGCGCAGTGGCTCATGCCTGTAATCCCAGCACTTTGGGAGGCTGAGGCAGGCGAATCATCTGAGGTCGGGAGTTCGAGATCAGCCTGACCAACATGAAGAAACCCCGTCTCTACTAAAAATACAAAAAATTATACAGGCATGGTGGTGCATGCCTGTAATTCCAGCTACTCGGGAGGCTGAGGCAGGAGAATCTCTTGAACTCAGGAGGCGGAGGTTGCGGTGAGCTGAGATCGTGCCATTGCACTCCAGCCTGGGCAACAGGAGCGAAACTCTGTCCCGAAAAACCAAAAAAAAATCTTTTTCTTGTAATTTCCATGTGCCCTAGGGAGGGATCTTAGAGGGACTGCTTTGGAACAGGCGGTCTCTGGGTCAGGTCCAGAGCTCACAGACCGGCCAGAATTCACACTGGCATGGCTGCTTCTGCTGGTTCACAGTGCCAGGCTGTGACTAAGCCAGGGTCACGATGAGTCACCTACAGCAGGAAAAGTGCCCTTGTCCCTCCCAGGCCCCCACCCCCACTTCCCCAGAGCAGGCCTAAGGGTGTGTAGGTGAGTCCAGAAGGGCTGTGTTATCCATTAGACCAGAATCCACAGCTGACTGCCTTTTTTTTTTTTTTTTTTTTTTTTTGAGACAGAGTCTCACTCTGTCACCCAGGCTGGAGTGCAGTGGCGCAATCTGGGATCACTGCAAGCTCTGCCTCCTGGGTTCACGCTATTCTCCTGCCTCAGCCTCAGGAGTAGCTGGGACTACAGGCGCCGCCACCACGCCCGGCTAATTTTTTGTATTTTTAGTAGAGATGGGGTTTCACCGTGTTGGCCAGGATGGTCTCGATCTCCTGACCTTGTGATCCGCCCGCCTTGGCCTCCCAAATTGCTGGGATTACAGGCGTGAGCCACTGCGCCCTGCCTGACTGCTTTTTTTTTTTGAGATGGAGCCTCGCTCTGTCGCCCAGGCTGGAGTGCAGTGGCCGGATCTCGGCTCACTGCAAGCTCTGCCTCCTGGGTTCACGCCATTCTCCTGCCTCAGCCTCCCGAGTAGCTGGGACTACAGGCGCCCGACACCTCGCCTGGCTCGTTTTTTGTATTTTTTAGTAGAGACGGGGTTTCACCGTATTAGCCAGGATGGTCTCGATCTCCTGACCTCGTGATCCGCCTGTCTCGGCCTCCCAAAGTGCTGGGATTACAGGCTTGAGCCACCGCGCCCGGCCTGCTTTTTTAAAATGTAGATTCCTGCCACCCCTTCCTCCCACTTCCTATCTCAGAAATTTGAGGGTACAGCAGAGTGACCATGCTGTCTCTCCTTCCAGGATTTGAACCCTAGCTCCTCACTGTGCCAACGTGTATCTCTGTACACGTTACTTAAACTCTCTGAGCTTCAGTTTTCTCTTCTGTATGATGGGGATACTTGTCAAAGAAGGTGGTTGAGAGGATTAAATGAGATGATGCATATGAAGGCAGTCAGCACAGTGCCTGGCACACGGTCATCTCTGAATAAATGTTAGTGGTCCTGAAACGCTTATGGAGTACCTCGTAGACTAGCTGCTTGGACTTTAAGGACATACACAGAACTACAAATGAAAAATTACAGTAAAATGGGTAAGAGCTGTCATGGGAATAATTTGGACGTACTGCTGTTGATGGAGAGGGAGTGATAGGGTGGTTAAGAAAGGGGAGACATTCGGGCCGGGCGCAGTGGCTTACGCCTGTAATCCCAGCAATTTGGGAGGCCGAGGAGGGCGGATCACGACGTCAGCAGATGGAGACCATCCTAGCCAACACGGTGAAACCCCATCTCTACTAAAAAAAAAAAAAATACAAAAAACATTAGCCGGGCATGGTGGCGGGCGCCTGTAGTCCCAGCTATTGGGGAGGCTGAGGCAGGAGAATGGCGTGGACCCAGGAGGTGGAGCTTGCAGTGAGCCAAGATGGCACCACTGCACTCCAGCCTGGGTGACAGAGCGAGACTCCATCTCAAAAAACAAAAACAAAAAGAAAGGGAAGACATTTGAATTTGAGACTCCAAAGTGGGTAGAAGAGCATTCCAGGCCAGGCACAGTGGCTCTCGCCTGTAATCCCAGCACTCTGGGAGGCCGAGGTGGGTGGATCATGAGGTCGGGAGATGGAGACCATCCTGGCTAACACGGTGAAACCTCGTCTCGACCAAAAATACGAACATTATTAGCTGGGCGTGGTGGCAGGCGCCTGTAGTCCCAGCTACTTGGGAGGCTAAGGCAGGGAGAATCACTTGAACCCGGGAGGTGGCGGTTGCAGTGAGCTGTGATCGCACCACTGCACTCCAGCCTGGGCGTCAGAGCAAGAATCCATCTGAAAAAAAAAAAGAGACTATGGCTCAATTTTATGCTCTGAGCTAACCTGGGAGTTTGAACACCTGAAGACTGTTAAACGTTTTACACAAGGTAGCAACACATTCAGATTTGTATACATATATACTTTTTTGAGACAGGATCTCCCTCTGTCGCCCAGGCTGGAGTGTAATGGTGGGATCTCAGCTCACTGCAACCTCTGTCTCCCGGGTTCAAGCGATTCTCCTGCCTCATCTTCCTGAGTAGCTGGGATTACAGGCAGCCACTATGACGCCCAGCTAATTTTTGTATTAGTAGAGACGCGGTTTCACCATATTGGTCAGCCTGGTCTAGAACTCCTGACCTCAGGTGATCCGCCTGCCTCAGCCTCCCAAAGTGTTGGGATTACAGGCGTGAGCCACCGTGCCCGGCCAGATCTGTATTTTAGAAAACTCAGTGGGAGCTGTTTGCAGTGCAATTAGAGGCAACCAGACGAAAGGGCACCAGCGAGCAAGCCACTCATAGGAACACAGTCCAGAGTGACCATGACGGCAGTGAAAGTAGGAGATGCCCCTGGCTACAATTTAGTGTTTAGAAGTATCTGGGCAGGTGACCCCAAAGCCTCAAAAGAGAGGAGAATTCTGTACTTCACGTGGCTTGGCACACTCTGCTCCCTTTGCTTTGAATGTCCTTCCCCTTTTGTCATTCAGCAGTCAACACATGCTACCTCCTCTGGGAAGCCCTCTTGGATTACTCCGCAGACTGGATGGAGGGGGGCTCTGCTCTGTGTTCATGTCCGTTTCCCATGATAGCGCTTGTCAGCATTTGTCATCCTTTTGTCATGCAGTTTCCTGGTTCCTCTCACTGGTGTGTGAGTTTGAGGAGTGCAGGGCCCAGCCTCCATCACCTTTGCACCCGCAGTGCAGGTGGAGTGTCAATAACAATGTCCTGAATGAATCAATGAAAATGAGAACGTCAGCCGGCCTGTGGAGAAGCTAGAGGAACGAGAAGAAACAGACCGACATGGCCGGGAGCGATGTTTCTCGCCTGTAATCCCAGCACTTTGGGAGATCGAGGCGGGTGGATCACCCGAGGTCAGGAGTTCGAGACCAGCCTGGCCAACATGGTGAAACCCCCGTCTCTACTAAAAATACAAAAATTAGCCAGGCGTGGTGGCGCTCGCCTGTAATCCCAGCTACTTGGGAGGCGGAGGCAGGAGAATCGCTTGAACGCGGGAGGCGGAGGTTGCGGTGAGCCGAGATCGCGGCACTGCACTCCAGCCTGGGCGACAGAGACACCGTCTGAAAAAACAAAAAAAGAAAAAGAAAAGAGAAGCAGACTGATATCCCAGGAAGCCTGGCCGAGAACTGAGGCCCCAGGGCCACACGCGTCTTTTCTCCTGCAATCCTGTCTGGGAGCCGCCGCCTAGAAGTCCCGGGCCGTCCGGGAACGCGAGCCTGAAGCAGCACCGCGCGGTCGGCGGCGCAGGCGCACGTCTCTGCTGGAGGCTGCGAGGCCCCGCCCCCGGGCCCTAGACCCCGCCTCCCATCCCCCTCATCCCCGGGCCGGGCAGGGCGGCACCGCCCATGAGGCCGCATGCGCAGTGCGCGCGCGAGTGCGCCTTGCCCTTCTCCCAATGGCGGGCCGCGGGCCCCTTCCCGGCAGCCTCCCTCGGGCAGGGAGCGCGTCATTTCCGGTGGGGAAGGCCCGCGGCTGCCGCCGCCATTTCGGGCGCTGCTGTGAAGCTGAAACCGGAGCCGGTCCGCTGGGCGGCGGGCGCCGGGGGCCGGAGGGGCGCGCGCGGCGGCGGCACCCCAGCGTTTAGGCGCGGAGGCAGCCATGGCGGGCAACTTCGACTCGGAGGAGCGGAGTAGCTGGTACTGGGGGCGGTTGAGTCGGCAGGAGGCGGTGGCGCTGCTGCAGGGCCAGCGGCACGGGGTGTTCCTGGTGCGGGACTCGAGCACCAGCCCCGGGGACTATGTGCTCAGCGTCTCAGAGAACTCGCGCGTCTCCCACTACATCATCAACAGCAGCGGCCCGCGCCCGCCAGTGCCGCCGTCGCCCGCCCAACCTCCGCCGGGTGAGGGACTGACGGGACGGGGGGCCCTGGGCGGGGTGAGGGCCGCGGAACTCCCAGCCCGGCTGGCTGCTCCTCGAGAGCGGACCCTCGGGGTCGTGGGCAGAGGGCTGGGTGACCGTGGCAGGGGCCCGCCGGCTGCTGGGGCTCATTCCCACCCGGGGAACAGGAGTGTGGGGGAGGAGGAGCCGCGGACCGAGGCCCCGGGGTGTGCCTGGGAAGGGCAGCCCCGGGGAAGGGGAACTGCTTCGGCCCCAGGGTGGGGCTGGCTCCCGGGCCAGGCGCAAGGGTAGGGCAGGGCAAGGCAACGTGGGGACAAAGAGCTGAGGGAGATGTTGGCACTGCGGGGGCATCACTTGGCAGCGGCGCCCAGAATGAATCCGATAATCCTACAAGTGGCTTTTGGGCTGGAAGCGTTTCCTGCCGTGTTGGAGAGCCGGGTTTGGCCGTGCTCCCCTGGTGGCCTTTGGTAGGAAGTCACCACAAACTGGCCGGGAGGGATGGAGACACCCTCAGGAAACCGGTTAGTTTTTTCCTTTCTTGGGCATTTTTCCAAAATCCTTGTACCGTCCTCTTCCCCCGTGGAGGACGAAGGTGGTGAATTAAGTGATAGAAGAAAGCCTACAGTGACCAGCCCAACCCAGTTTAAGGCGATGCCTGGCTGCGTGCAGGAGATCTAAGCGTCCAGAAGACTGTCCGCCGGTAGAGGGTTCTGGTTTTCAAAGTGTTTAGTGGAGGAAAGACATTTTATTCCAGAGAATAAACCAGAAATGAGGCAGTGGAAACAGACCCTTCCCTGGATGTGACTGGAGCTTCATTTTCCTTGGACTTAAACATTGTCAGTGTGTACTTCAGGGCGTGACCTTGCTCAGTAAGATGGGGCTGCGGGCTGAGTCTTCCTGGATGCTGGGAACAGACTCTACGCCAAGAACATAAATTACCTGCGCTGGGTTTTTCTTGCCAGGGATCCCTGAGATTGACTGCCTTTCCGATGCCGTTGGAGTTGATTTGGGAGTGTTTCAAGGGAATAGATAGATGCCCTTAGTACTGGAGATTTGTGAGGTACGAAGTAATTCTGGGGTTCTCATTGTATGTGTACCTGTTTAACAGCATCAGGAGTCCTCGTGCCTTCACACTGTTGCCAAGTCGAAGCTGTTTCTTCTTGGCCGCTGAGACTGGGTTCAGACTAGTCTCCTATGAATCAGGAAGCTCCTGAGCCATCCTCTGTAGACTTTCTCTTGTAGGATCGTTCTAATTTAGATTTACTTGTTCCGGCCAGAAATGGAGAATTGAATAGCCAGTCTCTTTGTTATTAACACATACCAATTTTTATTTTACTTTTTCCTGAGACGGAGTCTCGCTCTGTCGCCCATGCTGGAGCGCAGTAGCGCGATCTCGGCTCATGGCCACCTCCACCTCCCCGGGGCTCCCGGGTTCAAGATTCTCCTGCCTCAGTCTCCCGAGTAGCTGGGATTACAGGCACCCACCACCACAACCAGCTAATGTTGTATTTCTAGTAGAGACAAGATTTCACCAGATTGGCCAGGCTGGTCTCAAACTCCTGACCTCAGGTGATCCACCCTCCCAAAATGCTGGGATTACAGGTATGAGCCACCGTGCCTGGCCAACACATAACCAATTTTTTTCTTATTTTATTTATTTATTTATTATTTATTTATTTTGAGACAGAGTCTCTCTCTGTCACCCAGGCTGGAGTGCAGTGGCGCCATCTTGACTGACTGCAACCTCCGCCTTTTGGGTTCAAGTGATTCTCCTGCCTCAGCCTCCTAAGTAGCTGGGATTACCAGTGCCTGTCACCACGCCCAGCTAATTTTTGTATTTTTAGTAGAGATGGGGTTTTACCAGGTTGACCAGGTGGGTCTTGAACTCCTGACCTCAGGTAATCCACTCGCCTTTGCCCCCTCAAAGTGCTGGGATTACGGGTGTGAGCCACCGCACCCAGCTTTGTTTGTTTGAGGCGGAGTTTCACTTTTGTTGCCCAGGCTGGAGTTCAGTGGTGTGATCTCAGCTCACTGCAATCTCTACGTCGTGGGTTCAAAGGATTCTCTTGCTTCAGCCTCCCTAGTAGCTGGGATTACAGGCATACGCCACCATGCCTGGCTAGTTTTTGTATTTTTAGTAGAGATGGGGTTTCATCATGTTGACCAGGCTGGTCTCGAACTCCTGACCTCAGGTGATCCGCCCGCCTCAGCCTCCCAAAGTGCTGGGATTACAGGTGTGAGCCACCACACCCAGCCCAACACATAACTATTTTTAGAAAATGAGTATGGGGTCTATAAGTTCACAAATTATTGTAGATCTTTCTCATTCTGGCCAGTTTAATGGCGTTATGAGATGGGAATATTGATGTACCTTTGTTGGCCCTGAACCAGATATATGCTACTTTGATGCCACCTGCATGGTATCTGGGGTTTTGCATTATATGTAGTAACATGATGGCAAACTGTTATTGAAACTCACTTTTCAGCCTTTTGTTTGTGTTTGTTGGTTGCCAGAGTTGAAAATGGCAGCCGGCAGGTTTGTTAGCTTGATATTTTTTCACATCTTAGCATAACGATTTTTATATCTCAAGCCTTACTTGGATAATGGAGCACCACCTTTTCAAAACAGATAAGAACTCAGTTCCTTGGCCCAGGAAAGAAGGTGAAGATTGCCAAAGTTTGTGGATGGGGTGTGGAATATTCACGAGTATTGTGATAATTCTGCCATATTGTACCCCATTTTCTACGATTCAGTTGCTGTCTTTTCTGTCTTCTGAGACAGGGCCTTTGTCTCTCAAGCTGGAGTGCAGTGGCATGAACACAGCTCACTGCAGCCTTGACCTCCCGGGCTCAAGCCATCCTCCCACTTTAGCCTCCTGAGCAGCTGGGACTACAGGCATATCCACCATGCCTGGTTAACTGTTTAACATTTTTTTGTGGAGATGAGGGGTTTCACTGTGTTGTCCAGGCTAGTCTCAAATTCTTGGTCTCAAGAGATCCTCCCGCTTCAGACTCCCAAAGTGCTGGAATTGCAGGTGTGAGCCACTGTGCCTGGCTCAGTTGCTGTCTTGTTTGTTTGTTTGTTTTTTGAGGCAGAGTTTTTTTTTTGTTGTTGTTGTTGAGACAGAGTCTGGCTCTGCCGCCCAGGCTGGAGTGCAGTGGCCGGATCTCAGCTCACTGCAAGCTCCGCCTCCCGGGTTCACGCCATTCTCCTGCCTCAGCCTCCCGAGTAGTTGGGACTACAGGCGCCCGCCACCACGCCCGGCTAGTTTTTTGTATTTTTTAGCAGAGACGGGGTTTCACCGTGTTAGCCAGGATGGTCTCGATCTCCTGACCTCGTGATCCGCCCGTCTCGGCCTCCCAAAGTGCTGGGATTACAGGCTTGAGCCACCGCGCCCGGCCGAGGCAGAGTTTTTACTCTTGTCTCCCACGCCAGAGTGCAATGGCGTGATACTGACTCACTGCAACCTCCGTCTCCCAGGTTCAAACAATTCTCCTGCCTCACCCTCCTGAGTAGCTGGAATTACAGAGGCCCACCACCATGCTCAGCTAATTTTTGTATTTTTTAGTAGAGATGGGGTTTCGCCATGTTGGCCAGGCTGGTCTGGAACTCCTGAACTCTGATGATCCACCCGCCTCGGCCTCCCAAAGTGCTGGGCCTGAGCCACCGCACCCGGCCTGTCTGTATAACCTCAGAATTACTTTGTACCTCAAGTGCTAAGTGCTTTGTACCTCAAATCTCAAGTGCTAAGTACGGAATCTTTGTTCTCCCCCTCACCAAGTCCTTTTGAAGTCACACAGAGAAATTTCTTGAATTTTAAAGAGGCGTATACAATATTAATAACTAATGTTTATTGACTGGTTATTCTGTGCCAGGTACTTTGCTTGAGTACTTTATGTGCCTTATTTCACCTGCTGTCTAGGACAGTCTGGTGAGATAAGTAATATGATCTCCATTTATTAAAATATTCCCATTTTATACAGGAGGAAACACTCAGATTCAGTAACTTGCTTAAGGTCACACAGCTAGTAAATGACTTTCCAAAGTTGAACCTAGGCATTCTGACCTGAGAACTGACCCTTTTATGCTACACTTGTCAGAACCAGCGTCCTTTTGGGATCTCAGCAATGCATGTGGAGGTCTGTATCCTCAATATCCTCAGTACTTTGTTTTGTTTTTTTGGATGGAGTTTTGCTCTTGTTGTCCCCCAGGCTACTAGAGTGCAGTGGTGCAGTCTCGGCTCACTGAAACCTCCCCTTCTCTGGGTCAAGTGATTCTCCTTCCTCAGCCTCCTGAGTAGCTAGGATTACAGGCACGCGCCACCATGCCCGGCTAATTTTTTTTTTTTTTTTTTTTTTTTTTTTTTTTTTTTTTTGAGACGGAGTCTCGCTCTATCGCCCAGGCTGGAGTGCAGTGGCGCGATCTCGGCTCACTGCAAGCTCCGCCTCCCGGGTTCACGCCATTCTCCTGCCTCAGCCTCCCGAGTAGCTGGGACTACAGGCGCCCACAACCGCACCCGGCTAATTTTTTTTTTTTTTTTTTTTTTGAGACGGAGTCTCGCTCTGTAGCCCAGGCTGGAGTGCAGTGGCCGGATCTCAGCTCACTGCAAGCTCCGCCTCCCGGGTTCACGCCATTCTCCGGCCTCAGCCTCCCGAGTAGCTGGGACTACAGGCGCCCGCCACCTCGCCCGGCTAGTTTTTTGTATTTCTTAGTAGAGACGGGGTTTCACCGTGTTAGCCAGGATGGTCTCGATCTCCTGACCTCGTGATCCGCCCGCCTCGGCCTCCCAAAGTGCTGGGATTACAGGCTTGAGCCACCGCGCCCGGCCCTAATTTTTTGTATTTTTAGTAGAGACGGGGTTTCACCGTGGTCTCGATCTCCTGACCTTGTGATCCGCCCGCCTCGGCCTCCCAAAGTGCTGGGATTACAGGCGTGAGCCACCGCGCCCGGCCATTTTTTTTTTTTTTGTATTTTTGGTAGACACAGGTTTCACCGTGTTGGCCAGGCTGGTCTCGAACTCCTGACCTCAGGTAATCTGCCTGTCTCAGCCTTGTGTTTTTTTTTTTTCCCCACCGTGTTGCTCAAACTGGAGTGCAGTGGCTGTTGACAGGCACAGTCATAGTACACTACAGCCCTTAACTTTGGGGCAGGCAGTCCTCCTGACTCAGGCTCTGAGTAGCTGGGACTTCCAGCATGTACAGCTGCATCCAACCCAGGTTTTTTTAAAGATCAGAATTAAAGAATGGCAAGAAGAGGCCGGGCGCCGTGGCTCACGCCTGCAATCCCAGCATTTTGGGAGGCCAAGGCAGGCGGATCATTTGAGGCCAGGAGTTAGAGACCAGCCTGGCCAACATGGTGAAACCCCATCTCTCCTAAAAAATACAAAAATTAGCAGGGCGTGGTGGCATGCGCCTGTAATCCCAGCGACTGGAGAGATTGAGGCACAAGAATCGCTTGAACCTCGGAGGCAGAGGTTGCAGTGCGCCGAGATCATGCCACTGGCTTTATCGTTCAGACAATACGTATCTGCTATCTTAAGTCAGTGATGAAGAAGCTTTTTAAAATTGTTACTACTTTATTTTTTATTTTTGCGATGGAGTCTTGCTCTGTCGCCCAGGCTGGGGTGCAGTGGGGCAATCTCAGCTCACTGCAACCTCCCCCTCCCTGCTCAAGCCATTCTCCTGCCTCAGCCTCTCGAGTAGCTGGGACTACAGGCGCACGCCACCACGCCCAGCTAATTTTTTTATATTTTTAGTAGAGACGGGGTTTCACCATGTTGGCCAGGCTGGTCTCGATTTCCTGACCTCAAGTGATCCGCCTGCCCTGGCCTCCCAAAGCGTTAGGATTACAGGCGTGAGCCCCCGCGCCCAGCTGGGTATTATTTTCAAAGGCATCGGTACAGAATGGGCCAGGGATTCTCAGCCTTTTCTGTTGAACCTGTGTTTAACTTGTCTTGTCCTCAGCTTGCATCGGCTTCCTATGGTGCCATAGCTTGGGAGTTCCCTGGGGTCATAGGGAAGGGCTTGGTCAAGTCTCCTGGTCACATTCTAGCAGGTTGGGCTTCAAGATGGACCTCCTTGGAATGCTTGCAAGAAACTGGTTTTTTCCTCTTGGAATAGCTAAACGGTGACCAGTCGTCGGGTTGGCAAAACAGAAGGAGTGTGAGGGAGGAGTGTCGTTAGGAGCTTGAGCTGTGCAGCCTGACTTTGGACCTTACTTACCTACACTTACTACTTGTGTAACTTTGGGCAAATTGTTTAACTTTTCTCTGCTTCAGTTTCCTCATCTGTGAAGGAGGGAAATAGTAATACTGACCTCAGGGTTGTAATGATATTCCATACTAAGTACTGGCATATTCAGTACTCCATAAGCATTTTATATATATTAATTTTAATAACATAACTGTGAGATGTGGGGGCTTTTGAAGCAAAATGGAAAACTTCTCATCTTTGAGAGGCTCCAGAAGCATGGTGTGGACGGCAGGGGCTGGTGAAACAGTTTGTCTTAGGGAGTAAGTGCCTGGGTGGGGTGCATCTGTAAGTGTGAAAGGACCTCGGGTTCAGCACATGGAAATAAGATGGTGCTTCCTGTTACCTGCTCATCCCAAAGGCTTCTACCTGTTGCCCTAGTGGGTAGAGGAGGGCATAAAACTTGCTTCATTTTCAAGGCGTGGGACAGAAGCTAGGGTGTTAATAGTTTGTGATACCCCCTCAAGGTAGTGAAGAGTTACACAGGCCAGGCTGGCAGCTGGGCCACGCCTCTTCTCTGGAGGTAGCGTGAGACTGCCGAAGTCCCATTGCTGCCTTTTTACACCTTCAGCTTCTGCTTCTCATTTGTTCATCTGTCTTGGCAGTTCACAAACCTGATTCTCTTGTCTTACTCTCGATGTCTTAGTGGCCTTGCCTCCAGTGGTTCTGGAGAAGTACTTCAGTGAGAGCTACTTATGGATTTTAAACCAAAATAATTCCATGGTGAAGGGAGTAGGTTTATTTATTGCAGGACTTCCCCAAGTATTTACTGTGCTCATGTGAATTGTGAGTTTCCAAGAGAGGGTGCTGGTTTCACACCTGTTTGACTGCAGAACCTTCCCCCACTGTGGCCCTGGTGCTCAGGCTGGTGTGCAGTGGCTCCATCATTGCTCACTACAGCCTCACTGTATGACCCAGGCGGGGCTTGCACTCCTGGCCTCAAGAGATTTCTCCCAAAAGATTAATACATCAATTAAAAAAAAAAAAAAAACAGAAAAAATAAAGAGATCCTTCTGCCTCAGCCTCCCAAAGTGCTGAGATTACAGGTGTGAGCCACTGCACCTACCTGACCATAGAACTTTTGAGAAGCATCTTGAGATCCTATGGAATTTTCTCTGGGAAACAGTCTGGTGGGCTCTGGATTTGAGGGTGAATTGAAAATTGCTGAAGGAATTTGGAGGATTGGTTGCTTTTTATTGAGCACCTATAATGTATGAGCCACTTTTTTTTTTTTTTTTTGAGATGGTGTCTTGCTCTGTCACCCAGGCTGGAGTACAATGGTGTATTCTTGGCCCATTGCGACCTTCGCCTCCCAGGTTCAAGCAATTCTCCTGCCTCAGCCTCCCCAGTAGCTGGGACTACAGGCGTGCAACACCACGCCCAACTAATTTTTGCATTTTTAGTAGAGGTGGGTTTTTACCATGTTGATCAGGCTGGTCTTGAACTCCTGACCTCAGGTGATCTGCCTGGCTCTGCCTCCCAAAGTGCTGGGATTACAGGCTTGAACCACCATGCCCAGTCTCTAGCCACTTTTAGGAACTTTATTAGATGGGTATTTGACCTCATTTTGCAGAGGTGGGGTGAGGCACACGGAAGTTAGATAACTCAGACAGCTAGGAAATGGGAGCCAGAATGCACCAAACCTTATTCATATACTGGCATATTCAGTACTCCATAAGCATTTTATATATATTAATTTTAATAACATAACTGTGAGGTGTGGGGGCTTTTGAATCAAAATGGAAAACTTCTCATCTTTGAGAGGCTCCAGAAGCATGGTGTGGACGGCAGGGGCTGGTGAAACAGTTTGTCTTAGGGAGTAAGTGCCTGGGTGGGGTGCATACTTAGGACCATCCGCATACCCACCATTTTTACAACATTCTATTTGCTTAGGAAGCCATATATCTTCTCAGATGGAAGCCAGTGCAGTGGCTTGCTTTTTTTTTTTTTTTTTTTTCTTTTGGAGACACTCTCACTCTGTTACCCAAGCTGGAATCCAGTGGCGCGATCTCTGCTCACCGCAAGCTCCGCCTCCTGGGTTCCCACCATTCTCCTGCCTCAGCCGCCTAAGTAACTGGGACTACAGGCGCCTGCCACCACGCCTGGCTAATTTTTTGTATTTTTAGTAGAGACGGGGTTTCAGCGTGTTAGCCAGAGTGGTCTTGATCTCCTGACCTCGTGATCTGCCTGCCTGAGCCTCCCAAATTGCTGGGATTACAGGCACCACCCACCGCGCCTGGCCAGCCAGTGGCCTTTTTAGCGTTTTGTATTGGTGGGTATTTATCTAAGCAACCCCTGTGAATACCATAGGCAAAGAAGGAAGGGAGGGAGCAGGAATTGAGGAATGAAGGGAAAAGAGAGGGCCAGGTGTGGTGGTTCATGTCTGTAATCCCAGCACTTTGGGAAGCTGAGGCTGCCGGATCACTTGAGGTCAGGAGTTTGAGACCAGCCTAGTCAACATGGCAAAACCCTGTCTCTCTTAACAATACAAAAATTAGCCAGGTGTGGTGTCGGGCGCCTGTAATCCCAGCTACTTGGGAGGCTGAGGCAGGGAGAATTGCTGGAACTCAGGAGGCGGAGGTTGCAGTGAGCCAAGATCGCACCAGTGCATTCCAGCCTGAGCAACAGAGGGAGACCCCATCTCAAAAAAAAAAAAAAAAAAAAAAGAGAGAAAGTGCCGTGAGATCAAGGAGAGGCAGATGATCCAGTCGTGCTCTCGTGGTATCCTGGTAGCCGCGTCAGAAGTGATTGGGCCTATTTCAGCCCACAGAGCCCTCAGGTGTTCTTCATGAAACCTTCAGGGAGGCCGTGGCCTTGTAAAACTGGTCGTAACCTGAGGCTTGAAATGCTTAGCAGGCTTAGAAGTAACGGGTTGAGCAGGTACGGAGAAGCAGAGAGGATAATCCCCTCCTTGCGTTGATTTTTATTTCTGTATGTGTGAATTCCTAACTCCACGTTCAAAATCCAACACAAGGTGATGTAGAACAAGTCATTGAGGTTTTCCAAGTCCTTGATAGCTATGAGAATCCTGTCATTGCTTCTGTTCTCTAGACTGGCTGACTGTGCCTCCTTCCTTTCCCGCCCTTCTGTTTCCTGCCTTTGGCTGTTTGTGGTTGGAAGGGGAGGAAAGAGAGAAAAGGAGCCGGAACTTTCCGCACAACTGTGGTGAGGTTTGGGCTTATCTGGGACTTAGGTGTGTTCTGTTCTCCTCCCTTCCTTCTGGAGTTTGGATCAATGAAGCTTGATGGCCCCCAGCAGTTCACAGAAACGGGCATTTCTCTGTGAAATTATTACATTGTCAGAGTAGAAAAATATAAGTAAAGTACATCAAAGGTTTTCCATGGCATTTTGCTTACATTTCTGTGTCTGTTGGGATTGCCAAACAAAAAGTCATAGTGAGCCCAGTTCACACTATGTGGCATTTGAACAAGAGGAGAATTGAACCTGCTTCCTCCCTTTGTGCCCGATGATCTGCCACGTTTTCTCTCACTTATCTTTCAGAGGGACTTGGCTTAGTAGTCTTACGTGTTCCTTCCCCGCAAAATGCATTTCAGTCGGCCTGCGGTGCTGACTGAGGAACCATAACAGTGGGTGGCAGGGGGTGGTTGCCTGCCTTCTTCGAGTGGAGCCAGTACCTTGGAAGTGTTCACGGATGGTCATAGTTGCTCACGGTGATTCTCTTGTATCTCAGGACACAGTGTGTTGTTGCTGCAACTGTCTTGTGCAGGAACGTAGCTCCAGGTGAAGGTGAGAGCCGGGTGGGGAGGTTGTCTTCCTAAGACGTGCTGCTTTCTCCTTGTTCACCAACCACACTGTGCTTGCTGGGTATCTCCAGCAGTGCTGTGAGCTGCTCTGAGCTTCTGCAGTCTAGGAGGGCGTTGTGTTTAGCTTCTTTCCAGCACTTCAGAGTTACACTCATTCAGAACAATATCTGGCCGGGCGCGGTGGCTCACACCTGTCATCCCAGCATTTTGGGAGGTCGAGGCAGGCGGATCACGAGGTCAAGTGATCGAGACCATCCTGGCTAACACGGTGAAACCCCATCTCTACTAAAAATAAAAACATTAGCAACACTTACTGAGCACTTAGCTGCCAACCACTGTCCCAGAAGTCCCAGAAAGACAACTAATGGAACACCTTGGATGTAGTTGGGTAAACCTTACCAAGGGAGCTTTTCTCCACCCAGGTGTGATCAGAACATTTCTAAGCTGTGAGTGCTCAGGTGGCCTCCCTACCGCTCTGCCCTGGAGTTTTCTTGACCAGGCAGTGCTCAGTAGGTCCCTAGGCTCACAGTGACCCTGTCCTTAACAGTTTCTCCATAGGCCTGAAAGATCATCCTGAATTCGCCTAATGGTGATAGGCAAGGTGGCCATGACTCTCCTTGACTGCCAGACTTGAATAGGAATTACTCTCCAGCAGTGATCCTCCTCAGTAAAGAGAATCTCCAGGATATAGCACTCCATGCCTGCTACAGTCCTAACGAAAATCGTCTTCCTGGTCCTGTATTCGGAACGTTTGCGATCACCCTCTATCGGTGCATGAGGAACGTTTGCCGTAGAGGACAGTCCTGGCACTCGCACCCCTTTCAGTGTCTTAAATCGGAGAGACAACCAGTATTCCGGAGTCTGGGCTGTTCACTGTTTTAAGCTGACAGCCGTGAATTCCACAGGCGGACTTTGGGTAGTGTGGGAAGTGTGCGGCTCTCCTTCAGACGCTCTCATTGTTCATTTGGATGGAAAGAGTGCTCATCAGTACTCATTCTACCCACAGGACTTTTCATTCGCTTCCAGAGTTAACATTGTGTCTTTTTACCTCTCTCCAATAGTGGAATGAATTTTAAATGTATGTTTTCTGATCATACTGGAAGAATTGCGGTTTTTTTCTTTTTTTAATAGAGACAGGCTTTCGCTGTGTTACCCAGGCTGGAGGGCAGTGGCACAATCCTGACTCACTGCAGGCTCCGCCTCCCAGGCCAATCAATCCTCCCACCTCAGCCTCCGAAGTAGCTGGGACTAAAGGTGTGCACCACCCTGCCTGGCCTTTGTATTTTGTTTTTTTTTTTAGTAGAGACAGGGTCTCGCTGTGTTAGGATATTTCTAACATTGAACAAAATAATTAGGTCTCTAGCTGGTCGTGGTGGTACGCACATGTAGTCCCAGCTACCCAGGAGTCTAAAGCAGGAGGATGACTCCGGGCCAGGAGTATAACGCCACGGTGTGCAGTGGTGGTGTCTGTGCATAGCTACTGGAGTTTATCCTGGGCAGCAAAAACCTGCCTTTCAAAATTAACAAGGCGGCCGGGCGCGGTGGCTCAAGCCTGTAATCCCAGCACTTTGGTAGGCCGAGGCGGGTGGATCACGAGGTCAGGAGATCGAGACCATCCTGGCTAACATGGTGAAACCCCGTCTCTACTAAAAATACAAAAAACTAGCCGGGCGTGGTGGCGGGCGCCTGTAGTCTCAGCTACTTGGGAGGCTGAGGCGGGAGAATGGCGTGAACCCGGGAGGCGGAGCTTGCAGTGAGCCGAGATCACGCCACTGCACTCCAGCCTGGGAGACACAGCGAGACTCCGTCTCAAAAAAAAAAACAAACAAACAAAAAAAAAAACAAAATTAACAAGGCCAGGCAAGGTGGCTCATGCCTATAATCATAACACTTTGGGAGGCCAAGGGGGAAGAGGATTACTTTGAGCTCAGGAGATCAAGACCTGCCTGGGAGACATGACAAAACCCCGTTATTTAAAAAAATAGGCTGGACGTGGTGGCTCACGCCTGTAATCCCAGCCCTTTGGGAGGCTGAGGCGGGCAGATCACAAGGTCAGGAGTTCAAGACCAGCCTGGCCAATATGGTGAAACCCCATCTCCACTAAAAATACAAAGAAAATTAGCCGGGCATGGTGGCGGGTGCCTGTAGTCCCAGCTGCTCAGGAGGCTGAGGCAGGAGAATGGTGTGAACCCGGGAGGTGGAGCTTGCAGTGAGCCGAGATCGCACCACTGCACTCCAGCCTGGGCAACAGAACGAGACTCCATCTAAAAAACAAAAAAAAAGGCTGGGCGTGGTGGCTCACACCTGTAATCCCAGCACTTTGGGAGGCTGAGGCGGGCGGATCATGAAGTCAGGAGATTAAGACCATGCTGGCTAACATGGTGAAACCCCGTCTCTGCTAAAAATACAAAAAATTAGCCGGGCATGGTGGTGGGCACCTATAGTCCCAGCTACTCGGGAGGCTGAGACAGGAGAATGGAGTGAACCTGGGAGGCGGAGCTTGCAGTGAGCCACGATCGCGCCACTGCACTGCAGCTTGGGCAACAGAGTGAGACTCCATCTCAAAAAAAAAAAGTAAAAATTAAAAAATATATATTAGGTGGGTGTTGGTGGGTGGTTTGTACCTATAGCCCCAGCTGTTTGGGAAGCTGAGACTGTAGAATTGCTTGAGCCCAGAAAGTGGAGGGTGCGGCCAGGCGCAGTGGCTCACGCCTGTAATCCTAACATTTTAGGAGGCCAAGGTTGGTGGGATCACCTGAGGTCAGGAGTTTGAGACCAGCCTTGCCAACGTGGTGAAACCTCATCTCTACTAAAAATACAAAAAATTACTGGGGTGTGGTGGCGGGCGCCTGTAGTCCCAGTTACTTGGGAGGCTAAGGCAGGAGAATCACTTGAACCCAGGATGGGGAGGTTGCAGTGAGCCAAGATCGTACCACTGCACTCCAGCCTGGGCAACAGAGCAAGAGTCTATCTCAAAAAAAAAAAAAAAAAAAAAAAAAAAAAAAGGCCGGGCGCGGTGGCTCAAGCCTGTAATCCCAGCACTTTGGGAGGCCGAGACGGGCGGATCACGAGGTCAGGAGATCGAGACCATCCTGGCTAACACGGTGAAACCCCGTCTCTACTAAAAATACAAAAAATTAGCTGGGCGAGGTGGCGGGCGCCTGTAGTCCCAACTACTCGGGAGGCTGAGGCAGGAGAATGGCGTGAACCCGGGAGGCGGAGCTTGCAGTGAGCTGAGATCCGGCCATTGCACTCCAGCCTGGGCGGCAGAGCGAGACTCCGTCTCAAAAAAAAAAAAAAAAAAAGGCCGGGCGCGGTGGCTCACGCCTGTAATTCCAGCACTTTGGGAGGCCCAGGCGGGCGGATCACGAGGTCAGGAGATTGAGACCATCCTGGCAAACATGGTGAAACCCCCTCTCTACTAAAATACAAAGAAAATTAGCTGGACGTGGTGGCAGGCGCCTGTAGTCCCAGCTGCTCGGGAGGCTGAGGCAGGAGAATGGCGTGAGCCCGGGAGGTAGAGCTTGCAGTGAGCCAAGATTGTGCCACTGCACTCCAGCCTGGGCAACAGAGCAAGAGTCCGTCTCAAAAAAAAAAGCCAGGCTCAGTGGCTCACGCTTGTAATTCCAGCACTTTGGGAGGCCGAGGCAGGCGGATCACGAGATCAGGAGATTGAGACCATCCTGGCAAACATGGTGAAACCCCGTCTCTACTAAAATACAAAAAAAAAAAATTAGCCAGGCGTGGTGGCGGGCACGTATAGTTCCAGCTGCTCAGGAGGCTGAGGCAGGCGAATGGTGTGAACCCGGGAGGTGGAGCTTGCAGTGAGCCGAGATCACGCCACTGCACTCCAGCCTGGGCGACAGAGCAAGACTCTGTCTCAAAAAAAAAAAAAAAGGTTGCAGTGAACTGCGATTGTGCCACTGCATGCCAGCCTCCTAGACAGCAGAGTGAGGCCCTGTCACATACCAGGCTCGGTGGCTCACGCCTGTCATCCCAGCACTTTTGGAGGCTGAGGCCGTCAGAACACTTGAGGTCAGGAGTTCGAGACCAGCCTGGTGGTGGAACTGTGTCTCAACTGAAATTATAAAAATTAGCCAGGCGTGGTGGCACACACCTGTAATCCCAGCTACTTGGGGGGCTGAGGCAGGAGAATCGCTTGAACTCAGAAGGTGGAGGTTGCAGTGAGCAGACATCCAGCCACTGCACTCCAACCTGGATGACAGAGCAAGACTCCGTCTTCAAAAATAAAGAGACCCGGCCGGGCGCGGTGGCTCAAGCCTGTAATCCCAGCACTTTGGGAGGCCGAGACGGGCGGATCACGAAGTCAGGGGATCGAGACCATCCTGGCTAACCCGGTGAAACCCCGTCTCTACTAAAAATACAAAAAACTAGCCGGGCGAGGTGGTGGGCGCCTGTAGTCCCAACTACTCGGGAGGCTGAGGCAGGAGAATGGCGTGAACCCGGGAGGCGGAGCTTGCAGTGAGCTGAGATCCGGCCACTGCACTCCAGCCTGGGCGGCAGAGCGAGACTCCGTCTCAAAAAAATAAATAAATAAATAAATAAAATAAAGAGACCCTTTCACACACAAAAAAAATCCCAACAATAAGCAAATAATTAAAATTAATAACAGGCTGGATGCAGTGGCTCACATCTGTAATCTCAATACTTTGGGAGGCCAAGGTGCGCAGATTGCTTGAGCCCAGGAGTTCAAGACCAGCCTGGGCAACACAGCAAAACCCCATCTCTACAAAAAATACAAAAACTAGCCAGGTGTGGTGGTGTGCGCCTATAATCCCAGTTGCTCAGGAGGCTGAGGTGGGAGGATCACTAGAGCCTGGGAAGTGGAGGCTGCAGTGAGCCGAGATTGTTCTCAGGAGATCAAGACCTGCCTGGGCGACATGGCAAAACACCATTATTTAAAAAAATAGGCCGGGCGTGGTGGCTTACGCTTGTAATCCCAGCACTTGGGGAGGCAGAGGCAGGTGGATCTCTGGAGCTCAGGAGTTCAAGACCAGCCTGGGCAACATGGTGAAAACCCTATGTCTACAAAAAATACAAAAATTAACTGGGCGTGGTAATGCATACCTGTAGTCCCAGCGACTCCGGAGGCTGAGGTGAAAGAATGGCTTGAGCCCAGGAAGTGGAGATTTCAGTGAGCCAAGATCATGCCACTGCACTCCAGCCTGGGCGACAGAGCCAGACCCTATCTCAGAAAACAAAAACAAAACCGCGGCCTGGGCAGTAAAGCAAGACACTGTCTCTATTAAAAAATTTGAAAATCAGCTGGGTGAAGGGCCGGGCACAGTGGCTCACGCCTTTGAGAGGCCTAGGTGGATGGATCACGAGGTCAGGAGTTGCAGACCAGCCTGGCCAAGATGGCAAAACCCTGTCTCTACTAAAGATACAAAATACAAAAATTAGCCAGGTGTAGTGGCGTGGGCCTGTAGTCCCAGCTACTTGGGAGGCTGAGGCAGGAGAGTTGCTTGAATCCAGGAGGCTGAAGTTGCAGTGAGCCAAGATTGTGCCACTGCACTCCAGCCTGGGCGAGTGTGACTCCATCTCAAAAAAAAAAAAAATCATCTGGGTGCAATGCCATCTGCACCTTTAGTTCCAGCTACTTAGAAGGCTGAGGTGGGAGAATGTCTTGAGCCTAGGAGTTTAAGACTGTGGTGAGCTATGATCACACCACTGCACTCCAGCTTGGACAACAGAGGTAGACCCTGTCTAAAAAGAAATAACAAAAACACATACTCAGGAGACTAAGGTGAGAGGATCGCTGGGCCCAGCAGTTTGAGACCAGCCTGGGCCACATAGCAGGGAGACTCCTGTCTCAAAAAACAAAGCCCGGGCCAGGCGTGGTGGCTCACACCTGTAATGCTACCACTTTGGGAGGCCAAGGCAGATGGATTACTTGAGCTCAGGAATTCGAGACTGGCTTGGGCAACGTGGCGAAATCCCTTCTCTACAAAAAATGAGTTGGGCATGGTGATGCGTGCTTGTAGTCCCAGCTACTCCAGAGGCTGAGGTAAGAGGATGGCTTCAGCCTAGGAGGTAGAGATTGTAGTGAGCTAAGATCACGCCACTGCACTCTCGCCTGGGTGACAGAGCCAGACCACCTGGTTGCAAGACGACTGCAAAGCCAAAAACTCACAAAACTCGTTTTGATTTTTTTTTTGAGAGAAAGTCTTGCTTTGTTGCCCAGGCCGGAATGCAGTGGCACGATCACGACTCACTGGAGCCTTGACCTGCTCTCAGGCGGTTCTCTCACCTCAGCTTCTCCAGTAGCTGGGACTAACAGGCATGCACCACCTTGCCTGGCTAATATTTTCTTGTTTTTTTAAGAGATGGGATCTCACTTTATTGCCCAGGCTAGTCTTGAACTACTGGCCTCAAGCAGTCCTCCTACCTTGGCCTCCCAAAGTGCTGGGATTACAGACGGAAACCACTGTGCCCAGTCATTTTTTTTTTTCACATTTACTTAGTTTTTCTTTTTTTAAGAGTCAATGTCTTGCTCTGTCATCCAGGCTGGAGTGCTTTGGCGCGATCATGGCTCACTGTACTCACAAACTCCTGGGCTCAAGCGATCTGTCACCTTAGCTTCCCGAGTAACTACAACTGCAGGCGTGCACCACTAGGCCCGGCTAATTTTTTTTTTTTTTTTTTTTTTGAGACGGAGTCTCGTTCTTTTGCCCAGACTGGAGTGCGGTGGCACGATCTCGGCTCACTGCAAGCTCCACCTCCTGGGTTCACGCCATTGTCCTGCCTCAGCCTCCCGTGTAGCTGGGACTACAGGCGCCTACCACTGCGCCCGGCTAATTTTTTGTATTTTTAGTAGAGATGGGGTTTCACCGTGTTAGCCAGGATGGTCTCTATCTCCAGACCTCATGATCCGCCCGCCTTGGCCTCCTAGAGTGCTGGGATTATAGGCGTGAGCCACTGTGCTCGGCCAACCCAGCTAATTTTTAATAATTTTTGTAGTGATGAAGTCTTGGCTGTGTTGAAAGTCTTCGCTGGTCTGAAAATCCTGGATTCAAGCGATCCTCCCACCTCAGCCTCCTAAAGTTCTAGGATTAAGGTGTGAGGCACCAGGTCCAACAAAATTCATTTTCTTTTATTTTTGTTTGACACAGAGTCTTGCTTCACTGTCCAGGCTGGAGTGCATTGGCATGATCATGGCTCACTGTAGCCTTGACCTCCCAGGCTCAAGCCATCCTCCTACCTGAGCGTCCCGAGTAGCTGGGACTACAGAAGTGTGCCACCACGCCCAGCTAATTTTTTAAATTTTTTGCAGTGACAACCATGTTGCCAGGCTGGTCTTGAACTCCTGAGCTCCGGGGATCCGCCTGCCTCAGCTTCCCTAAGTGCTTGAGCCTGGAAGGTCAAGGCTGCAGTGAGCTGTGATCGTGCCACTGCACTCCAGCTTGAGCGGCACAGTGAGACTCTCAACAACAACAAAAACCATAACAATAAAGAGACAGTTTTTCTTATTCGGAATTATACATTCTAGATGTGGAGGGGAAAAATGTATGAGCTCAGTGCAGACACTAAGCTCTCTCCACCCTCTGGAACATCAGCAGGGACCCATGGAAAATGAGAGCTTGCTACATTTCCTGAGATTGAAAAATAGATGCAGGCCGGGCACTGGCTCACGCCTGTAATCTCAGCACTTTGGAAGGCTGAGGTGGATGGATTACCTGAGATCAGGAGTTTGAGACCAGCCTGGCCAACATGGTGAAACCCCATCTCTACTAAAAATACAAAAAAAAAAAAGCTGGGTGTGGTGACGGGAGTCTGGAATCCCAGCTGTTCGGGAGGCTGAGACAGGAGCTTCGCTTGAACCTGGGAGGCGGAGGTTGCAGTGAGCTGAGATCGCGCCCCTGCACTCCAGCCTGGGCGACAGAGTGAGACTTGGTCTCAGGAAAAGATGTGACAGAACCTTGAGGCGTACACTGCTCTGTAAATAGGGCAGCGACAGGATGTGTTTGGAGGATGCGCTGAAAGCCCCTCTGTCTTTGATTCAAGTATGAGAGTGCGTCCTGACCAGCCTAGTCTCTTGGCCTTCTGATCCTTCCCTGGGGCCCTAGTGATGGGCATCTTTCTTCCCAGGGGATAGTTCAGCTTCCAAATGTGATGTCGGTATGCTGTGAAGAGAAGGGTTATTTTTTCTAGAGTTTTTTTTTTTCTGGTTAAATCTTGACTAAATGTATATGGGGCGTGAACTCTCCATTTCGGCCAGACACAGTGGTGACCTCCTATAGCCCCAGCTACTCAGGAGTTTGTGGCGAGAGGATCACTTGAACCCTGGAGGTCAAGACCAGCCTGGGTAACACAGTGAGATCCCAATTCTAAAAAAAAATAAAATAAAATCTGTATTTAATTTCCAGTATAGTACATCATTAAATAACAGCCTGCTCTGTTTTTTCCAGGGGTGAGCCCCTCCAGACTCCGAATAGGAGATCAAGAGTTTGATTCATTGCCTGCTTTACTGGAATTCTACAAAATACACTATTTGGACACTACAACGTTGATAGAACCGGTTTCCAGATCCAGGCAGGGTAGTGGAGTGATTCTCAGGCAGGAGGAGGCGGAATATGTGCGAGCCCTCTTTGACTTTAATGGGAATGATGAGGAAGATCTTCCCTTTAAGAAAGGAGACATCTTGAGAATCCGGGACAAGCCTGAAGAGCAGTGGTGGAATGCGGAGGACAGCGAAGGCAAGAGAGGGATGATTCCAGTCCCTTACGTCGAGAAGTATAGACCTGCCTCCGCCTCAGTATCGGCTCTGATTGGAGGTAACCAGGAGGGTTCCCACCCACAGCCACTGGGTGGGCCGGAGCCTGGGCCCTATGCCCAACCCAGCGTCAACACTCCGCTCCCTAACCTCCAGAATGGGCCCATATATGCCAGGGTTATCCAGAAGCGAGTCCCCAATGCCTACGACAAGACAGCCTTGGCTTTGGAGGTACATAACGTGCACAATGTAGAAAGAAGAGATCTGCTGCAGGGTCTCCTCTCGGTCCTCTTAGAGCTTTGTAGCAATGCTGACTACAGCAGCATTGGGATGTTGTAGATGGCAAAGCTGCTAAGCACTGATTTTGGCATTTAATGTTGGGTTTTCTCTTTTTCATAGAAAACCTGTTTGGGAATGAGTAAGCTTAAAACTGTATAACTGAATGTTCTTAATTGATCTACTAAACACACTTGGACTGCTTTAATAACACCACCTGAATTCACAGGAATTCACCTCAAATGTTTTTCCTCATCCACATCCTCATCTGTTTTCTTGCTTTCTGTTTGTCGTTGTCTAAAAGAAGGTGGGTTCAGATGGATTTGAGTGTAATAAGTGGTCTCTATCAAAGCACTTAAATGGAATTTTCCCGCAGAAACTTGTTTTTGCTTCAGGGGACGTGAAGTTCCTTACCACTAATTGTGTTCATTGAGTAAGAATCCAGGAGGAAGCAGGCATGGTAGAGGTGTGAAGAGACTCACACCCAGAAGTCCTCATTCCGAGGAGTGGCAGGTGCACGGGTCTTTCTAAATCATTTAAGAAGCCAGTTCTTCCTCAGAAGTTAATTTTTGCCTTAACTGGTGAAATACCTTCGGTAGCCCACTTCCTTCTGGCCAGCCATTACATGGTGTTAATTCCTTTATTCCTTTGTTTCTCAGTCACACCTTTATCTCCTTCCTTTCTTCTTCCTTCCTTCCTTTCTCCATTCCTTTCTTTTCAGAAGAGCTGATGGTTCAGTGTAAAAGCTAGTACAGACTGGGCACAGTGGCTCACACTTGTAATCCTAGTGCTCTGGGAGGCTGAGGCAGGAGGACCACTTGAGACCAGGTGTTCAAGACCAGTCTGGGAAACGTAGTGAGACCTCAGCTTTTTAAACAAAAAGTGGGGAAAAAAAAAAAAAAACAAACAAAAACGGCCAGGCATGGTGGCATGCACCTGCAGTCCTGGCTTGAATGAGAAATGGAATGTGTGTTGTCAGAGTTATCACTGCCTCTTGTTCTCATTCTTTGTTTGGAGGAAAATAGATTTCTACCCTCAGGTCTTCCTGTGAGGTGAGATGAGATGACGGTAACATCTGGCATGGTGCTGTGGGTATGATGGATCTGACTCTTTTTTATTTTCTTGTTTTTTCCTCTCTCTTTTTTTTTTTTATTTTTTCTGGCCTTACTGAGTCACTAGGTGTAACTCTTGATATTTATTCCAGACTTTGTTAGCACTGGGTTGAAGTAAGTATGAAAACATGGATCAAACGCCGGGTGTGTTGGCTCATACCTGTAATCCCAGCACCTTATGAGGCGGAGGTGGACAGATCAGTTGAGCTCAGGAGTTGGAGACCGGCCTAGGCAGCATGGCAAAATGCCATCTCTACAAAAAATTAGCCAGGCATAGTGGCACATGCCCGTGGTCCTAGCTACTCGGGAGGCTGAGGAGAGAGGATCACCTGAGCCTGAAAGGTCTTGGCTACAGTGAGCTGAGATGATGACACTGCCCTCCAGCCTGGGTGACAGAGTGAGACTCTGTCTCAAAAAAAGAAAAACCATGGAACAAGCCAGCTGACCCAGGAGAAACCAGTTATCACATGAATTTTGCTTCTATTTGCATTTCCCTTCTCAAAGAGATTTTATCATGCCTGCCTTAATTAGAGGCTTTACTGCTCAAAAAAATGGTTGAGCTTTTCTACCTGCTGTGAAACACAAATCTTATAAATAAAGATTTGAGTAGAAAACTGGTTTATGATTTTAGTAAGTTTTTCTTTTTGATTTGGGTATTGGGTTTTTTGGGGTTTTTTTTTTTCTTTTCTTGTTTTTTTTTTTTTTTTTTTTTTTTTTTGAGACGGAGTCTCGCTCTGTCGCCCAGCCCAGGCTGGAGTGCAGTGGCGCGATCTCGGCTCACTGCAAGCTCCGCCTCCCGGGTTCACGCCATTCTCCTGCCTCAGCCTCCCGAGTAGCTGGGACTACAGGCGCCCACAACCGCGCCCGGCTAATTTTTTGTATTTTTAGTAGAGACAGGGTTTCACCGTGGTCTCGATCTCCTGACCTTGTGATCCGCCCGCCTCGGCCTCCCAAAGTGCTGGGATTACAGGCGTGAGCCACCGCGCCCGGCTTTTTTTTCTCTTTGAGACGAAATCTCGCTCCATCGCATGGGCTGGAGTACAGTGGCACGATCTCGGCTCAGTGCAACCTCCGCTTCCCAGGTTCAAGCGATTCCCTTGCCTCAGTCTCCTGAGTAGCTGGGATTACAAGCACACACCACCATGCCCGACTAATTTTTGTAGTTTTAGTAGAGACAGGATTTCACCATGTTGGCCAGGCTGGTCTCGAACTCCTGACCTCAGGTGATTCAACCACCTTGGCCTCCCAAAGTGGTGGGATTATAGGTGTGAGCTGTTGTGCCTGGCCAATTTTTAGAAATGTCTTTATGTTGAGCTAAAACGTAGGTACTGTGTGTGATCACTGCTTATCAAGGGGATGGGGAGCTTAGCTTCAGGCATTATCAGTTGAGCTAGAGATCTTTTGTGACTCACACAAGAGCCAGGGTAAGGCCTGTCTCCCTTTTCCACCTATGCCAGTTTCAGTCCGTTGCTGATGCAGGTGAATCGTTAAGGCTGAATTGTCCTCATTTGTTTCCATCAATTTGAAAGACTGTTGATGGGCCCTAGATATACTACCTGTTACTTAGATCAGGGGTCTGCAAACCTTTTCTGTGAAGGTTTTTGAGGGCCTTAAATTCTGTGTCCCAACTCTGCCATTGTAGCAAGAAAGAAATCATAGATAAAACAACAAATGAGCTTGCTATGTTCCAATAAAGCTACAAAAACAACAGGCGGATGTTTGGCCAGGTGCTGTGACTTACGCCTGTAATTCCAGCACTTTCAGAGGCTGAGGTGGGAGGCTTGCTTGAGTCCAGGTGTTTGTAATCAGTCTGGGCAACATGGTGAGACCCAGTCTCCACAAAAAAATTTTTTTAAAAATTAGGTGATCTAAAAACAAAACATACATGCCAGGCGCGGTGGCTCACGCCTGTAATCCTAGCACTTTGGGAGGCCGAGGTGGGTGGATCACCTGAGATCAGGAGTTTAAGACCAGCCTGACTGGTACGATGAAACCCTGTCTCTACTAAATATACAAAAATTAGCGGGGCATGGTGGTGGGCACCTGTAATGCCAGCTACTTGGGAGGCTAAGACAGGAGAATAACTTGAGCCTGGGAGGCAGAGATTGCAGTGAGCCGAGATGGTGCCGTAGCACTTCAGCCTGGGCAAAGAAACTCTGTCTCAAAAAAAAAAAAAAAAAAAAAGCCATGCATGGTGGTGTGCACCTGTGGTCTCAGCTGCTTGGGAGGCTGAGGTAGGAAATTGCTTGAGCCCAGGAGGTTGGAAGACAAGGCGCATGTGCTGCCTCTCTCTCCTTGCTTTTCCATTGTGTTGTGTATATGAATTTGTGTGTGCGTCCTGCCCTGAGCTCACTGAAAGCAAGTCTGGATGAAAGGAATGTTTGCAGTCATTGATGTGCTTCTGGTTGGTAGTAGGGACCTAGAAAAGCGGTCACCTGGGTTTGCACCAGCAAAGAAAATCAGAGTTCTGTGATGTCCCCTGTACAGTGAATTCCAAAAATGAAAACCATTTGGGTTCTGGTTTTATTCTTATTATCTCTGGAACTCACTGATCAGCTGGGTAATCTTTTCTTCCTGCACTAATTCTAGATCTGACTGCACCAGGATCATGATTAGCCTTGAACACTACATAGAATTAGGGAATGACCAGTGTTCGTTACGTTCCTTGGGAGCAAAGAAACTGGAGTAACCACGTTGAGTCTTCTTTACCAGTGACTCCATGATACAGCTGAAGTTGCTTCCTCAAAAAGGAAAGACAGAAGGATGCTTGTTATATTTTAGTCAACTTTTCTAGGTGTTTTGTGGATTGTGGTTCTTTAGGATATAGCCTTAAGTCCACCATTCTACTTGATAGTAAAATCTATGTTTAAATACCTCAATGTTACATTCTTTGTTCTTTCTTTTTTTTTTTTTTTTTTTTTTTTGAGACAGTCTCGCTCTGTCGCCCAGGCTGGAGTGCAGTGGCGCGATCTCGGCTCACTGCAAGCTCCACCTCCTGGGTTCATGCCATTCTCCTGCCTCAGCCTCCCCAGTAACTGGGACTACAGGCGCCCGCCACCACACCCGGCTAATTTTTTTTGTATTTTTAGTAGAGACAGGGTTTCACTGTGTTAGCCAGGATGGTCTCTATCTCCTGACCTCATGGTCCGCCTGCCTTGGCCTCTCAAAGTGCTGGGATTACAGGCGTGAGCCACCGTGCCTGGCCTTCTTTCAGACTTCTAAGGGATAAATGAGTAGGGATTTGTATGAGGCAAGATGTTATTGGGGAAAGGAATTATGTGTAAATTAGACCTTTGGACCATATCAGAACTATTTTTAATGTATAGATTCTCCTTTTTTTTTTTTTTTTTTTTTTTTTTGAGACGGAGTCTCACTCTGTCACCTAGGCTGGAGTACAGTTGCACAGTCTCGGCTCACTGCAACCTCCGCCTCCCGGGTTCACGCCATTCTCCTGCGTCAGCCTCCCAAGTAGCTGGGATTACACGAGACCGCTACCACGCCTGGCTAATTTTTTGTATTTTTAGTAGAGACGGGGTTTTACCGTGTTAGCCAGGATGGTATCAATCTCCTGACCTCGTGATCCGCCCACCTTGGCCTCCCAAAGTGTTGGGATTACAGGCATGAGCCACCGCACCTGGCCCTTTTTTTTTTTTAGATGGAGGCTCCCTCTTGTCACCCAGGCTGGAGTGCAGTGGCTCAATCTCAGCTCACTGCAACCTCCGCCTCCCAGCTTCAAGCAATTTTCCTGCCTCAGCCTCCCGAGTAGCTGGGATTTACAGGTGCACGCCACCGCGTCCGTCTAATTTTTTTTTTTTTTTTTTGAGACAGAGTCTCGCTCTGTCGCCCAGGCTGGAGTGCAGTGGCCGGATCTCAGCTCACTGCAAGCTCCGCCTCCTGGGTTCACGCCGTTCTCCTGCCTCAGCCTCCCGAGTAGCTGGGACTACAGTCGCCCACCACCTCGCCCGGCTAGTTTTTTGTATTTTTTAGTAGAGACGGGGTTTCACTGTGTTAGCCAGGATGGTCTCGATCTTCTGACCTTGTGATCCACCCGTTTCGGCCTCCCAAAGTGCTGGGATTACAGGCTTGAGCCACCGCGCCCGGCCATAATTTTTTTGTATTTTTAGTAGAGATGGGGTTTCATCATGTTGGCCAGGCTGGTCTCCAACTCTTGACCTCGGGTGAGCTGCCCACGTCGGCCCTCAAAAGTGCTGGGATTACAGGTGTGAGCCACCGTGCCCGGCCAGATTCTCTTGGTTCTACCCTACAGAGGAAAACCACATCAAAATCCAAATTTTTTTTACACCAGGTATGGTGGCATGTGCTGTAGTCCAAGCTACTTGGGAGACTGAGGGCAGAGGAACCCTTGAGCCCAGAGTTTTTTTTTTCTTTTTGTGACAGTGTATTGCTCGGTCACCCAGGCTGGAGAGCAGTGGCACAATTCTGGCTCACTGCAAACTCTGTCTCCCGGATCCTTGTGCCTCAGGCTCCTGAGGACCTGGGATTATAGGTGCCCACCACCATGCTCAGCTAATTTTTGTATTTTTAGTGGCGACCAGGTTTCACCATACTGGACAGGCTGGTCTGCAACTCCTGACCTCAAGTTATTCGCCCAACTCGGCCTCCCAAAGTACTGGGATTACAGGCATGAGCTTCCTTGCCCAGCTGAGCCCAGGAGTTTGAGGCTTTGCCCAGCAATGCAGTGAAACTCTGTCTCTCTTAAAAAAAAAAAAAAAAAGAGGCCAGACACAGTGGCTCACCTATAATCCCAGTGCTTTGGGAGGCCAAGCAGGAGGAGGATTGCTTGAAGCCAAGAGTTCAAGATCAGCTCAGACTCCAAAGCAAGACCCTATTTCTACAAAATTAAAAGTACAAAATTAGCCAGGTACAATGGCACGTGCCTATAGTCCCAACTACTTAGGAGGCTGAGATAGGGGAATCACAAGCCCAGGAGTTTGGGGCTACAGTGAGCTACACAACTGGGCACCCTCGCTTAGAGCAAAGCCTGATCTCAAAAAAAAAAAAAGAAAGAAAAAAAAACAACCAAAAAGAAAAATCTTTTCTTTACAGTTGATTAGGTTCTTGGCAGAGAGATTCAAATATAGGGGGATGAGATAATGGCTATGCCATAACTGAAATGAATCTTTTTTTGTTTTTGTTTCTGTTTTTTGAGAAAGAGTTTTGCACTTGTTGCCCAGGCTGGAGTGTAAAGGCACTGGGTTCAAGTGATTCTCCTGCCTCAGCCTCCCGAGTAGCTGGGATTATGGTCGTGTGCCCCCACGCCTGGCTAATTTTGTATTTTTCACAGAGATGGGATTTCAAAATGTTGGTCATGCTGGTCTTGAATTCCTGACCTCAGGAGTTCACCCACCTCGACCTCCCAAAGTGCTGGGATTACAGGTGTGAACCACTGCACCTGGCCTGATTCTGATTTTTAAATGGATAAAGAATAAAATTTGTAAGCAATCAGTTGGGCTAATTAACCTGACCAAAATGGCCTTGAAGTAAAAATACCTCAAGGAAGACCTTACTAAAATTAAATAACCCTTTGTGTTTTTTGGGGCCTTTCTCCTGAAATGTTGAAAGCACATGAAAATTCTCCTGAGGTCCCAAAGGCACTATGGTGATATTTAGAGACCAGGGCTTCCTGTGGCACCAGACGCTGCCTTAGGCTGTTTTTTTTGTTTGTTTTGTTTTTTTTTTTTGAGACGGAGTCTCGCTCTGTTGCCCAGGCTGGAGTGCAATGGCGCAATCTCGGCTCGCTGCAAGCTCCGCCTCCCGGGTTCATGCCATTCTCCTGCCTCAGCCTCCTGAGTAGCTGGGACTGCAGATGCCCGCCACCTTGCCCGGCTAATTTTTTGTATTTTTAGTAGAGATGGGGTTTCACCGTGGTCTCGATCTCCTGACCTCGTGATCCGCCCGCCTCGGCCTCCCAAAGTGCTGGGATTACAGGCGTGAGCCACCATGCCCGGCCTGCCTTAGGTCTTTTTTTTTTTTTTTTTTTTTTTGAGACGGAGTCTCGCTCTGCCGCCCAGGCTGGAGTGCAGTGGCCGGATCTCAGCTCACTGCAAGCTCCGCCTCCCGGGTTCACGCCATTCTCCTGCCTCAGCCTCCCTGAGTAGCTGGGACTACAGGCGCCCGCCACCTCGCCCGGCTAGTTTTTTGTATTTTTTAGTAGAGACGGGGTTTCACCGTGTCAGCCAGAATGGTCTCGATCTCCTGACCTCGTGATCCGCCCGCCTCGGCCTCCCAAAGTGCTGGGATTACAGGCTTGAGCCACCGCGCCCGGCCTGCCTTAGGTCTTTAACAGTTTAGAGGAAGGGATGGCTGCCGACTCTGGCTGGAGGAGGGCAGAGGAAGAATGCCGGAAGGATTTGGGTATTCTAAGAACCACCATGGTGAAACCCCATCTCTACTAAAAATGCAAAAATTAGCTGGGTGTGGTGAGGTGCCTGTAGTCCCAGCTTACTCGGGAGGCTGAGGCAGGAGAATCACTTGAATCCTGGAGGTGGAGCCAACATAGTGCCACTGCACTCCATCCTGGGTGACAGGAGCAAAAACTCCGTTACAAAAAAAAAAAATCCTGAAAAGATCTGGAGCCGGGCGGGTACCTGTAGTTCCAGCTACTCGGGAAGCTGAGGCAAGAGAATGGCGTGAACCTGGGAGGCGGAGCTTGCAGTGAGCAGAGATTGCACCACTGCACTCCAGCCTGGGCGACAGAGCCAGACTAGGTCTCAAAAAAAAAAAAAAAAAAAAGAGAAAAGAAAAGATCTGAAGGCACATCAGCAGGCTTTGCCCCACATTTTGAGAAATTGGTGTCGTTCTGTGTTAACAGCAAGGGGTGGGACTGGTCCACTTTTGAACCTACCCTTCACTTCTTAGAGCTCTGTGGGATGTGATTTGAGACCACACTTTAGATGCTTAAGAATAAAGACAACATAGGCTGGGCGTGGTGGCTCATGCCTGTAATCCTAGCACTTTGGGAGGCTGAGGTGGGTGGATTACAAGGTCAGGAGTTCGAGACCAGCCTGCTCAGCATGGTGAAACCCCGTCTCTACTAAAAATACAAAAAAAAAAAATTAGCTGGGCGCGATGGTGCGCACTTGTCGTACCAGCTACTTGGGAGGCTGAGGCAGGAGAATTGCTTGAACCCGGCAGGTGAAGGTTGCAGTGAGCCAAGATTGCGCCACTGCACTCCAGCCTGGGTGACTGAGTGAGAGTCTGTCTCAGAAAAAGAATGAAGACAATATAACATTGAGGTATGTATGTATGTATGTATGTATATATGTATTTATATATTTATTTTGAGACAGAGTTTCGCTCTTGTTGCCCAGGCTGGAGTGCAATGGCACGATCTTGGCTCACCGCAGCCTCCGCCTCCCAGGTTCAAGCGATCCTCCTGCCTCAGCCTCGCGAGTAGCTGGGATTAGAGGCATGTGCCACCACGCCTGGCTAATGTTGTATTTTTAGTAGGGATGGGGTTTCTCCATGTTGGTCAGGCTGGTCTCAAACTCCCGACCTCAGGTGATCCGCCCACCTTGGCCTCCAAAAGTGCTGGGATTACAGGTGTGAGCCACCGCGCCCGGTCAACACTGAGGTATTTAAACAGATTTTGCTTTCAAATAGAAGAGTGTACTTAAGGCTATATCCTAAAGAGCCACCTTCCACAAAATCTCAGGGATCCAGTTTGATGAGTTTACATCCATGTGTGCCTGTGTGACAGCCATCCAGGCAAAAGAACGTTTCCAGTGCTCCAGACGCTCCCTCATGGGCCTGTGTTTTCTTTTTGAGACGGAGTCTTACTCTGTCGGCCAAGCTGGAGTGCAATGGCGTGATCTTGGCTCACTGCAACCTCTGCCTCCTGGGTTCCAGCGATTCTCCTGCCTCAGCCTCCCTAGTAGCTGGGATTACAGGCATGAGCCATCATGCCTGGCCAATTTTTGTATTTTTAGTAGAGAGAGAGTTTCACCATGTTGGCCAGGCTGGTCTCGAACTCCTGTCCTCAAGTGATGTGCCTGTGTCAGCCTCCGAAAGTGTTGGGATTACAGGTATGAGCCACCGTGCCTGGCCTCCTGTGTTTGTTTCCAATATGAGTAAAATAACGAATTCAGATATAGCAGATATTGGGGATGTTAGTGGAGAAGACGGGCCTTAAGTTATCAGACCATATTCTTTTTTTTTTCTTTTGGGATGGTGTCTCGCTCTGTTGCCCAGGCTGGAGTGCAGTGGTGGGATCTCGGCTCACTGCAAGCTCCACTTCCCGGGTTCACGCCATTCTGCTACCTCAGCCTCCCGAGTAGCTGGGACTACAGGTGCCCACCACCATGCCTGGCTAATTTTTTTGTATGTTTAGTAGAGATGGAGTTTCACTGTTAACCAGGATGGTCTCAATCTCCTGACCTCGTGATCTGCCCACCTCAGCCTCCCAAAGTGCTGGGATTACAGGCGTGAGCCACCGTGCCCAGCCAAGATGCTTCTCCTTTTTTTGGAGACAGAATCTTGCTCTCTCCACCAGGGTGGGGTGCAGTGGTGCACTCAGCTCACTACAGCCTCAAACTCCCAGGCTTAAGGGGTCCTCCTGCCTCAGTCTCCTGAGTAACTGGAACTACAGTTGCACACCATGATGCCTTACTAATTTTTTTTTTTTTTTTTTTTTTTTTTCAAGAGAGACAGTCTTGCTATTGTTGCCTAGCCTGGCTGGGCTGGGGCATGTCAGAACCCTTTTTTTTTTTTAAGAGAGTTTTGCTGTGTCGCCCAGGCTGGAGTGCAGTGGTACTATCTTGGCTCACTGCAGTCTCTACTTCCCGGGCTCAAGCAGTCCTCCCATGTCAGCCTCTTGAGTAGCTGGGACTACAGGCGCACACCACTATGCCTGGCTCATTTATTTCTTTATTTTATTTTTTGAGACAGAGTGTAGCTCTGTTGTCCAGGCTGGAGTGCAGTGACACAGTCGCGGCTCACTGCAACCTCTGCTTCCTGGGTTCAAGCTGTTCTCTGCCTCAGCCTCCCAAGGAGTTGGGATTATAGGCGCACGCCACCATGTCTGGCTAATTTTTGCATTTTAGTAGAGATGGGGTTTCACCAATTTGGCCAGGCTGGTCTTGAACTCCTGACCTCGTGATTCACCCACCTCGACCTCCCAAAGTGCTGGGATCACAGGCGTGAGCCACCGCGCCCGGCCAATTGTTTTATTTTTTGTAGAAACGAGGTTTCACTATAGTACACAGGCTGGTCTTGAATTCCCAAGCTCAAGTGATCCTCCTACCTCGGCCTCCCAAAGTGCTGGGATCACAGGCGTGAGCCACCGCGCCCGGCCCAGATGTGAGAAACTTTGAATTCTAAAGTTGCTGGCAGGCCAGGTGCGGTGAGAGCCCTGGTGGTAGCAGCCTGTGAGGATTGTTATCTGTGTGGAAGGATAGCGCACCATCATCCCTTCCTCTCCTTCCTTCACACGTGTGCTCAGCCTTCATCTTCATGACACAGGCAGATTTAGCTGCTTGGTTTTTTCTGTTTTTGCAGAAAGGGTCTTGTTGCCCAGGCTAGAGGGCAGCTTCGACCTCCCAGGAGGCTCAAGTGACCTTCTACCTCAGCCTCCCAAGTAACTGGGACCACAGGCGCACACCAGCACGCTTGGCTTTTTAACATTTTTGTAGAGACAAGGTCTCACTCTTTTGCCAGGGCTGCTCTCAAAATCCTGGGCTCAAGCCATCCCCCCATCTCAGCTTCCCACAGTGCTGGGATTACAGGCATGAGCCACCGCACCCAGCCCACTGCTATTTTTTCTCAACCTCTGTATCTTATGTGTCTCTCTATCCCCTTCTTTCTGTCCCTCATTTTCTCAGCATCCTATGACCCATACAATGACTTGAGGCCTCTGTGATTTTTAGAGAGGTCTTTAGGAGGCAGCAGAGGGGCCAGGAGGCCAGCTGTCCATCTGTAAATGAGGCCCTGCGGCTGGACCTCCGTGGGCTTTGGTCAATAGTTGGCCTGCGGACGTTTTTAGGGAACCCAGTACAACCCCAGGAGCATGATTTGAAAGTTCCTGATACTGTATAAAATGCATACATGGTGCGGAGGCTCATGCCTGGAATTAGCTGGGCATGGTGGTGTGCACCTGTAGTCCCAGCTACTCGGGAGGCTAAGGTGGGAGGATCCCCTGAGCCTGAGAGTTACAGGCTGCAGTGAGCCATGATGGTGTCACTGCACTCCAGCCTAAGTGACAGAGTGAGACCTTGTCTCAAAAAATAAAAGATAAAAAGCATAAATGGGCTTTGGAACCGGATAGCTCTGGGCTCAAATTCCCAGCTCTGTCACTAACTGCCGCCTCTGTGGCACGTGTATCACGCCATTTCTCTAAACTGCCGTCTTTCGATTTGTAAAATGAAAGCAGTTCCTGTATTGCAGGATGATTATGAGGATTGGAAAATACCTTATATTTTAATGTAATATAAAGTTATAAAATATAAAATGCCCTCTGCTATATAATAATTCAGTAAATAGTAGTTGGTTTAATAAAACCAAATGAGCCGGGCACGGTGGCTCAAGCCTGTAATCCCAGCACTTTGGGAGGCCGAGATGGGCGGATCACGAGGTCAGGAGATCGAGACCATCCTGGCTAACACGGTGAAACCCCGTCTCTACTAAGAAATACAAAAAAAAAATAGCCGGGCGAGGTGGCGGGCGCCTGTAGTCCCAGCTACTCGGGAGGCTGAGGCCGGAGAATGGCGTAAACCCGGGAGGCGGAGCTTGCAGTGAGCTGAGATCCGGCCACTGCACTCCAGCCTGGGCTACAGAGTGAGAGACTCCGTCTCAAAAAATAAAAAAAAAATAAAAATAAAATAAAATGAACAGAGTATGCACAGAATTCAAATATTGATACTTAAAGGATGGTCATAAAACTCTTTAGTCCAGTGGCATGGCATCTGAGGCTATATTTCACCATTCAGCATTTTGCCATGGGGTGAATCCATTCATCAGACTGACCTCTGAAGTTTCATAGCAGGATAGAAATATATCATAGATTGTTAAAACTTTATATTTCGGCCGGGTACAGTGGCTCACGCCTGTAATCCCAGCACTTTGGGAGGCCAAGGTGGGCGGCTCACGAGGTCAGGAGATCGAGACCATCTTGGCTAACAAGGTGAAACCCATCTTTACTAAAAATATTTTAAAAATAGCATCCAGGTGTGGTCGCGGGCACCTGTAGTCCCAGCTGCTTGGGAGGCTGAGGCAGAAGAATGGCGTGAACCTAGGAGGCGGAGCTTGCAGTGAGCTGAGATCCCGCCACTGCACTCCAGCCTGGGTGACAGAGCGAGACTCTGTCTCAAAAAAGAAACAAAAAAACAACTTTATATTTCATTTTGCAACGAGACATTTCGTAAATACATGCTGAAATACAGGGGGGTTTTTTGTTTTTGTTTTTTGAGGCAGGGTCTGGCTCTATTGCCCAGGCTGGAATGGAGTGGTGTGATCTCAGCTCACTGCAACCTCTGCCTCCTGGGCTCAAGCAATCCTCCCACCTCAGCCTCCGGAGTAGCTGGGACTGTGAGCGGCCACCACCACACCCAGCTAATGTTTGTATTTTTTGTAGAGATGGGTTTCACCATGTTACTCAGGCTGGTCTCAAACTCTGAGCTGAAGCAATCCATCCACCTGTGTCAGGCTCACCAAGTGCTGGGATTGCAGGCATGAGCCACTGTGCCCAACCATAGTTGGTTTTTTTGACCCCTCATTGGGTAATGATCAGGTAATCAGCAGCATTGAGGGGGCAGCAAGGTCTGTCGAATGGTGGGATTGGGGGGCTGGGCAGGCAGTGGCTTGTCAAGTAGAGCTTGCTTAATGAGGTGGGGGTTTTCTGAGAGCTAATTGGATTTGGAGTTTGGACCTCTACCTGCCCATACGGGAAAAGGCTTGCCTTGGTCAGGAGGTGATGGGAACACTTGATTTTCTAGGACCAAGTGGCCTATGCTTGCCATGATCAGTTTCTGCTGTGCAAGCGGTAATAGACCAGGACATGTGTGCGAGTGGGCTGGGGGACTGTGCTGCTGCCGGATGCTAAAGATGGGAGAAGGTGGCCGGGCACCGTGGCTCACGCCTGTAATCCCAGCACTTTGGGAGGCCAAGGCGGGTGGATCACGAGGTCAGGAGTTCAAAACCAGCCTGGCCAAAATGGTGAAACTCCATCTGTACTAAAAATACAAAAATTAGCTGGGCATAGTGGCGGGCACCTGTAGTCCCAGCTACTCTGGAGGCTGAGGCAGGAGAATTGCTTGAACCTGGGAGGCAGAGGTTGCATTGAGCTGAGATCATGCCATTGCACTCCAGCCTGGGCAAGAGAGCAAGACTCCATCTCAAAAAAAAGAAAAAACACAAAAAAAGAGGGGAGAAGGTTGCTTCTCCTCGGACAGGGTCTGCGGAGCAGGTAGAAAGCCGAGGGTAGTGAGTACAAAGAAAGGGAATACTAGCTCACTCACTGAAGTTGGGATTGCTTGTTCAGAGACACTTGAGATTTCCAATAATTACCACTTTCCTTTTTTAATCAAAAAGTATCATTATCTGGGATCCTGTTTTACTTTCTGTATTCTCTATTTTTCTGCACTGCTAAAAACACTTCTTCCTTCTGCCTGCATTAACCACAAGGAATCAGTCTGGTGGCTGGGGCTGGGGAGGCAGCAAGGGGCCATTTCTGTCACATCCCTAGAGCAATCACATGGGCAGGGTGTGCTGACCAGAGAACGGAGTTGTGCAGCTGCATTCCTAACTGGAAATAAAGTGCTCTCCTTATTCTCCTCCTGCAGGTCGGTGAGCTGGTAAAGGTTACGAAGATTAATGTGAGTGGTCAGTGGGAAGGGGAGTGTAATGGCAAACGAGGTCACTTCCCATTCACACATGTCCGTCTGCTGGATCAACAGAATCCCGATGAGGACTTCAGCTGAGTATAGCTCAACAGTTTTGCTGACAGATGGGAACAATCTTTTTTTTTTTTCCAGCTGCCATCTATACAGTTTTCTTACAGATGTCAAAAGCAGTCTAGTTTATATAAGCATTCTGTTACCTGTGATCTTTTTTTAGACTGAACTACTCCATTCCTAGTCTTCTGTACCATATTCAGGGTACGAACTGGAGGGCTCGTGTGTTAGCTTCTGAAATTGGCAATTGGAGGAGGTAGTGGCCGTGCCTGTGTGTGTCAGAAGGGATAGGTATCTTGCCTCCTTTCTCTCAGGCAATGCAAATCACCCTGTGGAAAACCGATGGACAGGAAGGAGTATTACACACTGCTTACCCTGATTTATTCAGTGGTTTTGTTTTCATTCTGGAACCATACTATCAAATGGCGACAGACTGTTCCCTTCCACCCCCGGGAAGTAATGCACTGTGTGAATAGTATCAAGCAGGACTGCTTTCATTGTATGGAGCATGACCAGCATATGACTCATTCTGACATTTCAGATCCTAAGAATTCTAAGAACACTACTAGAAGCATTTGTTCCTTCCTAGTCGATGCTTCATACTTTTTCTTGGGATTCTTTTAGCCCTTGACATTCTTGTCCCCCAAACCTGTAAGTAGGTTAATTCCTAGGATAAGTGTGTATTTTCATTCCAGGTGAGAAGCAGAATGTACCGAGCACTTTATTCAGTGCATAGCTTTAAGCCAGTGTTGGATTCACTAAGTGGACAGCCAGTCTCCCAGCTCTCTGCCTTCCCCTAAAGGGTCGTAGTAGGTCACCCTTCTACAGCAGTTTAAACTAGAGTCCTAACTGATGGGATCCAGCAGGGCCATTTCTCCTGAAGGCCAGTATCCTATTAGGAGACTCTTGGAATTCTTAGGTTCTACTCAGAGTGGAAGGACCAATCACCTCTAATATTCTGTGGAAGGTTTTGGGGCCAAATTCTGCCCTCTGCATTCTGTGCAACTTGTATAAAAGTCAAGTTAGTATTACATGAGTTTGGGGTAGGGTTAGTGCTTTGAAAAATGTTGAACTGGCTGGGCGGTAGCTCACGCCTATAATCCCAGCACTTTGGGAGGCCGAGGCGGGTGGATCACGAGGTCAGGAGTTCGAGACCAGCCTGGCCAACATGGTGAATCCCTATCTCTACTAAAGATACAAAAAATTAGCTGGGCGTGGTGGTGCACACCTGTAATCCCAGCTACTTGGGAGGCTGAGGCAGGAGAATTGCTTGAACCTGGGAGGTGGAGGTTGCAGTGAGCCGAGATAGCACCACTGCACTCCAGCCTGGGTGATAGGGCGAGACTCTGTCTCCAAAAAAAAAAAAAATGTTGAACCAATCCTGAATTACTGATGTATTATTCATTTCTCATGAGGAGAGTAATGCTGTTGAAGTACATTACATTATAAACTGCCTTCACTTTTGGCTCTTTTTATGTTCAGGTTTAGTTTACCAACCGATTTAAGTATGGAATGATTTATATGGGGTCAGGTGCTCCAAAAAATAGACTTATGAGACCAAAAATGATCTAGGCTATTTAGACTACAGCATGAGACTTCCAAGTTAGTTCCCAGTCTATAAAGGCACTTACCGGTCTGTGGTGTGGTATGACCAGTAGAAACACCTTCTAGTTTGCTTTGGACCTCATTTTGGAAAAATAATCTACCTTTCTAATTGTTCTGCATAGATTAATATGATCAATTTGCATTCTTTGAACCTATACCAGATTGTGGTATCTGAGGGACTGGCACATTGCCTAACACACAGTGTGCACGTATTTGTCTGAGTGAATGAGGAAACTGAGAAACTGGTGACGTGGCACAGGGAAGCCAGCTGGCCCGGGATTCCATACATGACCACAAGCAGACTAATGAGTTGACGCTAATTTAATGTATTTTTACCTCACACTAAGGTCATGCTTGATAAAGACATTAAACTCAACTTGTAAAAGATTAGCACAGTGCTGTGCACAGAGTGGGTGCTCAGTAGTGTTGAATGAACAGGTTTGTAATCCTAGATGTAATTCCATCTGACTGCTTTGTTAAATTTTCAGTTAGAACATAGATACTGTAAAATCCAGATACACATTAAATCTTGTTTTCCTGAAAGATGGCATCTAAAATATTTGTAGAAAAACCTTGTCGCAAATGATTTGAATGTTCCTATTTTCTTTTCCTTTGACTTTGATATTGGCTTGTAATGTCTCTTTTCATCATATGTAATATCAGTGGAACATGCAGCGCTACTCAAGTCCTAAGGATTCCTCAGTGATCGGTGGTCCAGAGCCGTTCCATGAACCGCTGGCCTGGATTTGGCTGTTGGGTGTGGCAGTTAATGCACCTCAAGAAATCAAAGGATGTCTTATGTCTTCCCAAAAAAAGCAAATGCTGAAATCCTATTGGCAAAGTAAACTGAAATTGGCTGCTATATTTTATATAATCATTTCTGCAAATCCCGTTTTTGGAATACTAATATTTGACATGGTTAATTCTTATTAATTTGTTGGAATTGTTTATTGTTAATAATGCAAATAGATAATTTTTAATTATCCACAAGTAACATTTCACTATTAATGGTTTGAAATAGGTGATAAGCAAACCAATTTGAAATAAAATATAAACATGTGCCATTGTATTATAACACTATACACTTTCTTGACAGTTAAATTTAAAAAAACTGTGTTTCGTAGCATGTATTGTATGTGTTTATAGTTTACATAGCAAATAAACATATGGCCAAATGTTTGGCTTGCTGATGTTTTGGAAAAAGGAATCTTTGAATATTTTTCACAAAAGAGCTGAATCTTTTTTTTTTTTTTGAGACGGAGTCTCGCTCTGTTGCCCAGGCTGGAGGGCAGTGGTGCGATCTCGGCTCACTGCAACCTCCGCCTCCTGGGTTCACGCCATTCTCCAGCCTCATCCTCCCGAGTAGCTGAGACTGCAGGTACCCACCACCATGCCTAGCTAATTTTTTTTGTATTTTTAGTAGAGACGGGGTTTCACTGTGTTAGCCAGGATGGTCTCAATCTCCTGACCTCATGATCCACCCGCCTCAGCCTCCCAAAGTGCTGGGATTACAGGCGAGAGCCACTGCGCCTAGCCCTTTTTTTTTTTTTTTTTTTTTTTTGAGACAAAGTTTCGCTCTTATGGCCTAAGCTGGGGTGCAGTGATGCGATCTCGGCTTACTGCAACTTCTGCCTCCCAGGTTCAAGCAGTTCTCCTACCTCAGCCTCCCGAGTAGCTGGGGTTACAGGCATGCACCACCACGCCCAGCTAATTTTTTGTATTTTTGGTAGAAATGGGGTTTCACCATGTTAGCCAGGCTGGTCTCGAAAGCCTCACCTCAGGTGATCCACCTGCTTCCGCCTCCTCAAGTGCTGAGATTACAGGTGTGAGCCACCACCACGCCCAGCAAGAGGTAAATCTTTACGCTTAGGCAATAGGAGGTATGTGCCTTCAGCAGCCTACAGTCATGTAATTAGAGAAACAATTTTACAAGCTCTATGGGTGCTTAAAGATGGGAATAGGCCGGGCGTGGTGGCTCATGCCTGGTAATCCCAGAACCTTGGGAGGCCGGTGAGCGGGGGCGGTCAGATCAGAAGGTCAGGAGTTCAAGACCAGCCTGGCCAACATAGTGAAACCCCGTCTTTACTAAAAATACAAAAATCTGGGTGGGCATGGTGGCTCACTCCTGTAATCCCACCAATTTGGGAGGCTGAGGTGGGTGGATCACAAGATCAGGAGATATGACCATCCTGGCTAACGCAGTGAAACCCTGTCTCTAGTAAAAATACGAAAAATTAGCCAGTCGTGGTGGCACGCACCTGTAGTCCCAGCTACATGGGAGGCTGAGGCAAGAGAATCGTTTGAACCCGGGAGGCGGAGGTTGCAGTGAGCTGAGATGGCACCGCTGTACTCCAGCCTGGGCAACAGCGAGACTGTCTCAATAAATAAAATACAAACATTAGCCAGGTGTAGTGACGTGTGCCTGTAATCACAGCTACTCGGGAGGCTGAGGCAGGTGAATTACTTGAACCTGGGAAGTGGAGATTGCAGTGAGCCAAGATCGCACCACTGCACTCCAGCCTTGGTGACAGAGTGAGACTCCATCTCAAAAAAAAAAAAAAAAAAAAAAAAGGATGGGATTAATCAATAGATATATAGATACAGATTTTTTATTTTTTTTGTTTGAGATGGAATTTCACTCTTGGTGCCCAGGCTGGAGTGCAATGGCGTGATCTCGGCTCACTGAAACCTCCACCTCCCGGGTTCAAGCAGTTCTCCTGCATCAGCCTCCCGAGTAGCTGGGACTACAGGCATGAGCCACCATGCCCAACTAATTTTGTATTTTTAGTAGAAATGGGATTTCTCTATGTTGGTCCGGCTGATCTGGAACTCCCAACCTCAGGTGATGCCTCAGCCTCCCAAAGTGCTAGGATTACAGGGGAGAGCCACCGTGCCTGGCCCTTTTTTTTTTTTTTTTTTTGAGACGGAGTCTTGCTCTGTGCCCCAGGCTGGAGTGCAGTGGCGCGATCTCGGCTCACTGCAAGCTCCGCCTCCCGGGTTCATGCCATTCTCCTGCCTCAGCCTCCCGCGTAGCTGGGACTACAGGCGCCGCCACCTCGCCCGGCTAATTTTCTTGTATTTTTAGTAGAGACGGGGTTTCACCGTGTTAGCCAGGATGGTCTTGATCTCCTGACCTCGTGATCCGCCCGTCTCGGCCTCCCAAAGTGCTGGGATTACAGGCTTGAGCCACTGCGCCCACTTTTTTTTTTTTTTTTTTTTTTTTTTTAAGACAGTTTCACTCTTGTTGCACAGGCTGGAGTCCTATGGTGCTATCTCAGCTGGTTGCAACCTCTTCCTCCTGGGTTCAAGTGATTCTCCTGCCTCACCCTGCTGAGTAGCTTCACCCTCCTGAGTAGCTGGGATTACAGGCATGTGCCACCATACCTGGCTAATTTTTGTATTTTTAGTAGAGATAGGGTTTCGCCATTTTGGACAGGCTGGTCTCGAATCTCCTGACCTCAGGTGATCCACCTGCCTTGGCCTCCTAAAGTGCTGGAATTACAGGTGTGAGCCACCGCGTCTGGCCTCCTGAGTTTTTTGTTTTTTGTTTTTTCTTTTTTTAAGACGAAGTTTTGCTCTCGTGCCCCAGGCTGGAGTGCAGTGGCGCGATCGCAGCTCGCTGCAACCTCGCCTCCCAGGTTCAAGTGATTCTCCTGCCTCAGCCTCCCGAGTAGCTGGGATTACAGGTGCCTGCCACCAGGCCCGGCTAATTTTTCTATTTTTAGTAGAGACGGGATTTCACCATGTTGGCCAGGCTGGTCTTGAACTCCTGACCTCAGGTGATCCACCCGCCTCGGCCTCCCAACGTGCTGGGATTACACGCGTGAACCACCCACCGTGCCCGGCCTCTGGCCTGATGATATTTTTAAGGGTCTCCATGAGTATCAGTCATAAAATACTGATTTGAGGGGACCATAAGAATCATATAAAGGCCTGAAAGCAGGGCGGGTACCGTGGCTTGTGCCTTTAATCCTAGCACTTGGGAGGCCTAGGCAGTCGAATCATGAGATCAGGGGTTCGAAACCAGCCTGGCCCACATGGTGAAACCCTGTCTCTGCTAAAAATACAAAAAAAAATTAGCTGGGTGTGGTGGCATGCGCCTGTAATCCCAGCCACTTACGAGGCTGAGTCAGAAGAATTGGTTGAACCCAAGAAGCTGACGGTGCAGTGAGATTGTGCCACTTCACTCCAGCATGAATGACAGGGTGAGACCCTGTCTGAAACAAACCTGTGGAATGGTGTGTGTGTTTATGTAGTCTACAGTATTCATACCACCTGTCATATTTTGTGACCTTGACTTCCAGGTTAAATTCTTTTCCTCTTACAGGTATGAAAACGAAAGGGGGCCGGTATAGAAGAAAATGAAAATAACCATTAACCCTGCTAAGTTTGACAGGGGGAGGCGAAGGATTTGGCGTGCTGTTGCCACCCATGTTCTGAAGCCTATGAAATGGGAGATCAGGTAGAGGGCAGAAAAGAACCAGCCATGTAGAAGTGAAGCTCAACAACAGAGCAGGCCGGGTGCGGTGGGCGGATCGCCAGAGGTTGGGGGTTCAAGACCAGCCTGGCCAGCATGGAGAAACCCCATCTCTACTAAAAATTAAAAAATTAGCCGGGCGTGGTGGCAGGCGCCTGTATTCCCAGCTAGTCGGGAGGCTGAAGCAGGAGAAGCACTTTAACCGCGAGGCAGACGTTGCAGTGAGGAGATCGCACCATTGCACTCCAGCCTGGGCAACAGAGTGAGACTCTGTCTCAAAAATAAATAAGTACAGAATTAGCCAGGCGTGGTGGCAGGCGCCTGTAATCTCAGCTACTCAGGAGGCTGAGATGGGAGACTTGCTTGAACCTGGGAGGCAGAGGTTGCAGTGAACCAAGGCCATGCCACTGTACTCCGTCCTGGGTGACACAGCCAGACTCCGTCTCAAAAAGCAAACAAGTGGCCAGGCTCGATGGCTCACACCTGTAATCCTAGCACTTTGAGGCTGAGGTGGGCAGATCATGAGGTCAGAAGATCGAGACCATCCTGGCTGACACAGTGAAACCCCGTCTCTACTAAAAATACAAAAAATTAGCCCTGCGTGGTGGTGGGCGCCTGTAGTCCCAGCTACGTGGGAGGCGGAGCTTGCCGTGAGCTGAGATCGCGCCACTGCACTCCAGCCTGGTGACAGAGCGAGACTCCATCTCAAAAAAAAAAAAAAAGCCAACAAGCAAAAAAAAAAAACTATGATATTTAGAAAAAAGGAATGAATGTGGTGGGTGTTTTTTTTTTCCTTTTTTTTTTTTTTTGAGATGGAGTCTTGCTCTGTCACCCAGCCTGGAGTGCAATGGTGCCATCTCAGCTTGCCACAACCTTCACCTCCCAGATTAAAGGGATTCTTCTGCCTCAGTGTCCCAAGTAGCTGGGATTACAGGCGCCCGCCACTCTGTCTCAAAAAAAAAAAAAGGCCAGGCGTGGTGGCTCACACCTGTAATCCCAGCACTTTGAGAGGCTGAGGCGGTTGGATCACGAGGTCAGGAGTTCAAAACCAGCCTGGCCAAAATGCTGAAACTCCATCTCTACTAAAAATACAAAATAATTAGCTGGGCATGGTGGCAGGCACCTGTAATCCCAGCCAGTCGGGAGGCTGAGGCAGAGAACTGCTTGAACCCGGGAGGTAGAGGATACAGTGAGCTGCGATCACACCATTGCACTCCACCCTGGGCAACAGGGTGAGACCCTATCTCAAAAATAAAAACAAATGGATGATCACGTTCCCCATTTGCTGCTCGTTCAACTTGCCTATCTCAATGTCTATCACCATTGGCCAGGCCACAACTCTGGAGACAATCCTCTCCTCTTCTCGCTCTTAATTTACCAAGTTCTCAGTCTTACACAGTTCACTTCCCTCCCTCCCCACTGCTGCTCCCCTAGTTCAAACTGCCAGCGCCTCTCTCCTAGATGACCTCAACAGCCGCCTAACTGGGCTCCTTGTCACGAGTTTTGGCCCTTCCAGTCCATCCTCCACATTGCAGCCCCTGTGAGCTTTTATATCATCTCCTATTAGATTATATTCTCCTTCAGCCAGTGTCTCAACTCCCTGCAAAGGGAAACAGAGCTCTTCATGTTCCAGCTCCTTTCCTTCCCAGCCTCATCTTCCTCACTCTCCCTCCAGTGCTCTGGGCTCTAGCCACACTGAATTTCTTGCCCTGTCTTTACCTGACCCACCTGCTCTCTCCTCTGGGCTTTTGGACACTGTAACTCTATCTCATTTTCAAACATCAGTCTTATCTAATGTCCGAATTTGGATTAGGTGCTTGCCCTGTGTCCTGTCTTGCTAACATGCACTTACTGCCATGACCTCACACTGAACTGAGATTGCCCATGAGTGTGTCCATCACAAGGCCACGGCCATTAAATTGTTGTATTCCCAACACCCAGTCCTGTTGGACACAGCAGATACCCAGGGGTTGTATTCTGAACCAAAGAATGAAAACACGATAGGTGGGCTAGGTCATCAAAAGCCACGTGGGGCTGGGCACAGTGGCTCACCCCTGTAACCCTAGCACTTTGGGAGGCCGACATGGGCAGATCACCTGAGATTGGGAGTTCGAGACTAGCCTGGCCAACATGGTGAAACCCCATGTCTAATAAAAATACAAAAATTAAGGCCAGCCACGGTGGCTCACACCTGTAATCCCAGCACTTTGGGAAGCCAAGATGGGCAGATCACTTGAGGTCAGGAGTTCCAGACCAGTCTGGCTAACATGGTGAAACCTTGTCTCTACTAAAAATACAAAAACTAGCTGGGCCTAGTGGCAGGCACCTGTAATCCCAGCTACTTGGGAGGCTGAGACAGGAGAATTCCTTGAACCCAGGAGGTGGAGGTTGCAGTGAGCCAAGATCGCACCATCGCACTCCAGCCTAGGCGAAAGAGCAAGACTCCGTCTCAAAAAAAAAAAAAAAAAAATTAGCTGGGCATGGTGGCGCATGCCTGTAATCCTAGCTACTCGAGAGACTGAGGCAGGAGAATCACTGGGACCCCTGAAGCAGAGGTTGCAGTGAACCGAGATTGCACCATTTCACTCCAGCCTGAGCATCACAACAAGACTGTCACAAAAAAATAAAAGTATATCAGTTAGCTTTTGCTGCAAAGTAAACCATGCCAATCCTTAGTGGCTTAAAACAACAGTCACTTAGTCATAATTACACAGGTCAGCAGCTGGGGTTGGGCTTAGTGGGGCAGTTCTCCAGGTCTTGGCCAGTTTCACTCATGGATGACGTCAGCTGCTGATTGGCGGGGACTGGCTGGTCTTGGATGGCCCTCAGCTGACACAGTTTATCTTTGCTTCGTGTGGTCTCCCATCCTACAGCAGGGCAGCCTGGACTGGTGGCTATTGGCAGGGTTCCAAGAGAGCAGGCAGTATTACACTAGGTCTCTTAAGATGTAGCCGTGGAATTGACAATATCAGTCCCCCCTGCATTCTTTTTTTTAAATCTTCCCCAATTTAAATCTTTTAATTTAAAAGTAAACTTTATTGTCAAAAATGCAAAATTGGGGCCGGGCGCAGTGGGTCACACCTGTAATCCCAGCACTTTGGGAGGCCAAGGCGGGGATCACAAGGTCAGGAGATCAAGATCATCCTGGCTAACATGGCGAAACCCCATCTCTACTAAAAATATAAAAAAATTAGCAGCCGGGCGTGGTGGCGGATGCCTGTGGTCCCAGCTACTCGGGAGGCTGAGGTAGGAGAATGGTGTGAACCCGGGAGGCGGAGGTTGCAGTGAACCAAGATCGCGCCACTGCACTCCAGCCTGGGCAACAGAGTGAGACTCCGTCTCAAAAAAAAAAAAAAATGCAGACTTGGGGAGGGCAGAAAGATCACACACAAGGCTGCCACTTCACACCTGGAGGGTTGCACAGGTGCCGGGCAGAGGTGCTCCTCGCTTCCCAGATGGTGCAGCCGCGGAATTGCCCTGCATTCTCTTGATCAAAGCAAGTCAGGAGGCCAGCCCAAATTCAGGCAGGCTTTGTCTGCTTGCAGGATCATCATTTTTGTTTAGTTTTGTTTGTTTAGCTTTGAGACAAGGTCTCATTTTGTCACCCAGGCTTCAGTGCAGTGGCATAGTCACAGCTCACTGCAGCCTCGACCTCTGGGCTCAAATTATCCTCCCACCTTAACCTCGTGATTAGCGGGAACTATAGGTGCGCACTACGTCCAGTTAATTTTTGTATTTTTTATAGAGATGGGGATTTCATCATGTTGGCCAGCTTGGTCTAGAACTCCTGAGCTCAATCAATCCTCCTGCCTCAGCCTCCCTTACTGCTGGGAAGTCTTTTCTCGTGAGACAGAGTTTCACTCTATCGCCCAGGCTGGAGTGCAGTGGCACAATCTTGGCTCACTGCAACTTCCGCCTCTTGGGATCAAGCGATTTTCCTGCCTCAGCCTCCTGAGTAGCTGGGACTACAGGTACCTGCCACCACGCCTGACTATTTTTTGTATTTTTAGTAGAGATGGGGTTTCACCATGTTGCTTAGGCTGGTCTTGAACTTCTTTTTTTTTTTTTTTTTTTTTTGAGACGGAGTCTCGCTCTGTCGCCCAGGCTGGAGTGCAGTGGCCGGATCTCAGCTCACTGCAAGCTCCGCCTCCCGGGTTCACGCCATTCTCCTGCCTCAGCCTCCCGAGTAGCTGGGACTACAGGCGCCCGCCACCTCGCCCGGCTAGTTTTTTGTATTTTTTTTGTAGAGACGGGGTTTCACCGTGTTAGCCAGGATGGTCTCAATCTCCCGACCTCGTGATCCGCCCGTCTCGGCCTCCCAAAGTGCTGGGATTACAGGCTTGAGCCACCGCGCCCAGCCTTCTGGTCTTGAACTTCTTTTTTTTTTTTTTTTTTTTTTTGAGACGGAGTCTTGCTCTGTCGCCCAGGCTGGAGTGCAGTGGCTGGATCTCGGCTCACTGCAAGCTCCGCCTCCCGGGTTCATGCCATTCTCCTGCCTCAGCCTCCCGAGTAGCTGGGACTACAGGCGCCCGCCACCTCGCCCGGCTAGTTTTTTTTTTTTTTTTGTACTTTTTAGTAGAGACGGGGTTTCACCGTGTTAGCCAGGATGGTCTCGATCTCCTGACCTCGTGATCCGCCCGTCTCGGCCTCCCAAAGTGCTGGGATTACAGGCTTGAGCCACCGCGCCCGGCCTGGTCTTGAACTTCTAAGCTCAGTTAATCCACCTGCCTCAGCCTCCCAAAGTGCTGGGATTACAGGTGTGAGCCACTGTGCCCGGCAGGATCATCATTTTTAAATCAAACGAGGGCACTTCTTTGGCAGGGATACCTTTTTTAATGTCCCACAGAAGTTCCCTATGAGCCAACAGGGCCCTGATATTCAAATGAAAGCACAGAGCTGGTTACTAAAGAATATGCAAGGGCACAAGGCACGTAAAGCAGCAAAATGAAGTAAGCACAAAACTAAAGACACAGTTTTGTTTTTTGTGGTTTTTTTGAGTCGGAGTCTCGCTCTGTCACCCAGGCTGGAGTGTAGTGGCACAATCTTGGCTCACTGCAACCTCCGCCTCCCTGGTTCATGCCATTCTCCTGCCTCAGCCTTCCAAGTAGCTGGGACTACAGGCGCCCACCACCACGCCTGGCTAATTTTTTTGTGTATTTTTAGTCGAGACGGGGTTTCACCGTGTTAGCCAGGATGGTCTCTTATCTCCTGACCTCATGATCCGCCCGCCTCGGCCTCCCAAAGTGCTGGGATTCCAGGCCTGAGCCACTGCACCCAGCCAGACACAGCTCTTATTAATGGATCAGAATAAATCATTGAGGAATTGAGAGAAACGGGAGCAAGGAAAAACAACAAAGACTCAGGTTAATATGTCTAAATTGAATTCAGAAGTCACCAGAAAAACAAAGCACACAAAGTCTGGTTTGTTTCTATAAAAGGCAACTCTATAGAGATAGGAAATAGATTAGGGGTTGCCTCTGGCTGGGAGTAGGAATGGAGATTGATTGTAAACGGGCACAAAGTTTGATTTTAGTATGACAGGAATGCTCTAAAATCAGACGGTGGTGATGGCTGGGTAACTCAGTCATATACTAAAACTCATTGAATTATTGCTCAAAATAGGTGAATTTATGGTGTGGAAATTGTACCTCAGTGAACATACTCTTTTTATTTTGTTTTGTTTTTTTGAGACGGAGTCTCGCTCTGTCTAGAGGTGAGGTTTCACCATGTTGACCCAGCTGGTCTCGAATTCCTGACTTGGGGTGATCTGCCCACCTCAGTCTCCCAAAGTGCCAGGGTTACAGGCATGAGCCACTGTGCCTGGCCCCAACAAACATATTCTTTAAATATTGTCACTTGTCAGTCTTAGCACAATAAGACCAAAGAAAGGAAGCTTGCAGCAAGCACCACCTCTGAGGTATTCTGGCCAAAAAAAAAAAGAAAAAATATTTAAGGAATAGGAAATAATTTAAATAGCATCGCAAGAAAGCAAAGAAACAAGTCCAGAAGGCCAGGTGTGGTGGCTCACACATGTAATCACGAGGTCAGGAGATGGAGACCATCCTGGCTAATAAGGTGAAACCTTGTGTCTCCTGAAAATACAAAAATTACCTGGGCGTGGTGGCAGGTGGCTGTAATCCCAGCTACTGGGGAGGCTGAGTTCAGAAGAATGGCTTGAACCCGGGAGGCGGAGGTTGCAGTGAGCCGAGATTGCGCCACTGCACTCCAGCCTGGGCGACAGAGCGACACACCCCTGTCTCAAAACAAATAAACAACAACAAAAAAAGACCCAAGTCCAGAGTGTGAGATATTTTACATGACAAACAGCCCAGAGTCGTCGTCTTTTCATACATGATGTGAAAAATAAAATGTCCGGGTGCGGTGGCTCACGTCTGTAATCCCAGCACTTTGGGAAGCCAAGGTGGGTGGATCACCTCAGGTCAGGAGTTTGAGACCAGCCTGACCAACATGGAGAAACCTCGTCTCTACTAAAAATACAAAAAAGTAGCCAGGTGTGGTGGTGGGCGCCTGTAGTCCCAGCTACTCAGGAGGCTGAGGCAGGAGAATGGTGTGAACCTGGGTGGCGGAGGTTGCAGTGAGCCGAGATCGCACCACTGCACTCCAGCCTGGGCGACAGAGCGTGACTCCATCTCAAAGACAGACAAACAAAAAACAAAAAACTGCCTAAACCCACAGGGCATCAACCTAATGGCTAAGGTTAGTATGACCATAAACCACGAATAACATTTCCGAACAGAAACATTCCACACTCCTTCCTGACCAGAGACATGTTAGCCCCGAGATAACCCTCTCCACCCAAGACATTCCAACCCTGCCATGAAACTTACACACACAGAAACATTCCCAGCTTGTAATAAGCCCCCTCACCCTAAAACCAATATATACTCAGTCTGTAAGAGTAAGCACTCTTGACTGAAGTCAGCCAGAAGCCCCTCTCAGGTTTATTTTCTCTAAAACAAATCCGTCTTTAACTATTGAGCTGCATTTCATGTTTTTTTCCTTCTTTCTTTCACTCATCGAGAGGATCACTTGAGCCCAGGAGTTTGAGTCCAGACTGCAAAATAGCAAGACATTTGTGTCTAAAAAATCAAATAGGCCGGGCGTGGTGGCTCGAGCCTGTAATCCCAGCACTTTGGGAGGCCGAGACGGGCGGATCACGAGGTCAGGAGTTCGAGACCATCCTGGCTAACACGGTGAAACCCCGTCTCTACTAAAAAATACAAAAAACTAGCTGGGCGAGGTTGCGGGCGCCTGTAGTCCCGGCTACTCGGGAGGCTGAGGCAGGAGAATGGCGTAAAAACCCGGGAGGCAGAGCTTGCAGTGAGCTGAGATCCGGCCACTGCACTTTAGCCTGGGCAACACAGCGAGACTCCGTCTCAAAAAAAAAAAAAAAAAAAAAATCAAATAGAGGCCAGGTGCGGTGGCTCACGCCTGTAATCCCATGAATTTGGGAGGCTGAGGCAGGTGGATCACTTGAGGTCGTGAGTTCCAGACCAGCCTGACCAACGTGATGAAACCCCATCTCTTCTAAACTACCAAAATTAGCCAGGCATGGTGGTGGGCGCCTGTAATCCCAGCTACTTGGGAGGTTGAGGAAGGAGAATCGCTTGAACCCAGGAGGTGGAGGTTGTGGTGAGCCAACATTGTGCCACTGCACTCCAGCTTGGGCAACAGAATGAGACTCTGTCTCAAAAAGTAAATAAATTAGGCCGGGCACGGTGGCTCAGGCCTGTAATCCCAGCACTTTGGGAGTCTAAGTCAGGAGGATCACCTGAGGTCAGGAATTCGAGACCAGCCTGACCAACACGGAGAAACCCCATCTCTACTAAAAATACAAAAAATTAGCTGGGCATGGTGGTGCGTGCCTGTAGGCCCAGCTACTCAGGAGGCTGAGGCAGGAGAATCGCTTGAACCCAGCAGGTGGAGGTTGCAGTGAGCCAAGATTGCGCCATTGGACTCCAGCCTGGTGACAGAACAAGACCCCGTCTCAAAAATAAGTAAGTAAATAAATTTAAAAAATAAATAAATTTAAATGAATAAATAAATAAAACTAAGAATGTTGGAACATGGAAAAAGACAATAATGAAATAAAGCAAATTCAGCCCGGCCTGAAAGCTCATTTTTAAAAAACTCTCTCACCAAATTAGAATTAGAAGGATCTCCTTAACTTGATAAAAATTATAGGGGCCGGGCGCGGTGGCTCAAGCCTGTAATCCCAGCACTTTGGGAGGCCGAGACGGGCGGATCACGAGGTCAGGAGATCGAGACCATCCTGGCTAACACGGTGAAACCCCATCTCTACTAAAAAATACAAAAAACTAGCCGGGCGAAGTGGCGGGCGCCTGTGGTCCCAGCTACTCGGGAGGCTGAGGCACGAGAATGGCGTAAACCCGGGAGGTGGAGCTTGCAGTGAGCTGAGATCCGGCCACTGCACTCCAGCCTGGGCGACAGAGCCAGACTCCGTCAAAAAAAAAAAAAAAAAAAAAAAAAAAAAAAAAAAAAAAAAAATTATTTATCAGGGCTGGGTGCGGTGGCTTACGCCTGGAATCCCAGCACTTTGGGAGGCCGAGGCGGGCGGATCACGAGGGCAGGAGATCGAGACCATCCTGGCTAACATGGTGAAACCCTGTCTCTACTAAAAATACAAAAAAATAGCTGGACGTGGTGGCGGGCGCCTGTAGTCCCAGTTACTCAGGAGGCTGAGGCAGGAGAATGGCACGAACCCGGGAGGCGGAGGTTGCAGTGAGCCGAGATTGCGCCACTGCGCTCCAGCCTGGGCAACAGAGTGAGACTCCGTCTCAAAAAAAAAAAAAAAAGAACTAATAAGACAGTTCAGTAAGGCAGTTGGGTACAAGATAACTATCAAAAATCATTGATTTGGGGCTGGGCACAGTCGTTCATGCCTGTAATCTCAGCACTTTGGGAGGGTGAGGCTGGAAGATCATTGAGCCCAGGCATTTGAGACCAGACAGATCAACAGGGCAAAACCCCATCTATACCAAAAAAAAAGGATTTTTGTATGTATCAGTGGAAGTATAGCTCAATCAGAAATATAAAATAGGGGGAGAGCCCATTTATAACATCAATAGCCTCCTAAATAATTGGCAACAAAACGAATTAGAAATATGTGAGAGGCTGGGTGCGGTGGCTCACACCTGTAATTCCAGCACTTTGGAAGGCGGAGGCGGGCGGATCACGAGGTCAGGTGATCGAGACCATCCTGACTAAAACAGTGAAACCCTGCCTCTACTAAAAACACAAAAAAACATTAGCCGGGCATGGTGGCGGGTGCCTGTAGTCCCAGTTACTGGGGAGGCTGAGGCAGGAGAACAGCGTGAACCCAGGAGGCGGAGCTTGCAGTGAGCCCAGATCATGCCACTGCACTCCAGCCTGGGCGACAGGGCAAGACTCCATCTCAAAAAAAAAAAAAAAAGAAAAAGAAATATGTGAGATCTCTATACATTTAACTATACAATTGTATTTAAGTTCATTTCAGGCCAGGCGTGGTGGCTCACGCCTGTAATCCAAGCACTTTGGGAGGCTGAGGCAGGCAGATTACCTGAGGTCAGGAGTTCAAGACTAGTCTAGCCAACATGGTGAAAGCCCCTTTCTACTAAAAATAAAATATTAGCCAGGTGTGGTGGCACACACCTGTAGTCCCAGCTACTCAGGAGGCTGAAGCAGGAGAATCGTTTGAACCCGGAGGCAGAGGTTGCAGCGAGCAAAGATTGTGCCACTGCACTCCAGCCTGGGTGACAGAGTGAGGCTGTCTCCAAAAAAAAAAAAAAAAAAAAATCATTTCAACAAGGAGATTGGAATAAAATTGGAGAATTTTCCTGAGAAAACTCATTTTTGAACATATCTCCAATTCTTGGGCCGGGTGCAGTGGCTCACGTCTGTCATCCCAGGACTTTGGGAGGGCGAGGTGGGTGTATTACGTGAGGTCAGGAGTTAGAGACTAGTCTGGCCAACATGGCGAAATCCCATCTCTACTAAATGCAAGAAAATAGCCAGGCATGTGGCACATTCCTGTAGCCCCAGCTACTTGGGAGGCTGGGGCAGGAGAATCACTTGAACCTGGGAGGCAGAAGTTGCAGTGAGCCGAGATTGTGCCACTGCACTCCAGCCTGGGCAACAAAAGCAAAACTCTGTCTCAGAAAAAAGAAAAGAAGGCTGGGCGCGGTGGCTCAAGCCTGTAATCCCAGCACTTTGGGAGGCCGAGACAGGCGGATCACGAGTTCAGGAGATCGAGACCATCCTGGCTAACACAGTGAAACCCCGTCTCTACTAAAAAAATACAAAAAACTAGCCGGGCGAGGTGGCGGGTGCCTGTAGTCCCAGCTACTCCGGAGGCTGAGGCAGGAGAATGGCGTAAAACCCGGGAGGTGGAGCTTGCAGTGAGCTGAGATCCAGCCACTGCACTCCAGCCCGGGCGACAGAGCGAGACTCCATCTCAAAAAAAAAAAAAAAAAAAAAAAAAGAAAAAAAAAATTTTCCAATTTTATTTTAATTAATCTATAAATTCAGAACAGTCCCCCAAAAAATCTACATGGGTCTTGAGAGAACTTTTCAAGTTTATTCTTTTTTTTTTTTTTTTTTTGAGACGGAGTCTCGCTCTGTCGCCTGGGCTGGAGTGCAGTGGCGCGATCTCAGCTCACTACAAGCTCCGCCTCCCGGGTTCACGCCATTCTCCTGCCTCAGCCTCCCGAGTAGCTGGGACTACAGGCACCCGCCGCCTCGCCCGGCTAATTTTTTGCATTTTTAGTAGAGACGGGGTTTCACCGTGTTAGCCAGGATGGTCTCGATCTCCTGACCTCGTGATCCGCCCGCCTCGGCCTCCCAAAGTGCTGGGATTACAGGCGTGAGCCACCGCGCCCGGCCATCAAGTTTATTCTAAAGTTCATCTAGGAGAGTAAAAGTACAAAAATGAGTGAAATTTTGAAGAAAAAAATATTTAACCATACATAAAAACGTACTATAATGGCATTATATTTAAAATCTTATCGACATAAGAACAAACAGATCAGTGGAACTGAATAGAAAGATTCTAAAACCAGACATAGGAAAATTTGAAACATAATAAACATGTCATTTCAAATCACTTTAGATATGGAATTTTTTTTTTTTTTTTTTTGACATGGGGTCTTGATCTGTCATCCAGGCTGGAGTGCAGTGGCTCAATCTCAGCTCACTGCAACCTCCGACTCCCTCGTTCAAGCGATTCTCCTGCATCAGCCTTCCGAGTAGCTGGGATTACAGGCATGCGCCACCACGCCCAGATAATTTTTGTATTTTTTTTTTGTTTGTTTTTATTTTTTTTTGAGACGGAGTCTCGCTCTGTCGCCCAGGCTGGAGTGCAGTGGCCAGATCTCAGCTCACTGCAAGCTCCGCCTCCCGGGTTCACGCCATTCTCCTGCCTCAGCCTCCCAAGTAGCTGGGACTACAGGCGCCCGCCACCTCGCCCGGCTAGTTTTTTGTACTTTTTAGTAGAGACGGGGTTTCACCGTATTAACCAGGATGGTCTCGATCTCCTGACCTCGTGATCCGCCCGTCTCGGCCTCCCAAAGTGCTGGGATTACAGGCTTGAGCCACCGCGCCCGGCCCTGTATTTTTAATAGAGACGGGGTTTCACTATGTTGACCATGCTAGTCTTGGTCTCCTGACTTCGTGATCTGCCTGCCTTGGCCTCCTAAAGTGCTGGGATTACAGGCGTGAGCCACTGTGCCTGGCCCTTTTTGTTTTTTTGAGACACAGTCTGTCTCACCCAGGCTGGAGTAAAGGGGTGTCATCAAGTCCCACTGCAAACTCCAACTCTTGGGCTCAAGCAATTCTTCCTCCTCAGTCTCTCAAGTAGCTGGTACTACAAGCACACACAACCGTGCCCAGTTAAGTTTTGTATTTGTAGTAAAGACAAGGTCTCAGTGTGTTGCCCACACTGGTCTCAAGCTCCTGGGCGTAAGAGATTCCCCCACCTAAGCCTCCTGAAGTGTTGGCATTACAGGCATGAGCCACCAAGCCTGCATAGATTATTTTTCTTTTTACTTTGTTCTTTTTCTTTTTTTTTTTCAAGACATAGTCTGGCCCTGTTGGCCATGCTGGAGTGCAGTGCTGTTATCATGGCTCCCTGCAGCCTCCACCTCCTGGCCTCAAGTGATCCTCCCACTATAGCCTCCCGAGTAGCTGGGAGTACAGGTGCATGCCACCACACTAATTTTTTGTAGAGACGGGGGTTTCACTATGTTGCCCAGGCTGGTCTTCAAATCCTGGTCTCAAGTGATCCTCCCACTTTAGCCTCCTAGAGTGCTGGGATTTCAGGCATGAGCCACTGTGCTGAGCCTGGGCTTTTTTTTTTTTTTTTTTTAATGCCATTAAGTCTATTGATTTTTTTCTTTTTCTTTTTCTTTTTGTTTTTTTTTTTTGAGACAGAGTTTTGCTCTGTCACCCAGGCTGGAGTGCAGTGGTGTGATCTTGGCTCACTGCAACCTCCTCCCCCCAGCTTCAAGTGATTCTCCTGCCTCAGCCTCCCGAGTAGCTGGGACTATAGGTGTGCTGCCATCATGTCCAGCTAATTTTTATATTTTTATTTTTATTTTATTTATTTATTTTTGAGATGGAGTCTCGTTCTATCGCCCAGGCTGGAGTGCAATGGCGCAATCTCAGATCACTGCAACCTCCACCTCCCAGGTTCAAGCGATTCTCCTGCCTCAGCCTCCTGAGTAGCTGGGATTACAGGCACCTGCCACCATACCCGGCTAATTTTTTGTGCATTTTTAGTAGAGACAGGGTTTCACTATGTTGGCCAGACTGGTCTCAAACTCCTGACTTCAGGTGATCCACTCGCCTCAGATTCCCAAAGTGCTGGGAGTACAGGAGTGAGCCACCAAACACGGTTAATGATATTTTTGTAACATCTTATTTCCTTCTATAGTGCTTAGTAGACTGCCACGTATCCAGGGGCTCTCCGGACGGACGAAGTGAGTTCTTGTTTCTTATTAAAGCAAATTTTCAGTCAGGCAGGGAGACTTACACTTGGGGCTGTGACCTAATGACCTGGAGATTGTTTCAAAGGACTTTCAATAGCACGTGCAGGATCTACTGCCGCAGCAGCAGGGAACAGCAGTGAAGAGCGCAGGACCGTATCACGACAGCCACCTCTGTGCAGCACCAGGATGTTTTAGATCTGTTTATAATCCCAAATGCGACATCAAAATGTTTCTGTGTATATTTTTGGTGCCCTATCAACAAGGTCTGCCCGTTAGTTCCGTGTATTGCGAGAACAGGCAGTACAGTCACAGAAGCAATCTACGTGTAGGATTTCTGCCGTCTCAGCAGTTACTTAGGAAGAAGCACTTTTGGAGAGATTTCAGCGGGTCTAGGGAGACGCTGTGCAGAAGCTGCTTTGAGAAAGCGACGACAGAAAGCTGCTTTCCCTAGCACAGACAGCGGCATGTGCACGGCAGCCCTGCAGTCAACCTGGCAGCACAGCTGTCTTTGTAGGTAGCGTTTTGTGAACGTGTTGACCAAATCCGTAATTTGCCCACCCCTGTTGGCCACTCATTGCTGTCAAATTACCTGTCTGTCTTCACTGCTCCTCTCAGGAGACCCCTACACTTACCAGTTCCACTTTCTCGGCTTCCCTGAGCTTCCACCAAACGTAGTCGGCTTCCAACACCATTTTGAAACTCCTCTTGAAGGTCACTAATGACCTAATCGCAATATCCAATGGCTTTCCCTCAGTGCTAATCTTATGTTTCTGCAGAATTTAATTCAACTGACACCCCCTTTATTCTTTTTCTTTTTTTTTTTTTTTTTGATACAGAGTCTCACTCTGTCGCCCAGGCTGGAGTGCGGTGGTGCAATCTCGGCTCACCACAACCTCTGCCTCCCAGGTTCAAGTGATTGTCCGGCCTCAGCCTCCTAAGTAGCTGGGATTACAGCTGCGTGCCAGTGCGCCCGGCTAATTTTTGTATTTTTAGTAGATACAGGGTTTCAGCATTTTGGTCAGGCTGGTCTCGAACACCTGATCTTCTTATCCACCCACCTTGGCCTCCCTAAGTGGTGGGATTATAGGCGTGAGCCACCAAGCCCGGCCAACAGCTTCCCTTCTATTTGGGATGCATGTCCCCTTTTACAACTCCTTTGTGGTCATTTCTACCTGAGGATCCCTGATCCTCTGAACCAACATGTGCTAAAAGGAACTTTGTCTTTCTCTGCATTCCATCAGCAAGTGTTCCTAGCATTCCCATTTTTTTTTTTTTTTTTTTTTTTTTTTTTTTTTTTTTTGAGACGGAGTCTCGCTCTGTCGCCCAGGCTGGAGTGCAGTGGCGCGATCTCGGCTCACTGCAAGCTCCGCCTCCCGGGTTCACGCCATTCTCCTGCCTCAGCCTCCCGAGTAGCTGGGACTACAGGCGCCCACAACCGCGCCCGGCTAATTTTTTGTATTTTTAGTAGAGACGGGGTTTCACCGTGGTCTCGATCTCCTGACCTTGTGATCCGCCCGCCTCGGCCTCCCAAAGTGCTGGGATTACAGGCGTGAGCCACCGCGCCCGGCCCCCATTTTTTGTTAATATTCTCAGGGTGGAGATGGAAAGTCAATTTTTATTATAAGATCTCCAATCTGGGCCTGGAGCAGTGACTCACACCTGTAATCCCAACTTTTTTTTTTTTTTTTTTGAGACGGAGTCTTGCTCTGTTGCCCAGGCTGGAGTGCAGTGGCGCAATCTCAGCTCACTGCAAGCTCTGCCTCCCGGGTTCACGCCATTCTCCTGCCTCAGCCTCCCGAGTAGCTGGGACTACAGGCGCCCGCCACTGCGCCCGGCTAATTTTTTCTATTTTTAGTAGAGACGGGGTTTCACCATGGTCTCGATCTCCTGACCTTGTGATCTGCCTGCCTCGGCCTCCCAAAGTGCTGGGATTACAGGCGTGAGCCACCGTGCCCGGCCTGTAATCCCAACTCTTTGGGAGGCCGAGGCGGGTGGATCACCTGAGGCCAGGAGTTCGAGACCAGCCTGGCCAATATGGTGAAACCCTGTCTCTACTAAAAATACGAAAATTAGCTGGGCAGTTGTGCACGCCTGTAATTCCAGCTACTCGGGGGACTGAGACAGGAGAATCGCTCGAACCCGGAAGACAGAAGTTGCAGTGAGTCAAGATCGTGCCACTGCACTCCAGCCTGGGCCACAGAGCGAGACTCCATCTCAAAAAAAAAAAGCTGCAATCTGATCAGCTACCTGTGGCTTCCTTCTATAGTGCCATTCCTATTTATCCTTTCCTTTCTATTTTCATTGCTCCCATCTATTATCTTTGGTTATCCTCCTCTTTAATCATTGCTATGGAATATTTGTTAATATTTCTGAAATATAACTATGATGGTGTCATTCTCCATGCAAAATCATACAGCTCCCTTGGCCACAAAATAAGATGCAAAGGGCCGGGCGTGGTGGCTCACGCCTGTAATCCCAGCACTTTGGGAGGCCGAGGTGGGCGGATCACAAGGTCAGGAGATCGAGACCATGGTGAAACCCCGTCTCTACTAAAAATAGAAAAAATTAGCCGGGCGCAGGGGCGGGCGCCTGTAGTCCCAGCTACTCGGGAGGCTGAGGCAGGAGAATGGCGTGAACCCGGGAGGCGGAGCTTGCAGTGAGCCGAGATTGCGCCACTGCACTCCAGCCTGGGCGACAGAGCGAGACTCCGTCTCAAAAAAAAAAAAAAAAAAAAAAAAAAGATGCAAAGTTGGGTAAGTTGGTGCAAGCCTGTAGTCTCCCAGCTACTCGGGAGGCCAAGGTGGGATTGCTTGAGCTCAGTTTAAGACCAGTCTGTGCAACATGGCAAGATCCCTCCCTATCCCCACTTTATTTTTTGAGACAGGGTCTCGCTCTGTTACCCAGGCTGGTGAACACTGGTGCAATCACAATTCACTGCAGCCTCAACCTCTTGCACTCAGGAGATCCTCCTGCTTTAGCCTCTGAAACTGCTAAGATATGGCCGGGCGTGGTGGCTCACACCTGTAATCCTAGCACTTTGGGAGGCCTAGGCAGGCAGATCACGAGGTCCGGAGATCGAGACCATCCTGGCTAACACAGTGAAACCCCATCTCTACTAAAAACACAAAAAATTAGCTGGGCGTGGTGGCACGTGCCTGTAGTCCCAGCTACTCAGGAGGCTGAGGCAGGAGAATCGCTTGATCCCAGGAGGTGGAAGTTGCAGTGAGCTGAGATTGCAGCACTACACTCCAGCCGGGGCAACAGATGGAGATGCCGACTCAAAAAAATAAAAATAAAAGGTTTTTGTAGACATGAGGTCTTACTATGTTGCCCAGGCTGGTCTCAAACTCCTGGGCTCAAGTCATCCTTCTGCATGGGCCTCCCAAGTGCCAGGCACCGAAGCAATGTTCACTGAGTTATTCCTGCCTCCACAATCTTAATTTGATCTTGGTCCAACTCTTCTGTACCCTGTACTCCACACCATCCTCATCTAACAAATTCCCTGCTCCTATTCATGGTGGGCCTAGGGAGGAAAAAAGGTTAAATAGGAGGAGAAGAAAAAGATCAGTGTGAGGGGAAAGTTGATGCGTGACAACTGGAGCTCCCCTGTCCCTGACTACAACAGGACCCAGTTCTTTTTTTTTTTTGAGATGGAGTTGTGCTCTTGTTGCCCAGGCTGGTGTGCAATGGTGTGATCTTGGTTCACTGCACCCTCCGACTCCCTGGTTCAAGAGATTCTCCTGCCTCAGCCTCCCAAGTAGCTGGGATTACAGGCGTGCACCACCACACCCAGCGAAATTTTGTGTATATATATATATATTTTTTTCTTTTGAGACAGTCTTGCACTGTCGCCTGGGCTGGAGTGCAATGGGGGGATCTCAGTTCACTGTAACCTCTGCCTCCTGGGTTCAAGAGATTCTCCTGACTTAGCCTCCTGAGTAGCTGGGATTACAGCCATGTACCACCACGCCCAGCTAATTTTTTGTATTTTTAGTAGAGACGGGGTTTCACTATGTTGGCCAGGCTGGTCTCGAACTCCTGACCTTGTGATCCGCCCGCCTTGGCCTCCCAAGGTGCTGGGGTTACAGGTGTGAGCCACTGCGCCCGGCCAGGGCCCAGTTCGTTACCCTGAGTGTAAAAGTGTCTGAAATAGGCCCATGACCAGGAGTGGCGGAGAAACCCAGGACGCGGGCCGGGCGCGGTGGCTCACTCCTGTAATCCCAGCGCTTTGGGAGGCCGAGGTGGGCGGATCACCTTGAAGTCGGGAGTTTGAGACCAGCCTGACCAACATGGTGAAACCCCGTCTCTATTAAAAATACAAAAGGTAGCTGGGCTTGGTGGCGGGCGCCTGAAATCCCAGCTACTCGGGAGGCTGAGGCAGGAGAATCACTTGAACCCGGGAGGCAGACGTTGTGTTGAGCCGAGATCGCACCACTGCACTCCAGCCTGGGGAACAAGAGCGAAACTCCATCTCAAAAAAAAAACAAAAACACAAAAGGAAACCAGGACACGGTAGTGACAGCCGCTGCTTTCGGGGAGGAAAACCTGCCATGACAGAAACCGTTAGCGCCTCCGTCGTTCTCTTCCGCAGGTCGGGCCTCGGGCCCAGGTTTCCCGCCGGCTTTTTTCAGGAGCAGTCCCGGCCGGCCCCGCCTCAGCCCTTCCCGTTCCCCGGGGGCCGCTCCCTCTCAGCAGTCGCAGTTCCCGCCTCTGGGCTCCGGCGCCCGCTGAGCCCACGGAGGAGGGGCGTCTCCTGCGCTGGTTCCAGCCTCTTCGGGCGCCGAGTTCCAGGACCCGCCCCCCGCGCCAGTTGCCAGGGAGCGGTTGCCATAGAGCTGAGCAGTTGTCCGCGTGCGCAGGCGGAAGTCCCGGATTGAGGCGCCGCCATTTTTGCTGCCCGGACGCGGAGCGAGAGGCTGAGAGAGTCGGAGACACTATCCGCTTCCATCCGTCGCGCAGACCCTGCCGGAGCCGCTGCCGCTATGGATGATCGAGAGGATCTGGTGTACCAGGCGAAGCTGGCCGAGCAGGCTGAGCGATACGACGGTGAGTTGGGGGGGCAGCGGGGGGCTGGAATTCTCGGACCCTCTGCCGCCGCCCACAGAGGCCGGGAACAGGAGACAAAATGGCGGCATCGTCTGCGAGCCTGGCCCGGGGGCTTGGGTTCGGGAAGCAGGAAATGGCCTGGGAGCTCCCGGGGCAATGGGAGGCTGTATGCCTTGGAATGTGACCCCTTCGCCATCCTTAACTGCAAACAGCTCGCGGGCCGGGAGGCCGGGGAGACGGGGTGGAGGAGTTGGTTGTAAAATGGCGGCTGGGGGGAGGGCGAGTCCCGGGGCGGGGGAGGGGGAGGAGATGGCGGGTGCTGTCTCCGAATGAGCATCCCTCAGGGGAGCTTCTGGGACGGTCTTGGGATGTGGAGAACAATTGGGTGCGGTGACGGGGGAAGCAGCACCCGCCACATGGGAGAGAGCGGAGACCGGGAGCTGTAGCGCGGGCGCCTTTCAGGGAAATATGGCGGGTGGGGGCGGTGGCTTTTCCCCGGAGGCCCCGTGTGGGGCGGCGGCCGTGGAGTCTCACAAAGGAGAAGCCTTCAGAGCGATGGGCTTTCTCAGGCCTGAGGCGGGGGACAGTCCCGGGTGATGGTGGGGGGAGAGGGGTGAGCGGGAATCACTGCGGTTCGTCTGGGGCGGTGGCAGGCGCCGATGCTGCGATCGGGTTTCTCTCCCGTGGGCCGGCACCTCGTAGTGAGGGGGTTTGGGGCTTTTCCTCCTCGCCGCCTGCTGGGGAGGCCCAGAAAACCCTCAGTCCCTCCCCTTTCCTCAGACTTAAAACGGGAGACCTCGAAGTTCCTGTAACCTTTCTCTGACTGCATCACCAGTGGGTTCTGATGGATAGAAGCAGGAGACCAGGAGGCCACGACTCTGAGAGTTCGAGCCTTTGTAGGGCCCGAGCCTCAGTCCACCCGTTTGTAAAAACGATGACTTTACAGTTTGTGCGCACCATCATGACACATGGAAAGACCTGTTGAAATAAAGTTATTTCCAATAGTGTTCAGTCACTGTATTTTGGTTGACTCTGCAGGCTCGGAATGCTGGTCTGTACTTCGTGGGGGAGCTTAACCTATTCCAGGCACTCGGCTGAGGCTGGGGTTTTTGAGTTATGAAGGTTGGAGATCCTGTTGCTTTCTTTTTTTTCCATTTCAAATAAATGGGTTTATGTAGAAATTTTAGTAGTTCCTCTTTGTTCGTTGTTCCTTTGCCCATAACGGGTTCTCCAGTCCTTTTTCATAACTTTATCGAAATATCCATTGTGTCTGTCTAGTCATTGTCAGGAAGTTTATTCTTAGTCCTCCCTCCCAGTCCACCTTTTGAAATACCCTCACATTTATAATTGTGCGATACTGTAGTATTAAAGGAAAAGTCATGTATGTGGGTCCTGTGGTTTTAATGCTTTTGTGTGGTAGGGTGGGATGAGACATGGTTGGAATCAAGTATCTTTGATCCTTAGATTTTTCCTAATTAAGCTACCTGTATTTCAAAATGTTATGTAGGGCCGTTGCTTTCCTGGAAATGCAGATTTAGTCATGTGAATAACCTCAGGGCTACTCCCCCTTATCAGAAACGAGGATTCAGGGATTTGAAAATAAGACAAGACCTCTAGAAGTCAAATTTGGAATAATACTAAACTAAATTTCGTCTTGTAAATTGTTAAATTGCTATTTGTATTGAACAAGATTCCTGTTGGGAGAGGGAGGGGGATTAGATGGGGAAGTACAGCTCAAGGTCAGCTTTGTCTTTATTTCAGTGTTTAAAAATCAAACAGATAAAGATGTGCTTGTATTGGAAGTCTCCTCCTCCGCTCCTCATCTCCAGATGTTCCCCTCTTCATCTGTTAGTGTTCTTGGGAGGAAACAAATTATACTTGAATGCTTTCTGTTTTGTGGGCATTGGAGCTCTGAGTAAACTTGCTGTGATAACTAGAAAGGATGTGAGGGAAGGTCTTTTTTTTGAAAGCTCCTTTAAAAAAGCGATTTGAAAGCTTATGATTGTAGTTTCCAATTAAATGACAGGTTAGTGATAATTATATTTTTGATGTGAGTGGTGAAGATTTCTGACCAGAGCCCTTACTGGTTATTGAACATAGGACTCTGATAAAGCCACATCCTTACAGTTGTTAATGTTAGGTGTCCCCTTCAGGATCTAAAGGGGTAAGGAAATAGAATCTGCACGGTGAGGAGCTATTCCTGTGACTTGGGGCATATGGTAGGGATTCAGTAGAAAGGAGAGGAGGAGAAGGAGACAGACACCAGGAATTTCTACCTGTGTCCTCTGCCTGTGTCCATTCCTTTATTGAGTGCAATATTTTTTTGTTTCTGGGACGAAGTGTTGCCGGAGTCCTGGTCACCAAACAGAATTTAGCAGGTGTCGGTGGTGGAAGAAGGTAAGACAGTATATTAGCAGAATTTATTTGTTGGATACTTGTACCCAAATGCTGGTTTTCCAGCTGCTCTTTTATCTTTCTGTTAACTGCAGTAGGCCTATTTTATTTTGCTTGCTGTGTTGAATTAATGCCTAAACTTACATGTACCCTCATTTAATTCTATCCTGGGGCGTTGGAATCAATTTATATGGATTATTTAATGGTACGGGAGGAAGAGCTAAGCTGTATTCAGGAAAAGGACACTTTTATGTCACAGGAAATATTTAAGTTTGGGGCCAGGAGGTGAGGATTAAATCTAGCATCTCATCACTTTAACAAGCCAGTAGTCTAAGGAATCATTTTTTCATCCTTTGAAACCGTATTAAGCAAGTCCATTATTTCTTAATATTTCTCAAATATTGTTTGAGAATGTATATGAATTAATATAAAATGAATAGTGTATATGAATTAGTACAAAAAAGTGGGGAATAGGCCCGGCGCAGTGGCTCACGCCTGTAATCCAGCACGTTGGGAGATCAAGGTGGGTGGATCACCTGAGGTTGGGAGTTTAAGACCAGCCTGGCCAACAAATTATCTGTGCATAGCTACTGAGGAGGTTGAGGTGGGAGAATCACTTGAACCCAGGAGGTGAAGGTTGTAGTGAGCCAAGATTGTGGCATTACACTACAGCCTGGGTGACAGAGCGAGACTCTTGTCTCTAAAGATAAAAAAAAAAAAGAAAGAAAGAAAGTGAGGCTAGGTGCGGTGGCTCACGCCTATAATCCCAGTACTTTGGAAGTCTGAGGCCAAGGCGGGCGGATCACCTGAGGTCAAAAGTTCGAGACCAGCCTTACCAACATGGAGAAACCCCATCTCTACTAAAGATACAAAATTCTCTGGGGGTGGTGGGTGCCTGTAATCCCAGCTACTTGAGAGGCGGAGGCAGGAGAATCACTTGAACCTGGGAGGCCGAGATTGCAGTGAGCTAAGATCACGCCATTGCAGGCCAGCCAGGGCAACAACAACAACAAAAAATGGGGAATGTAGAGGGGAAAAATGAATAGTTTCCCCGTTTTGGGGGAGCAGAGGGGCAACATAAACTACATTTGGGCTTGTGGAGCAGTTGTTGGTTTTGTGTCTTCCCTGTCAAATTGGCTCCATAGAAGGTAGGGTGAAGTGTTGATGGTCATGTTGGATTCAGTAGGAATGCATCTGTTGTGTTATTTACTTGAGAGCTGTCTTTTTTTTTCCCTCCGCCTCCCAGGTTCAAGCGATTCTCCTGCCTCACCCTCCCGAGTAGCTGGGACTACACCATGCCAGACTAATTTTGTTTTTTTTTTTTTTTTTTTGTTTTTTTTTTTAGTAGAGACACAGTTTCTCCATGTTGGTCAGGCTGGTCTTGAACTCCCAACCTTAGGTGATCGGCCCACGTCGGCCTCCCAAAGTGCTGACATTACAGGCCTGAGCCACTGCAACCGGCTGAGAGCTGTCTTTTTTTTTTGAGGTGGAGTCTTGCTCTTGCTGCCCAGGCTGGAGTGCAATAGCACGATCTTGGCTCACTGCAACCTCCACCTCCTGGGTTCAAGCGATTCTCCTGCTTCAACTGCAAGATTACAGGTGCCTGCCACTATACCCGGCTAATTTTGTATTTTTGGTAGAGGTGGGGTTTTGCCATGTTGACGAGGTTGATCTCGAACTCCTGACCTCAGGTGATCCGCCCGCCTCAGCCTCCCAAAGTGCTGGGATTACAGGCGTGAGCCACCAAGCCCGCTGAGAGCTGTCCTTTTAAAACACCAGAGCCTCACCTCTAGCTAGCTTATTCTGCTGGTTAGTGAAGAATAGGGAAGGGAGCATGTGCGGAATGAACTTTTTAAAAACTATGGTCTTGTTAGGGAAAAAGTAGGTAGTAGTAAATTAACTTTGTTAATAAGTTTAGAAACATTTAGATTACCCATTCTTTGACTGTAGGCCAGTAATTTTCCATTGCCATTTCAGTTAATGGAGTAACTTTATGGAATAAAGTTTTTCTCCTTCTTAAATGCGTAGGCAGAACTGGGTAATGTGTTAAAAATCCCTTCTGGCCGGGCACAGTGGCTCACGCCTGTAATCCCAGCACTTTGGGAGGCTGAGGCACGCGGATCACAAGGCCAGGAGATCGAGACCATCCCGGCTAACACAGTGAAACCATGTCTCTACTGAAAACACAAAAAAGTAGCTGGGCATTGTGGCGGGCGCTTGTAGTCCCAGCTATTTGGGAGGCTGAGGCAGGAGAATGGCGGGAACCTGGGAGGCGGAGCTTTCAGTGAGCCGAGATTGCGCCACTGCACTCCAGCCTGGGCAACAGAGCGAGACTCTGTCTCAAAAAAAAAAAAAAAAAAAAAAAAATCCCTTCTATGGCCGGTCACAGTGTCTTGCACCTCTAATCCCAGCCCTTTGGGAGGCGAAGACAGGTGGATCACAAGGTCAGGAGTTCAAGACCAGCCTGACCAACATAGTGAAACCCTGTCTCCACTAAAAACACACAAAAAAACTAGCTGGGAGTAGTAGCGGTCACCTGTAATCCCAGCTGCTTGGGAGGCCGAGGCAAGGAGAATCACTTGAACCCAGGAGGCGGAGGTTGCAGTGAGCCAAGATTGCACCATAGCACTCCAGCCCAGGCAACAGAGCGAGACTTTGTCTCAAAAAAAAAAAAAGAAAAAAAAAGAATCCCTTTTACAGGTAGTACTTAGCCTGTGTATTTAAAACAGATGCTCTTTTGTGTATCCTTTAGGTGTTTTTGTAAAATTGTATATATCTGGCATATTGTATTTGGTTGTCTCTCACAAGTTTGCGATATATGAAATCAAGAATTCCTGCAATTTGCAGTGAAGGGTAAATTTTTAACTACTGTGGATATGCTGCCAGCCTTGTCACCTTTCTGTGAAAAGATTTCAATTTGAGCTTTTACAATATGGGAAATAACACGGCAGGTATTAAAACAGCAAGATTTTGTAGTCAGTAGGTACAGACAGACGCATTGAAAGGCCATGCAAATAGACTTTTCATAACTGTTTTATAGCTTGGTCAAAGGAGTAGGAGATATTTTTAAAATTCCTTGCCTTTAACCTGGTATATACCAAGTGAAATTTCAGCCCCATAGATTAATATATTTCATTTATAAATAAATATGTTTTAAATACTTGATCCAGCTGATCTGAAAGCATTGATTTTTTTTTTTTTTTTTTTTGAGATGGAGTCTCTGTCTCCCATGCTGGAGTGCAGTGGTGCCATCTTGGGTCACTGCAACCTCCGCCTCCCGGGTTCAAGTGATTCTCCTACCTCAGCCTCCTGAATAGCTGAGATTACAGGTGCACGCCACCTGGCTAATTTTTTTTTTTTTGAGACGTAGTCTCGCCCTGTCACCCAGGCTGGAGTGCAGTGGCCGGATCTCAGCTCACTGCAAGCTCCGCCTCCCAGGTTCACGCCATTCTCCTGCCTCAGCCTCCCGAGTAGCTGAGACTACAGGCGCCCGCCCCGTCTCCTGGCTAGTTTTTTGTATTTTTTAGTAGAGACGGGGTTTCACCGTGTTAGCCAGGATGGTCTCGATCTCCTGACCTTGTGATCCACCCATCTCAGCCTCCCAAAGTGCTGGGAATTACAGGCTTGAGCCACCGCGCCCGGCCCTGGCTAATTTTTGTATTTTTAGGTTCTTTTTTTTTTTTTTTTTTTTTTTTGAGATGGAGTCTCAGTCTGTCATCCAGGCTGGAGTGCAATGGCGTGGACTTGGCTCACTACAACCTCCGCCTCCCGGGTTCAAGCGATTCTCCTGCCTCAGCTTCCCGAATAGCTGAGATTACAGGTGCACGCCAGTAATCTGGCATGCAGATAATCTGGAGTGCAGTGGCGTGGACTTGGCTCACTACAACCTCCGCCTCCTGGGTTCAAGCAATTCTGGCTCAGCCTCCCAAGTAGCTGGGACTACAGGCACGTACCACCACACCCAGGTAATTTTTCGTATTTTTAGTAGAGACGGGGTTTCACCCTGTTGGCCAGGATGGTCTTGATCTCCTGACCTCAGGTGATTTGCCCACCGTGGCCTCCCAAACTGCTGGGATTACAGGTGTGAGCCCCCGCGCCTAGCCAGTTTTTGTTATTTTTAGTAGAGACGGGATTTTACCATGTTTGACAGGCTGGTCTTAAACTCCTGACCTTAGGTGATCCGCCCGCCTCGGCCTCCCAAAGTGTTGGAATTACAGGCGTGAGCCACCTCGCCCGGCGAGTTTTTTTTTCTTTCTTTGTTTTTTTATTGTTTTTTTTTTTAGATGAAGTCTTTGTCTGTTGCCCAAGCTGTAGTGCAGTGGCACAGTCTCGGCTCACTGCAACCTCTGCCTCCCGGGTTCAAACGAAGCGATTCTCTTCTCTCAGCTTCCTGAGTAGCTGGGATTACAGGCGCCTGTCACCATGCCTGGCTAATTTTTGTATTTGCAGTAGAGATGGGGCTTCACCGTGTTGGCCAGGTTGGTCTCCAACTGCTAACCTCATAATCTGCCAGCCTCGGCTTCCCAAAGTGTTGGGATTACAGACGTGAGCCACCGCACCTGGCCCGATTTGGACGACTCTAAGGCTGACTGATAACTGCAGGCATATTTTTTCTTTATATTTCAAGAACACTGTACACCACCAGTAATGACAAGCATAAAGGCTACATTTTTGTTTTTATTAATTTTTTTGAGACAGAATCTCGCTCTGTCACCTAGATTGGGTGTAGTGGGACGATCTTGGCTCACTGTAGCCTCTGCCTCCTGGGTTCAAGCAATTCTGCCTCTGCCTCCCGAGTAGCTGAGACTGCAGGCGTCCGCCATCGCACCTGGCTAATTTTTGTATTTTTAGTAGAGATGGGGTTTCACCATATTGGCCAGGCTGGTCTCTTAACTCTTGACCTCAGGTGATCCTGCCCGCCTTGGCCTCCCAAAGGGCTAGCATTACAGGTGTGAGCCATTGCACCTGGCCTAAATTTTTAATTTTTTTAATGGGTACATATTAGGTGTATCTATTTATGGGAACGCTAAATTTTAAGCTTTTTTTTTTTTTTTTTTTTGAGACAGGGTCTTGCTTTGTGATCCAGGTTGAAGTGCAGTGTCGCTATTATAGCTCACTGCAGGCTCGACTGCCTGGGTTTAAGTGACTCTCCTGCCTCAGCTTCCTGAGTAACTGGGACTACTGTGCCTGCCTAATTTTTGTGTTTTTTGTAGAGATGGGGTGTCTGTATTGCCCAGGCTGGTCTTGAATTCCTGGACTCCCACCTTGGCCTCCCAAAGTGCTGGGATTACAGGTGTGAGCCACTGCCCTTGGCCTAAACTTTACATACATTACATATATGTAACATACATGTATGTAAATGTTATATACATATATGTATATGATATTATGTACCTCACAGTTCACAGACCACGTTGACGAAAGTTTTTAATTTATATAACCAGATTGAAGCAGGTAAAGTGTTACTCCCATTTTCTGGTTCAATAAAGTGAATTTGAGAGAGATTTTTCTGTGATCATATGGCTAATCAGGTATTAAATGATAAAGCCAGAACTTAGTGTCTGCTCACCTTTAGACCGGTACACTTATTCTTCTTAGCCTCTCAAAAAAGACCTCTGTTTAAGTAAGGTGGTGCCTTTTAGGGGAGTAGGGGGTGAGTACGGTATACTTCTTTAACAATTCTAATAGCAATTACTTCACATCTTGATGTTTATGATGACTAATATCCATGGTGAATTGTAGACAGTCTTTTCACTTTTAAGCCACAGTGAAATTAAAATGAGGGGAAGTTTAGGTACTCTCAGAATGTTTATTCACATACAGGTTCTTAAAAAACAGGGTTTATTGTAGACAGATGTCACCTCTTTAAGCAAAAGGAAAAAACCAAAAAATCTCCAGCCGAGTGCTGTGGCTCACCCCTGTAATCCCAGCACTTTGGGAAGCTGAGGCGGGCAGATCACCTGAGGTCAAGAGTTTGAGACCAACCTGACCAGTATGGTGAAACGCAGTCTGTTCTAAAAATACAAAAATTAGCTGGCTGTGGTGGCTCGTGCCTTTAGTCCCAGCTACTGAGGAGGTTGAGATGGGAGAATTGAACCCGGGAGGTGGAGGTTGCCGTGAACCCAGACGGTGCCGTTGTACTCCAGCCTGGGCCACAGAGGGAGATCCTGTCTCAAGAAAAGAAAAGCCCCATGTTTTATCATAATGTCTGTGCTGGAATATGGCTGATGCTATGCATTTCTGTAAAGTAGCTTTAAACTATTTTCCCCTCTCACTTTTATCTTTTTTATTTTTATTTTTTGTTTTTTTTTTGAGACGGAGTCGCCCTCTGTTGCCCAGGCTAGAGTGCCGTGGCTGGATCTCGGCTCACTGCAAGCTCCGCCTCCCGGGTTTACGCCATTTTCCTGCCTCAGCCTCCTGAGTAGCTGGGACTACAGGTGCCTGCCACCTCTCCCGGCTAGTTTTTTTGTATTTTTTAGTAGAGATGGGGTTTCACCGTGTCAGCCAGGATGGTCTCTATCTCCTGACCTCATGATCCACCCGCCTCGGCCTCCCAAAGTGCTGGGATTACAGGCTTGAGCCACCGTGCCTGGCTGTCTTTTTTTTTTTTTTTTTTTGAGGCAAGGTCTTACTCTGTCACCCAGGCTGTAGTGCAGTGGTGCGATCTTGGCTCAATGCAGCCTCTGCTTTCCAGTGTCATGTGATTTCCCCACCTCAGTCTCCCAAGTAGCTGTTTTTTTTAAAAATTTAATTTAATTAATTTATGTATTTACTTGGAGAGGTGGAGTCTTGCTCTGTCACCCAGGCTGGAGTGCTGGAGTGCAGTGGCGTGATCCATGACGCCCGGCTAATTTATTTTGTATTTTAGTAGAGACGGGGTTTTACCATGTTGCCCAGGCTGGTCTCAATCTCCTGAGCTCAGGCAATCCTCCCACCTCGGACGCCCGAAGTGCTAGGATTACAGGTGTGAGCCACCGCTCCTGGCCTTTTTTTTTTTTTTTTTTTTTTTTTTTTTTGAAACGGAGTTTTGCTCTTGTTGCCCAGGCTGGAGTTCAGTGATGCGATCTTAGCTCACCACAACCTCCGCCTCTCAGGTTTAAGCAGTTCTCCTGCCTCAGCCTCCGGAGTAGCTGGGATTACAGGCATACACGACCACACCTGGCTAATTTTGTATTTTTAGTAGAGACGGGGTTTCTCCATGTTGAGGCTGGTCTCGAACTCCTGACCTCAGGTGATCCGCCCGCCTCGGCCTCCCAAAGTGCTGGGATTACAGGCATGAGCCACCGCGCCTGGCTTTTTTTTTTTTTTTTTTTTTTTTTGAGACGGAGTCTCGCTCTGTCACCCAGGCTGGAGTGCGGTGGCCGGATCTCAGCTCACTGCAAGCTCCGCCTCCCGGGTTCACGCCATTCTCCTGCCTCAGCCTCCCGAGTAGCTGGGACTATAGGCGCCCGCCACCTCGCCCGGCTAGTTTTTTGTATTTTTTAGTAGAGACGAGGTTTCACCATGTTAGCCAGGATGGTCTCGATCTCCTGACCTCGTGATCCGCCCGTCTCGGCCTCCCAAAGTGCTGGGATTACAGGCGTGAGCCACCGCGCCCGGCCTTTTTTTTTTTTTTTTTTTTTAAGTCTAGGGTTTCGCCGCCGTTGCCCAGGCTGTTCTTGGAACTCCTGGACTCAAGCAGTCTGTCAAACTTGGCCTCCCAAAGTGCTGGGATTATAGACGTGAGCCACCACCTCAGGCTACCTTTGTCTTACTGAATGCTGTTAAGTTGCTAGGTTAGTGATGTAGTCATACAACTTTTTTTTTTTGTTTGAGATGGATTTTGGTTGTCATCCAGGCTGGAGTGCAGTGGTGCGATCTTGGCTCACTGCAGCCTCCACCTCCTGGGCCCAAGTGATTCTCCTGCCTCGGCCTGCCGAGTAGCTGAGACTACAGACTTGGGCCTTCATGCCCGGCTAATTTTGTATTTTTAGTAGAGACGGAGTTTCACCACGTTGGCCAGGCTGGTCTTCAACTCCTGACCTTAGGTAGTCCTCCCGCCTCAGCCTCCCAAAGTGCTGGGATCACAGGCATGAGCCACTGCACTCGGCCAGATACAGTCATACAACTTTTAGGAGGGACAAAGGTTGGCATGTGATTCACAAATGTTGTTCCAGGTAGTTGGCTAGATAGCTGTCAAATGGAATCCATTAAGGAGTAGCAAAGAGCAGCAAGAAAAAGGGCTATTTTCACTACTACTTTTGAAATGGTTGGTTATCAGTTTGAGAGAGATACATATACTCTTTTGAGACAAGGTCTTGTTCTGTTGGCCAGGCTTGGATTGCATTGGTGCAGTAACGATTCACTGCATCCTCAACCTCCCAGGCCCAAACGCTCATCCCATCTCAGTCTCCCACGTAGCTGGGCCCACAGCTGTGCACCACAATACCTGGGTAATTTAAAATAACTTTTTTTTCTTTCTCCCCCCCACCCGCCAAACCAGAGACAAGATCTCACTGTATTCCTCAGGCTGGGATGCAGTGTCACAGTTATGACTCACTGCAGCTTCGACCCCCTGGGCACCTCAGCATCCCTAGTAGCTGGGACTACAGAAGTATACCACCACTTCTGGCTAGTTTTTGTAGAGACAGGATTTTGCCATGTTGCCCAGACTGGTCTTGAACTCCGTAGCTCAAGATTGATGTGCCTCAGCCTCCCAAAGTTTTGGGATTACAGGCGTGAGCCACCATGGCTGATAAAAAAAATTTTTTTTTGATAGAGGGCTGGTCCCAGCGGATTGCCCAGGCTGATCTTGGACTCCTGAGCTCATGTGATCCTCCCACCAAGTAGCTGGTACTACCATGACCGGCTAATTAAAAAAATATTTTTTTGGTAGAGACGGGATCCCACTGTGTTGTCCAGTAACTCCTGGGTTCCAGCGATCCTCCCATTTTGGCCTCCCCAAAGTGCAGGGATTACAGACATGAACCACTGCGCCTGGCCAGCTTGATATATTTAGGTATTGATATATCCAAATTGATGAATTGGGTTGCCAGCAGAACTTCATGGGTTGTGCTCTGACTAAATGTTAATGCTAATCATGGCCCTGAGAACAATTTCAGATGTTCATTTAAATTTATTAAATTGTAGCAAGTAATAATTAAAGTCACCGTAATTTAACATCCAAATGAGTACATCTTGAAAAGACGTACTAATCGGCCGGGCGCGGTGGCTCACGCCTGTAATCCCAGCACTTTGGGAGGCCGAGGCGGGCGGATCACAAGGTCAGGAGATCGAGACCACGGTGAAACCCCGTCTCTACTAAAAATACAAAAAATTAGCCGGGCGCGGTTGTGGGCGCCTGTAGTCCCAGCTACTCGGGAGGCTGAGGCAGGAGAATGGCGTGAACCCGGGAGGCGGAGCTTGCAGTGAGCCGAGATCGCGCCACTGCACTCCAGCCTGGGTGACAGAGCCAGACTCCGTCTCAAAAAAAAAAAAAAAAAAAAAAAAAAAAAAGACGTACTAATTCATAAGCTAGAACAGCAGGCATAAACTGGGATTGTCCTGGGCAACAAACTTACCTTGTGGTCACCCTACTTAAGGCCATTTGTTACTAGATTTTCTCATTTAGACTCATAGAAAAGTTTCCCAAACTTTGTCCAACCTTTTATCACAGAGATATCTTCGATCTAAGTCTCTAGAAGGTTGAATTTCATTTTTTTCCAAATGAAGTTAGCATTTGGCAGAACATAAGTCAAAGGAAAAGTGAAAATTTCCTCCTCCTAGCTCCCTCCTCCACAAATGGGAACGTTCTAGTTAAGGATGTGGTAGTTGCTGAAAATAGAGTTTGCTGGTATTCCAAATCCTCTGATGGTGTCAACACCTAGTGTGTTGGTTTTCTTATGGCTACCTTGAGCCAGTCCTGTGTTTAAAAATATAATAGACCAAGGTGTTGGTAGCAGTGTCCTAAGCTCAGAGCTTTCCCCACATACTTTTTTTTTTTTTTTTAATTTTTGCAAGTCTCTTTTAAACCAAATACGCACATAAAAATTTAAAGACTCACCCGTATCTTGTTACAACTGTTCTGTTCAGAATGCCAGACTGTGTAGTTCAGACCATATGACCGTGATCCTGGCTTATGTCTTTTGAAATTTTAATCTTGAATTTATTGCTCTTTCAACAATTTATCATAGTAGCTGGACAGATCTGTTGTTGGTAGCTTGATTTGTGATCGGATCAGGATTTTGTCGAGCTAAAGCAATATGAAATATGTTCAACTCTTCATATCTAAAGTTTGAAGGAGACGCATTACTGTAAGAGTTAGGACGGTATTTCATAATTTGGCAGATGTGGTGTATCTGCCATCCCAGAATGCACAGGAATCTCTGGGTTCCTTATCTTTGGAATGGGGATTAGTGATGTCTCTCTTGCCTACTAATTTACAGGGTGGCTGTGAAAGTGTAATACTTGTCAGTACTATTTATTGTGAAACATTATTTTCTAACGTGAAAGGTCAGATAAGTGTTTTTGTTACTGCTGTGCTAGGATTATATTAGGAGATGATAACCTACCTTTTTGAGTTATTCTTAGCAAGTGTACTCTGCTGGGCTTAGTTCTTATGTAACATCTGCACAAAGAAATATTCTCAAAATCCTTAATCTTACATCTGTAAATTTGCATATCCAAAGTAAAGGTCGTCCAAATTATTCCCAAATAATAATTTTGTCATGTTGAGCTGGTATATAGTTGTTTTGGTATTAAATTTAGATTAATAAGAGATTATTTCTCTTTAGCAAATGTAACACCTTTTGTCTGAATTTGGGATGAAAGCTTCTGTAGTATGAAAGTGTAGGCTGGGCGCGGTGGCTCACGCCTGTAATCCCAGCACTTTGGGAGGCCGAGTTGGGCCGATCACCGGAGGTCGGGAGTTCAAGACCAGCCTGACCAACACGGAGAAATCCCATCTATACTAAAAATACAAAATTAGCCAGATATGGTGGCAGGCGCCTGTAATCCCAGCTACTTGGGAGGCTGAGGCAGGAGAACCGCTTGAACCCGGGAGGCGGAGGTTGCATTGAGCCGAGATCACGCCATTGCACTCCAGCCTGGGCAACAAGAGTGAAACTCCGTCTCAAAAAAAAAAAAAAAATTTTAGTGTTAGTAGGGGCCAGGTGCAGTGGCTCATAATCCCTGTAATTCCAATACTTTGGGAGGCAGAGGCAGGAAGATCCCTTAAGCCCAAAAGTTTGAGACCAGCCTGGGTAACAAAGTGAGACCCTGTTTCTACAAAAAGAAACAAAATTGACTTGGCCTAGTGGCATGCACCTGTAGTCTCAGCTACTTAGGAGACTAAGGTGGTAAGAGGTCTGGCTTGAGCCCGGAAGGTCAAGGTGCAGTGAGCCATGATAAGACCGCTGCACTCCCTCCTGGGTGACACAGTGAGACCCTGTCCCAAAAAGGAAAGAAGAAAGATTTAGTGGGATTGATGACTTGTATTTGATTGTAATAGGTTTAATTGTAAAATAATTAGTTAAGATTTATGATAGGATTACCATGAAATTTTCAAGAACATTATTTGACCAGAATATAATTGTTATTGTTGTATGATAGTTATGACAGTTTTTGTAGATTTTTAGAAACACATTCATGAGTATGAAATACTTTATGCAGAATATACTGCTTAAGAAACATTAAAATATATTATTAAAGTATTGAAATTTTGGTGAGGGTTTCTTAGCTCATCAAAGAATTGAGGTACCTGTAATCTCATTACTTTTGGAGGCCAAGGTGGGAGGGTCATGTGAGGCCAGGAGTTTGAGACCAGCCTGAGCAACATTGCAACACCCCGTTTCTATTAAAAAAAAAGAAAAAAAGGCTGGGTGTGGTGGCTCACGCCTGTAATCCTAGCAGTTTGGAAGGCTGAGGCGGGCGGATCACGAGGTCAGGAGTTGGAGATCAGCCTGACCAACAGGGTGAAACCTCGTCTCTACAAAAACAAAACAAAACAAAAATTAGCCGGTCCCAAGTGGTGGTGGCGTGTGCCTGTAATCCCAGCTACTCAGGAGACTGAGGCAGGAGAATCGCTTGAACTCAGAAGGTAGAGGCTGCAGAGAGCCAAGATTGTGCCTCTGCAGTCCAGCCTGGGAAACAGAGTAAGACAAGACTCTGTCCCCGCCCATCCCCCCCCCCAAAAAAAAATCCTTACCACTCTCAGCGACTTGAGAAAACAAGTCAAACCTCTTAAAAATCTGAATGGATAGTTAATCCTTCTTCTAAACTGAATTGGACCCAAGGGTTATTTATGGTGGTTTTCTTCCTGAGTATTCCAAAACAGAATTTTAAAGTATTTTTTGTTTCAGTGTCTTTTCTAATTCCATAAAAAGATTTAGACTTTGATCTACCTCTTTTTCCTGTACTTAGTGTTTTAGGTCATTGATCTTTCCAGCCTCTTATTTTCCACCTCGGCTTTCACTGGACCTTCACCTCTTTGGTTCTGCTGCAGCCAAATGTGTTTATGAGGGAGTATCCTCATAAATTGAGAGGAGGAATCTCCCATTCTGGTGGACTAGGGGATTACTCCCCTATCCCCAATATTTTTATTTTTGTTTTTTAATCTTTGTGTCATTCCAGTTTTAGAATGTGGACTGATTTTTATTTTTGTTTTTTAATCTTTGTATCATTCCAACTTTAATGTATCTGCTGCCAAAGTGAGCACAACCCTACCCTAAATATTGAGACCGAAGGGAAAAGTACCTTTTGCAGTCAAAATTGTAGAATCTTGGTAAAAGATTGTCTTGTTTTTCTTTTTAATCTAGCAGAAGCTGGTTTGGAAAGAAGTCTTTTTTTTTTTTTTTTTTTTTTTTTTTTTTTTTGGACGGAAGCCCAGGCTGGAAGTCTTAAAGTTCCATAGAAGGTAGCTGGGAAACAATTCGGCTAATTTTTTGTATTTTTAGTTTTCACTGTGGTCTCGATTTGACCTTTTTTTGCTGGGATTTTGAGACGGTTCCAGTTTTACTCTTTTCCTTTTTCTCTTGCCCAGTCTCACTCTCTTGCCCAGACTGGAGTGCAGTGGCGCGATCTTGGCTCACTGCAGCCTCCCCCTCCTTGGTTCAAGCGATTCTTCTGCCTCAGCCTCCTGAGTAGCTGGCATCACAGGCACCCGTCACCATGCCCAGCTAATTTTTGTCTTGTCTTTTTTTTTTTTTTTTTTTTGAGAGACAGAGTCCCGCTCTGTCGCCCAGGCTGCAGTGCAGTGGCCGGATCTCAGCTCACTGCAAGCTCCGCCTCCCGGATTTACGCCATTCTCCTGCCTCAGCCTCCCGAGTAGCTGGGACTACAGGCGCCCGCCACCTCGCCCGGCTAGTTTTTTGTGTTTTTTTTAGTAGAGACGGGATTTCACCGTGTTAGCCAGGATGGTCTCCATCTCCTGACCTCGTGATCCGCCTGCCTCGGCCTCCCAAAGTGCTGGGATTACAGTCTTGAGCCACCGCGCCCGGCCAATTTTTGTCTTTTCTTTAGTGGAGACGGGAGTTTCACCGTGTTGGCCAGGCCAATCTCAAACTCCTGGCCTCAGGTGATCAGCCCGCCTTGGCCTTCCAAAGAGCTGAGATTGCAGGTGTGAGCCACCTTGCCTGGCTCATGTAGTTTTAGAGTGAGGAGAGGTACCTCTGTTTAGGCCGGCATATGAAGAGGAATCTTGACATCCTTGAGTGTCAAGATTATTGTCTTTTGAAAAACCTTAATCAAGGTATTAAAGTATTAGAAAACAAATTCCCAAACTCATTTGACAAATACTTATTGAATGCCAACTATGTACCAGGCACTGTTCTAGACACTTGAGACACTTGGTATTCATCAGTGAACAAAATAGACAGAAGATCTCTTCAAGGACTATATATTCTAGTGAATATATAATTGCTTCAGAGTTACTCTGTTCCTATGTGTAATTAAGAGTTACTTTGAATTAGTTAACAACAATGGTGTCTGCTGTATGCAGCGTACAGTATCAGGTGTTGGGGGTCGCATATTAAAGACTGTAGAAAGCTCAGTGTTTTCACTGACTACTGGCGTAAAATGGCACTAACAAATTGAAAAACCTCTTTAAAGTGTTTCATTTTGATGATAAAACCCTGTAGTAATAATACCATCTACTGTTTATTGGCTATTTCTCTCACTTGTCATCCAAACAACCATGCAAAGTACTACCCATTTTACAGGTACGGATCAAGTACTTGAGGAGAAGTGACAAATTTGAAATGTCACTGGTATTCTGCCAAGGCTGGTGTCCTGCAAAACTGATACTCCTTCCACTTTGGTGTTTCTTGTAGGCTGGCTGCAAAACTGGTACTCCTTCCGCTTCAGTATTTCTTATGTGTAAACATCAGTCCAAACTGCTTGGGGCTTCCCCCCCCCCTTTTTTGTGGAGACTGAGTCTCTCTATGTTGTTGCCCAGGCTAGTCTCTCAGCTGGGCTCAAGCAGTTCTCCTACCTTGGCTTCCTAAAATGCTGGGATTGTAGCAGTCTTTTGGCTTAGCTTCTCTCTGAATAGTGTTTTTTTTTTTTTTTTTGGAGACAGAGTCTTGCTCTGTTGCCCAGGCTGGAGTGCAGTGGCGCGATCTCAGCTCACTGCAACTCCGCCTCTCGGGTTCACGCCATTCTCCTGCCTCAGCCTCCCGAGTAGCTGGGACTACAGGCACCTGTCACCATGCCCGGCTAATTTTTTGTATTTTTACTAGAGACGGGATTTCACTATGTTAGCCAGGATGATCTCGAACTCTGGACTGGATGATCTTGAACTCTGGACTTCATGATCTGCCCACCTCGGCCTCCCAAAGTGCTGGGATTACAGGCGTGAGCCACTGCACCAGGTCTAATGTTATCTTTATTTTATTTATTATTTTTATTTTTTTTTTGAGACGGAGTCATGCTCTGTCACCCAGGCTGGAGTGCAGTGGCCGGATCTCAGCTCACTGCAAGCTCCGCCTCCCGGGTACACGCCATTCTCCTGCCTCAGCCTCCCAAGTAGCTGGGACTACAGGCGCCCGCCACTTCGCCCGGCTAGTTTTTTGTATTTTTTAGTAGAGACGGGGTTTCACCGTCTTAGCCAGGATGGTCTCGATCTCCTGACCTCGTGATCCGCCCGTCTCGGCCTCCCAAAGTGCTGGGATTACAGGCTTGAGCCACCGCGCCCGGCCCCTTTATTTTATTTATTATTTTTATTTTTTTTTTGAGACGGAGTCTCGCTCTGTCGCCCAGGCTAGAGTGCAGTGGCCGGATCTCAGCTCACTGCAAGCTCCGCCTCCCGGGTTGACGCCATTTTCCTGCCTCAGCCTCCCGAGTAGCTGGGACTACAGGCGCCCGCCACCACGCCCGGCTCATTTTTTGTGTTTTTAGTAGAGACGGGGTTTCACCCTGTTAGCCAGGATGGTCTCGATCTCCTGACCTCGTGATCCACCCATCTCGGCCTCCCAAAGTGCTGGGATTACAGGCTTGAGCCACCGCGCCCGGCCAATGTTATCTTTAATATGAAGAAGACAGAATGGAATATAGGTTGAGTATATTTTCCAGGTAACAGGTAATGGAACTAACATTGGAATAAGAGTCATTAAATTTAGGAGCAGGCCATTTCCATCCTCCCTGGTCCTTTTCTCCCTGCTTTCCCCACCCTCTGAAAAATCTACATTGTTTTTAAGTCTTTGATACATGGCAGGAGTCCCTAGCGCCCAGGCTGTGCACCCATACTGGTCCCTGGAAAAATTGTCTTCCACGAAAGTGGTCCCTGGTGCCAAAAAGGTTGGGGAGCACTGATATATGGGACTAAAGCTTTATAAATGGCTGGATAAGAAGCTCTGGGAACTTAGTAAATTGCGGTATGGTGGTGTGTTTTTTTTTTTTTTTTTTTTTTGAGACGGAGTCTCGCTCTGTCGCCCGGGCTGGAGTGCAGTGGCGGGATCTCAGCTCACTGCAAGCTCCGCCTCCCAGGTTCACGCCATTCTCCTGCCTCAGCCTCCCGAGTAGCTGGGACTACAGGCGCCCGCCACCTTTCCCGGCTAGTTTTTTGTATTTTTTAGTAGAGACGGGGTTTCACCATGTTAGCCAGGATGGTCTCGATCTCCTGACCTCGTGATCCGCCTGCCTCGGCCTCCCAAAGTGCTGGGATTACAGGCTTGAGCCACCGCGCCTGGCCGGTGGTGTGCTTTTTCTTTGTGTACCTTTTCAGTAGATGACTTTTCACGCATGTAGTTGGGAGGCCTGGGGGGATGATCATAGGGGACCTTGGTGGTTTCCTCTAGACCAGTTGCTGGTAGATTTTCATCTTCTCAACAATTGATTTACATCATTAACATGGTTTTTTTTTTTTTTTTTTTTTGAGACGGAGTCTTACTCTTTTTTTTTTTTTTTTTGAGACAGAGTCTCGCTCTGTCGCCCAGGCTGGAGTGCAGTGGCGCAATCTCGGCTCACTGCAAGCTCCGCCTCCCGGGTTCACGCCATTCTCCTGCCTCAGCCTCCCGAGTAGCTGGGACTACAGGCGCCCGCCACCGCGCCTGGCTAATTTTTTGTATTTTTAGTAGAAACGGGGTTTCGCCGTGGTCTCGATCTCCTGACCTTGTGATCCGCCCGCCTCGGCCTCCCAAAGTGCTGGGATTACAGGCGTGAGCCACCGCGCCCAGCATGGAGTCTTACTCTTGTCACCCAGGCTGGAGGGCAGTGGCACGATGTCAGCTCACCGCGGCCTCCACCTCCCGGGTTCAAGTGATTCTCCTGCCTCAGCCTCCCGAGTAGCTGGGATTACAGGCACCCGCCACTACACCTGACTAATTTTTGTGTATTTAGTGGAGATGGGGTTTCACCATTTGGGCCAAGCTGGTCTTGAACTGCTGACCTTGTGATCCACCCGCCTCGGCCTCCCAAAGTGCTGGGATTACAGGCGTGAGCCACCACGCCCGGCCCTTTAACATGGTCTTAATACCTTTATCTGATTGCTGCAGATTTCTTTTTAGCCTTTACCGTTTCTAATTTCAGAATACTGCCAACATTTCTTTATTCATTTATTCATTTTATCTTTTTTTTTTTTTTTTTTTTTTTTGGAGACAGTCTTGCTGTGTCACCCAGGCTGGAGTGCAGTGGAGGATGAGCTTCAGCCAGGGAGTTACAGACTGTAGTGTGCCATGGTCGTGCCTGTGAATAGCCACTGCAAGCCAGCCAGGGCAACATAGGGAGACTCCTCTAAAAATGAAAAACAAATCTGAAACTGATTTTTTAAAAAATTTCTTTGGGAGTCTAAGGCGGGCGGATAACCTGAGGTCGGGAGTTCAGGACCAGCCTGACCAACATGGAGAAACCCATCTCTACTAAAAATACAAAACATTAGCCGGACTTGGTGGCGCATGGCTCTAATCCCAGCTACTCCCTGGAGGCAGAGGCAGGAGAATCTCTTGAACCTGAAAGGCGGAGGTTACAGTAAGCCGAGATCATGCCATTGTACTCCAGCCTGAACAACAAGAGAGAAACTCTGGGCCAGGCGCGGTGGCTCATTCCTGTAATCCCAGCACTTTGGGAGGCCAAAGCAGATGGATCACAAGGCCAGGAGTTCAAGACCAGCTTGGTGAAACCCCGTCTCTACTCAAAATACAAAAATTAGCTGGGCATGGAAGCATGCACCTGTAATCCCAGCTACTTGAGAGGCTGAGGCAGGATGGCTTGAACCCAGGAGGCGGGGATTGTGGTGAGCCGAGATCACGCCCCTGCACTCCAGCCTGGGTAATAGGGGGAGACTCCATCTCAGAAAACAAAACAAAACAAAACAAAACCGTCTCCATCTCAAAAAAACAAAAAATTTTTTTTTCTATGAACAAGATAAGAATTCTTTGTATGTTTACCCTTTATTAGGAAGACAGTTATTACATGCAACCACTGGTTAAATTACATTAAAATCAACTTAGGGCCGTGCGCGGTGGCTCACTCCTGTAATCCCAACACTTCGGGGGGCTGAGGAGGGCAGATCACGAGGTCAGGAGATCGAGACCATCCTGGCTAACACAGCGAAACGCCGTCTCTACTAAAAATACAAAAAGTTAGCCGGTTGTGGTGGCCGGCGCCTGTAGTCCCAGCTACTGGGGAGGCTGAGGCAGGAGGATGGTGTGACCCCCAGGAGGTGGAGCTTGCAGTGAGCCGAGATTGCGCCACTGCACTCAAACCTGGGCAACAGTGCAAGATTCCCTCTCAAAAAAAAAAAATCACCTTGGGCAACTTGAATATTTTCTAGCTAAAATATCTACCCAGAATATTTTTTCAGTCTACATGTATGTACATAATTCTGTATATCACTGGGAAGCTTAGAAGAAAACTTCTAGGATCTGGTACTTTCTTTTTTTTTTTATTTTTTGAGACGAAGTCTGGCTCTGTCGCCCAGGCTGGAGTGCAGTGGCCGGATCTCAGCTCACTGCAAGCTCCGCCTCCCGGGTTCACGCCATTCTCCTGCCTCAGCCTCCCGAGTAGCTGGGACTACAGGCGCCCGCCACCGTGCCCGGCTAATTTTTTTTCTATTTTTAGTAGAGACGGGGTTTCACCATGGTCTCGATCTCCTGACCTTGTGATCCGCCCGCCTCGGCCTCCCAAAGTGCTGGGATTACAGGCGTGAGCCACCGCGCCTGGCCGGCTAATTTTTTAAATGTATGAAGAGATAGGGTCTTGCCAGATTGCCCAGGCCGGTCTTGAACTCTTGGGCTCAAGAAATTTTCCCGGCCGGGCACGGTGGCTCAAGCCTGTAATCCCAGCACTTTGGGAGGCCGAGACAGGCGGATCACGAGGTCAGGAGATCGAGACCATCCTGGCTAACACAGTGAAACCCCGTCTCTACTAAAAAATACAAAAAACTAGCCGGGCGAGGTGGCGGGCGCCTGTAGTCCCAGCTATTCGGGAGGCTGAGGCAGGAGAATGGCGTAAACCCGGGAGGCGGAGCTTGCAGTGAGCCGAGATCCGGTCACTGCGCTCCGCCTGGGCAACAGAGCAAGACTCTGTCTCAAAAAAAAAAAAAAAAAAAGAAAAGAAATTTTCCCACCTCAGCCTCCCAAAGTGTGGAGATTACAGGAATACTGTTTCTGTTTTCTGAAAAGGTTTATTAACTGTATATAATATTGGCAGCTTACAAATGTGCAGCACAAAATTTAACTAAAAACTTGTGTTTTAAAAAATTTAAACAAGGGCAGGGTGCGGTGGTTCATGCCTTTCATCCTAGTGTTTTGGGAGGCTGAGGCGGGTGGATCACCTGAGATCAGGAGTTCAAGACCAGCCTGGTCAACATGGTGAAACCCCATCTCTACTAAAAATACAAAAACTAGCCTGGCGTGGTGGCACGTGCCTGTAATCCCAGCTACTGGTGGGGGTGGAGGCAGGAGAATTGCTTGAACCTGGGAGGTGGAGGTTGCTGGGAGCTGAAACTGCGCCACTGCACTCCAACCTGGGTAACAGACCAAGACTCTGTCTCAGAAAATAAAATAAATAAACAACAATTTGTGAAATACAGTTTTTCCACTTGTATTTTTTTGAAACGGAGTTTCGCTCTTGTTGTAGTGCAGTTGCGTTATCTCAGCTCGTGGAAACCTCGTCCTCCCGGGATCAAGCAATTCTCCTGCCTCAGCCCCCAGAGTAGCTGGTATTACAGGCATGCGCCGCCACACCCAGCTGATTTTGTATTTTTAGTAGAGATGGGGTGTCTCTCTGTTGGTCAGGCTGGTCTCGAACTCCCGACGTCAGGTGATCTGCCCGCCTCAGCCTCCAAAAGTGCTGTGATTACAGGCGTGAGCCATCACACCCAGACTAATTTTTGTATTTTTAGTAGAGGTGGGGTTTTGCCATGTTGGCCAGGCCAATCTGTAACTCCTGACTTCAGGTGATTGTTGGCCTCCCAAAGTGCTGGAATTACAGGCGTGAGCCACTGCGCCCAGCCTCTTGGACTATTTAATCAATACGTATTTATTTGGCGTGTATTGGGAACAACTTTCCCCTTGTGAGTAATAAATGATTACTTACAATACCTACTATGGAAGAGCTACAGTCTAATCAGGCAAGCTGTGGCTAGAAACGATGATTGCCAGCTTGTATGATAGAGGCATTGTAGAGAAGGGGAATAAGGGATTGTGTGCTGTAGTAGTTGGGGAAAACTTGAGTAGTAGATGAGACATTAATTGGGGGGTAAGATTTGGATGTTGGGAGAGTGAGGTTATGTTACCAAAGGCACAGATATGGGATTAAATATGTGAGATGTAAGAATGGAAAATCTGGGTTAGAATAAATGGAGCCATATTCTACAAAAGGCTTTATTAGACTTAGATTCTAAACTCTGTGTTCTTTGTTTAGCTCGCTCTTATATCAGGCACATTAACACCCCCACCCGTCTGGATTCTTGGTTTTTTTTTTTGTTATTTAATCTTGGAAGTGAGGCAAAGAAAAGAAATTAAACATATAATTGAATTCATATTATATGCCAGACAATTTATTCTACAATCTCATTTTAAACTCTCATAACTCAGGGCTGGATATCCTCCATGTTATGAGTGAGGAACAAGCTCCTAGAGATTAAGTGGCATACTTGAGGTCAAATAGCATATGAATAAGCAGAAATGGAAATCTAGTCTGGGCTGGGTGTGGTGGCTCACGCCTGTAATCCCAGCACTTTGGGAGGCCGAGGCAGGCAGATTACCTGAGGTCATGAGTTCGAGAGTAGCCTGGTAAAACCTCGCCTCTGCTAAAAACACTAAATTTAACTGGGCATGGTAGCATGCGTCTGTAGTCCCAGCTACTTGAGAGGCTGACGCCGGAGACTCTTGAACCCAGGAGGCAGAGGTTTGCAGTGAGCTAAGATCGCACCACTGCACTCCAGTCTGGGTGACAGAGTGAGACTCTGTCTCAAAAAAAAAAAAAAAAAAGTCTAGTGTTCTAGTCTGAATCTTTTTTGCTGTAACTGGTGTTTTCTGTGCTGTGGTGGTACGTTCCTGTGCTGTTTCCCAAAGTGTGTGTCATTTTTGTCTAATAAAAGTGCAGGTGGTGTGGGTACTAGAAGAGTCAAAAGTTACTAGGTTAGAATAGGGCCTCTTCAGAGAAGCTTTTTAGTACTTGCATTATTTTGTTTACAGCATCCTGGTTCTTTCACAGTCCTGAACACAAAGTATAATTTACATGTCAACTAATCCTGTTCATTTTACAGTTTATATCTTAACTTATATTAAAACACGTTCCAAGAGTGTTTCCTAAATCTTGTCCAACTGTTTACCTCAGGTTACTCCTTCCTTCATAACTCATTGTAACACACCCAGGATACATCCCAGCCTTTTGCTTGTCTTAGTTGAATAGAGCTAGTGATTACTCTTCTTGAATTTTATCTTTCTAAGAAAATATGACTTAAGACTCCTCAAGCTACAGATTTGACATTTTGTTACATTCTTAGATTCTTTACATGTTATTTACTATTAGAATTAGTGTACTTGATAATTTGTAAGTTTTGCATATTTGAAATCTTTTGAGGCAGAGTCTTGCTGTCTTTGCCCAGGCTGGAGTGCAGTGGTGTGATCACAGCTCATTGCAGCCTTGACTTCCTGGGCTTAGGTGATCCACCCACCTCAGCCTCCAGAGTAGCTGGGACTAAGGTGTGTGCCCCATGCTTGGCTAATTTTTTGTATTTTTAGTAGAGATGGAGTTTTGCTGTGTTCCCCAGACTGGGGTCAGACTCCTCAGCTCAAGCAGTCTGCCCACTTCAGTCTCCCGAAGTGTTGGGATTACAGGCACGAGGCCATGTAAAATCTGAAGTGTGTCTTAACATCCCATAGAGCTCTTAGGTGATTTGGAAGCACACTGACATGAGTATAGTCAACCTTAAAGTGATGGCATCGCAAACTTTGAACAGGCTTCAAGCAGCCGAATTAATTATGATAAAATTAAAATTGCCAAATTTGGGCAGAGATTTAATGTTTAAAAACCAATATAAGTCAGGTTAGCCATCTGAGAATGTTTTGTAACTTTCATGGGGATCATACTGATTTTTTTTTTTTTTTTTTTGAGACAGTTTTGCTCTTGTCGCCAGGCCGAAGTGCAATGGAATGGCATGACCTTGGTTCATTGCAACTTCCTCTGCCTCCCAGGTTCAAGTGATTCTCCTGCCTCAGCCTCCTAAGTAGCTGGGATCACAGGTGTGTGCCACCATACCTGACTAATGTTTTGTATTTTTAGTAGAGACAGGGTTTCACCATGTTGGCCAGGCTGGTCCTGAGCTCCTAACGTCAGATAATCCACCCACCTTGGCCTCCCAAAGTGCTGGGATTACAGGCGTGAGCCGCCGTCCTTGGCCCATACTGAATTTCTTTTATGGTAAACTAGTAGTGTTGCTCCTAAAATTGTCTGAATCAGGTTTTTTAGACATTCTTTATAGTACAGAACTGATGCCTCCCAGATTATTTTTCAGTGTGATAGAGAAAGTGCGTGATAATTGTTTTAGAAAAAGTTTTGCTCCACCTTTATATTTCTGAATAGTTAAGAGGAGAGTTCTCGTGTCACTAACAAGATATTGGGACCTTTTAGAAATCAGTAAGGTGGGCCGGGTGCAGGGCCTCAGGCCTGGAATCCCAGCGCTTTGGGGGGGCTGAGGCGGGTGGATCACGAGGTCAGGAGATCAAGACCATCCTGGCTAACACAGTGAAACCCCATCTCTACTAAAAATACAAAAAAAAAAAAAAAAAAAAAAATTAGCCGGGTGTGGTGGCGGGCGCCTGTAGTCCCAGAGACTCAGAGGCTGAGGCAGGAGAATGGAGTGAACCTGGGAGGCGGAGCTTGCAGTGAGCCGAGACTTCGCCACTGCACTCCAGCCTGGGCCACAGAGCGAGACTCTGTCTCGAAAAAAAAAGGTAAGGCAGAATGTTGATTGTCATTGAATTATCTGTGAATTGACTGTGTTTAGTGATTGTCCAGCTTTTGCTTAATTTTACTCATTCCTTGGAGGCTGTCCAAGCTTAATCAGGTTATTTGAAAGCTCCACAATTCCTGGGCATTCTCATGTCGGCCTTCTGCAGAAATGTCCTCAGTTATTTCATGGTGTCAGAAGTATCCAATTGAAGATTGCTTCGCATGTGTAAATCTAGTCATATATTTCCTGCGATGACTCCTTTTTAAGTAAATATCCACAAGGTAAATTCCTTAGAAAGTAGTACCTTGTAAGTTGTTTCCCCAACAGACTTGCATACTACCCCTGCCAAACCATCAAAACAATTTGAGGCTTTTATTTTGAGATGGAGTCTTGCCTCTGTTGCCCAAGCTGGAGTGCAATGATGCAATCTCGGCTCACTGCGAGCTCTGCCTCCCGGGTTCAAGCACTTCTCCTGCCTCAGCCTCCCAAGTAGTTGGGATAATAGGCACCTGCCACCACGCCTAGCTAATTTTTGTATTTTTAGTAGAGATGGAGTTTCACCATGTTGACCAGGCCAGTCTCGAACTCCTGACCTCAGGTGATCCACCTCAGCCTCCCAGAGTGCTGGGATTACAGGCGTGAGCCACTGCTTCCAGCCAGGAAGTCTTTACGTAGTAAGACATTTGAGTGTGATCCAGAGGGGTGACGTTTGCTAGGAGAAAGGAAAGGTCATTGGCTAATTGATTAGCCTTTATATAAAGCAAGCTCAGGACCTTTCCAGAACCTAAATGACCGAACTGTTTCTTTTTGAGAGACAAAGTCTTGCTCTGTTGCCCAGGGTGGAGTGCAGTGGCGTGATCATAGCTCACTGTAGCCTCGGACTCCTGGGCTCAAGCGATCCTCCTGTCTCAGCCTCTGGAGTGGCTGGGACACAGGTGTGAGCCACATTCTCGGTTCTGGCAGAACCTTTTTATGTCAATGCCTGATGCTATGCCCTTTTCTTCCCTTGATGTGATTTCTTTTACTGTTCTTGAGCTGAAGAATTTGTTTCTGTGAGCACTTAGATTGCAAAGTCATTGAAGTTTGATGGTTAAAAGTTCAGGCTCTTAGATTGTCTGGGTTTGTTTGGGTTTTACCATTGTGTGAGTTTAGGAGCAATCCTCTCAGCTTAATTTTTCTGCCTTTAAAATCAGGATTAAGGCCGGGTGTGGTAACCCACGCATGTAATCCCACCACCTAGGGAGGCCGAGTCAGGTGGATTACCTGAGGTCAGGAGTTTGAGACCAGCCTGGCCAACATGGTGAAACCCTGTCTCTACTAAAAATACAAAAATTAGCCGGGCACAGTGGCGGGCACCTGTAGTCCCAACTACCAGGGAGGCTGGGGCAGGAGAATCACTTGAACCTTGGAGATGGAGGTTGCAGCGAGATTGCACTTCAGCCTGGGCAACAGAATGAGACTTTATCTCAAAACAAAACAAAAAAAACTTAGGGTTATGACCCTGTATGCTTTGGTAAGAGGTCCATTAATCCTGTCAGCCAGTACAGAACCTGCTCGTTTTTCCCATGACAGATTCTGAACAGTTGTTTTTTTTTCCTGACCCTGAATTTCATTAGAAGCTGTAAATTGTGTCTTGTGACGTGTCAGCCTGATGGGGGAGACCTGCTCCTTTTATGATTTTGTACTCTGTGTTTGTCAGAAACTGTTGAAGCTCGGTGGAGACTTGTTTTACTACTAGGCAGGGACAGTCTTGGGAAGATCAAGTTTACTGGGATGTTGATGTAAAGATACTAGAGGTATGAAAGTAAGCTTTTTGTATTCAGGAGGCTGAAGTGGGAGGATTGCTGGAGACCAGCCTGGGCAACATACAGAGACTCCTGTCTCTTTAAGAGAAAAGAATATAGCCAGGCGCGGTAGTTCAAGCCTGTAATCCCAGCACTTTGGGAGGCCGAGACGGCGGATCATGAGGTCAGGAGATTGAGACCATCCCAGCTAACACGGTGAAATCCCGTCTCTACTAAAAAATACAAAAAAAAATAGCCAGGCGAGGTGGCGGGCGCCTGCAGTCCCGGCTACTCGGGAGACTGAGGCAGGAGCATGGCGTAAACCTGGGAGACGGAGCTTGCAGTGATCTGAGATCTGGCCACTGCACTCCAGCCTGGGCGACAGAGCGAGACTCCGTCTCAAAAAAAAAGAAAAGAGAAAAGAATATAAAAAGCTTTTTTTGGGAGAGGGGTGAACCTCTAGGTGGAAAAAGAAATGTGTTTTAAGTGGGAACAAACCTCTTTTCTTTTCTTTCTTTCTGTCTCTTTCTGTCTTTCTGTTCTGTCTTTTCTTTCTCTCTCTCTGTCTTTCTGTCTTTCTTTCGACAGAGATTTGCTCTTGTTGCCAAGGCAGGAGTGCAATGGTGAAATCTTGGCTCACTGCAACCTCCGCCTTCGGGTTCAAGCGATTTTCCTGCCTCAGCCACTCGAATAGCTGGGATTACAGGCATGCACCACCACATCTGGCTAATTTTGTACTTTTAGTAGAGACGGAGTTCTCCATGTTGGTCAGGCTGGTCTCGAACTCCCGACCTCAGGTGATTCGCCCGTCTCGGCCTCCCAAAGTGCTGGGATTACAGGTGTGAGCCACCGTTCCTGGCCCCACATTTTATTTTTAAATTATTGTTGAAACTGTGTCTCGCTATGTTGCCTACGTTGGCTTTGAACCTCTCAAGCCTCTTGCTCTGCAGGTAGGTCGGACTGTAGGCAGACGCCGCCATGCCTGGGTCTAAACCACATTTTAATATATGAAACTTGTCTTTCTGGTAGAGTCACTGAAACCAGTTATTTTCCCTCTGTTGTTACAGAAGCAAATAAAAGGATCCTCGTACAGATGCATTCAAATACATATTCAAATCTGAGGCAATATGATTAAAGCGCAGCTCAAGTCCGACCCCCTGAATTGTAGTCCATTGGCTTTGTGATCTGGAATCAGTTTAACCTTTATGTTCTTCAATATATGGAGATATTCTAAAATGGGATAATATTGGTACCTACTTCAGAGGTCTATTTAGAATATTAAGTGCATTAATACAGCGAAGCATTTGGAACAGTGCTTAGTTTAGCATGGGGTGTTTTATTTGTGAATTACTTTGTTGAATGAATGCATAAATACTTGAAAGAACACAACCAAAAACCAAACCTCAGTTAACAAGTCAAGGTAAAAAACTTCTCTGACTCTACTGGCAGCAACAGATTATGGGTGTCCCAGACACAGGCTGGTTCCTCGTGGTGGATCTGTGTCTAGGCTATTACCATACAATGAAGGGAAACTTCCCTGGAACTAAACAGACTTAACCATGTTTAATTAACTTGTGAGGATTATGTTCTTCAGAGTGGTGATTTTAATCACCCACCCATTGTCCCCAAATCATGAAAAGTTGCAGAAATTCGATTTTGTTACTCAAACTTACTGTAGCAAAACTGCCTGTGGATCCAAAAGAAGTGGTTTCGACCATTTCGGTTTTCTGGTTCATAAGTTTTGATTACACCTGCTGCAAGCACGTGACAGCCTTCCCCCACCCCCAAAATGCCTACATCCCAGTGATAAAATACTTGCTGCAAAGGTGACTTCAGGAAGTGCTAATTATGTTGAGGACCTTTATGTGAATATAATGGTTGGAGTTCATCTACTGAGGGACCCCCAAAATGCCTACATCCCAGTGATAAAATACTTGCTGCAAAGGTGACTTCAGGAAGTGCTAATTATGTTGAGGACCTTTATGTGAATATAATGGTTGGAGTTCATCTACTGAGGGAGGGCTGAAGGGTGTAGTCAGTCTAGAGTTTTGGATAAATCAGCTTTTTCTATATAGTTTTGGGGTACATTATCATTAGTATTATGTTTCTGTTACTGGTGTTAAAAGGACAAAGATGACAGTGATATTAGGAGAGTGTGTCATTGTAGTCATTATTTGTGCGAACTGGTACAAAGCACTGGTCGTAGAATGTTTGGAGAGATTGAGAAGTTAACTTTTCTTACTCCTGAAGGAGTAGTGTGCTGGGTGGTGCGCACCTGTAGTCCCAGTTACTTGGGAGGCTCAGGTGGGAGGATCACTTGAGGCCAGAAGTTTAAGGCTACATAGTTCATTATGATCATGGGCCTGTGAATAGCCTCTTCAGTACATACAGCCAGGGCAATGTAGTGAGTGAGACCCTGTCTCTTGAAGCAATAAGTGTCTCCTGACTCATGCTACTTCTGTTCCTTAATCTGCTACCTTAAGGGATGAGTAGCGGGGGTTGGGGTAGAGGAGTCGGTGGGATTTAAAAAATGAACAACTCCTACAAACCAGTAATGAAAAGACAATTAAATATTTGGCAAAATGTTTGAATAGATACTTCTTCAGAGAACACACAAAAGGCTCATAAGCACATGAAAAGATGTTCAACACTATTAGCTATCAAGGAAATGCAAATCAAAACCACAAGGAAATACAGCTTCACACCCACTAGGATGACTAGTTTAAAGCGTAACTAACAGATGTTCCTGAGGATGCAGCCAGATTAGAATCCTGCGTTGCTGGTGGGAGTGTAAAAATGGTGCTGCTCCCGTAGAAAAGTTTGGGATGTCCTTCCTCAAAAAGCTAGTTACTATGTGATCCTCAAGTTCCTCCTAGGTGTGTACTCAAGGGAACTGAAAGCGTATATTCATACAAAAATGTCAAGACTGTTCGTAGTGGCATTGTTTATAATAGTCCAAAAGTGGAAACAACCCAAACGTTCATTAACTGATGAATGGATCCCCCCGCTCCGAGACCAAGTCTTGCTCTGTTGCCAGGCTGGAGTTGAGTGGCGCGATCTCGGGTCACTGCAACCTCTGCCTCCTGTGTTCAAGCAATTCTCCTGCCTCAGCCTCCTTAGTAGCTGGGACTACAGGCGTGTGCCACCACACTCGGCTAATTTTTGTTTCTTTAGTAGAGACAGGGTTTCACCATGTGTTGGCCAGACTGGTCTCGATCTCTTGACCTCGTGATCTGCCTGCCTCGGCTTCCCAGAGTGCTTGGATTACAGGTGTGAGCCACTGCGCCCCGCCTTTTTTTTTTTTTCTTACTTTTTGTTTTTCTTTTGGAGACAAGACAGTCTCGCTCTGTTGCCTAGGCTGACCTGCAGTGGCGTGATCTCGGCTCACTGCAGTCTCCACCTCCTGGGCTCAAGTGATTCTCCTGCTTCTGCCTCCCGAGTAGCTGGGATTACAGACATGCGCCGTCATGGCAGGCTCATTTTTGTATTTTTAGTGGAGACGGGGTTTTGTCATGTTTTGGCCAGGCTGTTCCTGAACTCCTGACCTCAGGTAATGCAACCGCCTCCCAGATTTCTGAGATGGTGTGAGCCACCGCCCCGGCTTAATGAATGGATTTTTAAATCATGGTATATCCATACAATAGGTGAAGTACTGATGCCACGCTACACTAGGTGTGAACCTTGAGACCATGCTATGGGAAAGAAGCCAGTCACAGCAGGCTCCATACTGTAGGTTCTGTTCATAGGCACACCTTGTTTATTTTACGTCACAGATACTACATTTTTACAAAACAAACGGAAGGTTTCTGGAACCTGCTTTGAGCAAGTCTGTTGGTGCCATTTTCCAACGCAGGTGCTCACTCTGTGTCACTGTTTTGGTAACTTGTGCAGTATTTTACACTTGTTTTTTTTTTTGAAATGGAGTCTTGCTCTGTTACCCAGGCTGGAGCGCAGTGGCGCAGTGTCTACTCACTGCAAGTTCCGCCTCCCGGGTTCACGCCATTCTCCTGCCTCAGCCTCCCGAGTAGCTGGGACTGCAGGCGCCCACCACCACGCGTGGCTAATTTTTTTTTTGTATTATTTAGTAGAGACAGGGTTTCTCCGTGTTAGCCAAGATGGTCTCAATCTCCTGACCTCGTGATCCACCCTTCTTGGCCCTCCTAAAGCGCTGGGATTACAGGTGTGAGCCACGACGCCCAGCCTCAAACTTTTCATTATATGTTGTAGTGGTTATCTGTGATCAGTAATCTTTGACGTTACTATTGTAATTGTTCTGGGGATCCATGAACTGAGGGAAATTAATTGATGTGTGTATTCCTTTTTGTTTGTTTTTTGAGACAGAGTTTCACTCTTGTTGCTCAGGTTAGAGTGCAGTGGTGCGATCTCAACTCACTGCAGTTTCCGCCTCCTGAGTTCAACGATTCTCCTGCCTTAGCCTCCTGAGTAGCTGGGATTACAGGCATGCACCACCACGCCTGGCTATTTTTTTGTATTTTTAGTAGAGACGGGGTTTCTCCATGTTGGTGAGGGTGGTCTCGAATTCCTGACCTCATGTGATCTGCCTGCCTCAGCCTCCCAAAGTGCTGGGATTACAGCGTGAGCCACCACACCTGGCCTGTATTCTTTTACTATTGATTTTTTGAGACAGGGTCTCACTCTGTCACCAGGCTACAGTCTTGTGATCATGGCTCACTGCAGCCTTGACCTCCTGGGATGAAGCAATCCTCCTGCCTCAGCCTCCTGAGAAGCTGGGATGACAGGCACACGTCACCATGCCTGGCTAGTTTTTGTGTTTTTTGTAGAGATGGGGTCTCACCTGTTGCCCAGGCTGATCTTGAACTCCTAGGCTCAAATGATCTTCCTCCCTTCGGTCTCCCAAATATTGGGATTATAGGCATGACCTCTTGTTTGTGTTCCGACTCCTTGTCTCTCTGCCTCCCCTTAGGGTTACCTATTACCTGGAACACAACAATATTTAAATTAGGCCAATTAACAACCCTGCAATTGCTTCTAAGTGTTTAAGGGAAAGGAAAAGTCCCAGTCTCTCACTTTAGGTGGAAACGATTAAGCTGAGTAAGGAAGGCTACCTTAAAAGCCGAGATAATGGTCTGAAAGCTGGTCCTCTTGCACCACAGTTGTGAATGCAAGGGAGACGTTCTTCAAGGAAATTAAAAAGTGCTACTCCAGTGAACACAGCAGTGATGAAAGCAAAACAGCCTTCTTGCTGACAGAAAGTTTTAGTGGTCTGAATAGAAGATCAGAACTGCCACACTATTCCCTTAAGCCAAAGCCTCATTCAGACTAACCCTCCAACTCTCTTCAAATTTAAGAAAGCTGAGAGAGGTGTGAAAGCTACAGATGTAAAGCTGGAAGCTAGCAGAAGTTGGTTCATGAGGTTTAAGGAAAGACGCCATCTCCATTACTTAAAAAGTACAAGGTTGGCCGGGTGCGGTGGCTCAAGCCTGTAATCCCAGCACTTTGGGAGGCCGAGGCGGGCGGATCACAAGGTCAGGAGATCGAGACCATCCTGGCTAACACGGTGAAACCCTGTCTCTACTAAAAACACACACACAAAAAAACTAGCCAGGCGAGGTGGCGGGCGCCTGTAGTCCCAGCTACTCGGGAGGCTGAGGCAGGAGAATGGCGTAAACCCAGGAGGCGGAGCTTGCAGTGAGCCGAGATCGCGCCACTGCACTCCAGCCTGGGGGACAGAGCAAGACTCCGTCTCAAAAAAAAAAAAAAAAAAAGTACAAGGTTGGCTGAGCGTGGTGGCTCACGCCTGTCATCCCAGCGCTTTGGGAGGCCGAGGTGGGCAGATCACGAGGTGAGGAGTTAAAGACCATCCTGACCAACATGGTGAAACCCTGCCTCTACTAAAAAATACAAAAAATTAGCTGGGCGTGGTGGCAGACACCTGTAATCCCAGGTACTTGGGAAACGGAGGCAGGAGAATCGCTTCAACCCAGGAGGTGGAGGTTGCAGTGAAGCGAGACGTTGTGACAGCACTCCAGCCTTAGTGACAAAGTGAGACTCTGTCTCAAAAAAAAAAAAAAAAAAGTACAGGGTCAAGTAGCAGGTGCTAATGTAGATGCTGCATCTAATTATGCAGAAGATTTAGCTAAGATTATTGATGGTGACCACACCAAATAGATTTTCAGTGTAGACAAAACAGCCCTTGTATTAGAAGAAAATGCTGTCTAGGACTTTTCGTAGCTAGAGAGAAGTCAGTGTGTCTGGCTAGGACAGGCTGATGCAGTTAGGGGCTGATGCAGCTGGTGACTTTAAATTGAAACCGGTGCTCATTGACCGTTTCAAAAATTCGAGGCCTCTTTAAGAATTATGCTAAATTTACTCTGCCTGGTTTATAAATGGAACAGCAAAGCCTGGAAGACAGCACTTCTGTTTACAGCATGGTTTTCTGAATATCTTAAGCCCAGTGTTGAAACTTAGTACTCAGAAAAAAAAAACTACCTTCAATATATTACTGCACATTGAAAATGCCCCGAGGCTGGGTGCAGTGGTGCACAACTGTAATCCCAGCACTATGGGAGGCCGAGGTGGGTGGGGCACTTGAGCATAAGAATTCAAGACCAGCCTGAGGAACATGGCAAAACCCTGTCTTTACAAAAAATAATAAAAATTAGCTGGGTATAATGGTGTACACCTCTGTAGTCCCAGCTACGCAGGAGGCTGAGATAGGAACATTGCTTGAGCTGGGAAGGTTGAGGCTGTAGTGAGCTGAGATGGTGCCACTGTATCATCTTGGGTGACAGAGTGAGACTGTTTCAAAACACACACACCATACAATTATTTCTCTCACACTCACACACTGTTCTTGGTCACCCGGAGCTCTGATGAAGTTGTGTAAGGAGAGCAAGGTTTTTTTTTTTTTAAATAGAGATGGGGTTTCACTATCTTGTCCAGGCTGGTCTTGGACTCCTGACCTCATGAGCCACCACGCCCGACCTGCAATGTTGTTTTTGTGCCTGTTAACACAGCAGGTGGGCAGATCACCTGAGGTCAGGAGTTTAAGACCAGCCTCACCAACATGCTGAAACCCCGTCTCTACTAAAAATAGAAAAGTTAGCCGGGCATGGTGGCGCCCGCTTGTAGTCTCAGCTACTCAGGAGGCTGAGGCAGGAGAATTGCTTGAACCCTGGAGGCAGAGGCTGCGGTGAGCTGAGATAGTGCCACTGCCTGGGCAACAGAGCAAGACTCTGTCTCAAAAAAAAAAAAAAAAAGTTTTTTTTGTGGGTAAATGCTGTCCAGCAGCATCAGATGCTACAAATAAATCATGCAGGAAAGGAAAAGTCCATCAACATGGCAGACTTCATTGTCTTGCTGCGGCCACTCCAACCTTCAGCACTGTCACCCTAATCAGTCAGTAGCCATCAACATCAAGGCAAAACCTTCCAACAGCAAAATATTATCACTTGCTGAAGGCTCAGAAGATCATTAGCATTTTTTAGCAATAAGGTGTTTTTAAATTAAGATATGTACATTGTTTAGACATAATGCTGTTGTACACTTAATAGATTACAGTGTAGTTTAAACATAACTTTTCTATGCACTGGGAAACACAAAATTTCATGTGACTTGCTTTATTGCAATATTTTTTTTTTGCAGTGCTCTGGAACTGAACCCGCAGTATCTTCCAAGGTATGCCCACACCTGAAATGTGCATAAGAGACAAGTGTGTAGAGGCGGAAAGTAGATCGTGGTTGCCTTGGGCTGGGGTTCGGGTACATGGGAAATGATCGTTAGTGGGGTTCGGGCCTTTCTTTTTGAAGTGATGAAAATCTAAAATTATGATGATTGCAGAGTTCTGTGAATATACTAAAAACCATTGAATGGAAGAGTTTATTTATTTATTTTTTGGAGACAGAGCCTCTCTCTGTCGCCCAGGCTGTAGTGCAGTGGCGCCATCTCGGCTCACTGCAACCTCCGCCTCCCGGGTTCAAGCAAATCTCTTGCCTCAGCCTCCTGATTAGCTGCGGCTACAGGCACCCGCCACCATGCCCAGCTAATTTTTGTATTTTTAGTAGAGATGGGGTTTTACCATGTTGGCCAGGCTGTTCCTGATCTCCTGACCTCGTGATCCACCCACCTTGACCTCCCAAAAGTGCTGGGATCACAGGGGCTCACCCCTGCTCCCGGCCAAATGGTACACTTTAAATGGGTGAATTGTTACGGTAGGCGAATTATATATAAATAAAGGTATTATTAAAGGGATAACTAACTGTTGCTTCTATAATTTTACCAGTCTGTGCATTGTTTTGTTTATATCTAAAATGAAGGCATTTATGCTTGAATCTGAAACAGTAGAGCATCACTGAGTGTTATATTTCCCCTTGCATTATAAAAATACTAAGTCTTCATTGTTGAAAATTTATAAAGCACAGAAATTTGAAGAAAATGAAATCATGTGGAATAATATTTGAGATATGTAACTGTTAAATTTTTGGTAGTATTGGACATCTGTGCGTAGTTTTTCTGTATAGAATATTGTAAAGCCTTAAAATTAAAAGAATTAATGGTACTGTTTTTGTGTAGCTGGATTAAGATTTACTTTGCGATCAGTTTAGAAAGTTTAATTGGCTGGGCGCGGTGGCTCACGCCTACAATCCCAGCACATTGGGAGGCTGAGGCAGGCGGATCTCGAGATCAGGAGATCGAGACTATCCTGATTAACACAGTGAAACCCCGTCTCTACTAAAAATACAAAAAATTAGCCGGGCGTGGTGGTGGGCGCCTGTAGTCCCAGCTACTCGGGAGGCTGAGGCAGGAGAATGGTGTGAACCCAGGAGGCAGAACTTGCAGTGAACCGAGATCGTGCCACTGCACTCTAGCCTGGGCGACAGAGCAGACTCCGTCTCAAACAAACAGACAGACAAACAAAAAAAAACCACGAAAGTTTAATTACAGGCTTACCTCTGAGTTATATTTGACTTGCTGATTTTTGAGAATTAAACTAGTGTGGAGGTGAGATTACTTAGTCCGCTGCTTCTAAATTTAGCCTGTTTCATGACTATGGTTTAGAAAACAAAATTGGGCATGTTTTAAATGAATGCTTTCAGACTCCTACAAATGAATTAATGAGTGGTCTTATTACCATACTGTAAAATTTTGTGTTTTTGGAGACAGAATCTCACTCTTGCCCAGGCTGGAGTGCAATGGTGCGATCTCAGCTCACTGCAAGCTCCGTCTCTGGGGTTCAAGCCATTCCCCTGCCTCACCCTCCTGAGTAGCTGGCACTACAGGCGCCTGCCACCGTGCCCGGCTATTTTTTGTATTTTTGTTTTTCTTTTTTTTTGAGGTGGAGTTTTGCTCTTGTTGCCCAGACTGGAGTGCAGTGGCGCAATCTCCACTCACTGCAACCTCCGCCTCCTGAGTTCAAGTGATTCTCCTGCCTTAGCCTCTTGAGTAGCTGGAATTACAGGCATGTGCCACCATGTCCGGCTAATTTTTTCTTTTTCTTCTTCTTTTTTTTTTTTTTGAGACGGAGTCTCGCTCTGTCGCCCAGGCTGGAGTGCAGTGGCCGGATCTCAGCTCACTGCAAGCTCCGCCTCCCGGGTTCACGCCATTCTCCTGCCTCAGCCTCCCGAGTAGCTGGGACTACAGGCGCCTGCCGCCTCGCCCGGCTAAGTTTTTGTATTTTTAGTAGAGACGGGGTTTCACTGTGTTACCCAGGATGGTCTCGATCTCCTGACCTCGTGATCCGCCCGTCTCGGCCTCCCAAAGTGCTGGGATTACAGGCTTGAGCCACCGCGCCCGGCCTTTCTTCTTTTTTTTTTTTTGAGACGGAGTCTCGCTCTGTCTCCCGGGCTAGAGTGCAGTGGCCGGATCTTAGCTCACTGCAAGCTCCGCCTCCCGGGTTTACGCCATTCTCCTGCCTCAGCCTCCTGTGTAGCTGGGACTACAGGGGCCCGCCACCTCGCCTGGCTAGTTTTTTGTATTTTTTAGTAGAGACGGGGTTTCACCGTGTTAGCCAGGATGGTCTCGATCTCCTGACCTTGTGATCCGCCCGTCTCGGCCTCCCAAAGTGCTGGGATTACAGGCTTGAGCCACCGTGCCCGGCCCTGGCTAATTTTTTCATATATTTAGTAGAGACGGAGTTTCTCCATGCTGGTCAGGCTGGTCTTGATCTCCCGACCTCAGGTGATCTGTCTGCCTCAGCCTCCCAAGGTGCTGGGATTACAGGCGTGAGCTACCATGCCCAGTCTAATTTGTGTATTTTTAGTAGAGACGGGGTGTCACCGTGTTGGCCAGGCTGGTCTTGAACTCCTGACCTCAGGTGACCAACCTGCCTCAGCCTCCCAGAGTGCTAAGATGACAGGTGTGAGCCACTGCACCCGACGTGTCATCCTTCTTTAATGGTTCAGAATTGCATTAGAAACCTCAGCTTGAGGTGTACAGTTAAACGTGCCACTTCTACAGGTACAATTCCGTGAGCTCTCCTTTGCACAAAAGCCCCTCACTTCACCCCTGCACCTTGATAACCATTGGCTTTGTCTTTTTAGTTTGTGTTTTTTGTAGTTTGATATAAATGGAATGGCAGTCTTTTTAATCTAGCTCTTTTCACTTAATATCTTTTTGAGATTATTCCATGTTGTTGCTTGTTATCAGTTAATTATTTTCTCCCCTCCTCCTCTTCTCTTTCTGGACACAGGGTCTCTTGCTCTGTCATCCAAGCTGGAGTACAGTGTTAGGATTATACAAAGTAATTGTGGTTTTTACCATTACTTTTAATAGCAAAATCCGCAGTTAATTTTGCACCAACCTAATAGCTCACTGCAGGCCTGAATTCCTGGGCTCAAGCAGTTCTCTTGCCTTAGCCTCCTGAGTAGTTGAGACTACAGGCACACCCCCCCACACCTAGCTAATTATTGCAGAGGCAGTGTCTCACCATGTTGCCCAGGTTGGTCTCAAACTACTGGGCTCGAGTAATCCTCCTGTCTTGGCCTCCCCAAATGCTGCGATTAGAGATGTGAGCTACTGTGCATGGACAGTGAATTCTTTACTTTCGAGTGGTGCCCATCTTACAGATATGAGCACCAGTTTGCTTATTCATTTCCCCTCTGGATGCACATTTGTGTGGTTTCCACTTTTTGGCTATTATGAATATAGTTGCTGTGAGTGAGTGAGTGTGTAAAAGTCTTTGTAAAGGTTTATTTTTCTTCTGTATAATACATAGAACTAGGATTGCTGAGTCATGTGGTAAATGTTTATTAAAACATTGCCAATTTTTTTTCAGAGACTTTACAAAATATTCTTTTTTTTTATATTCCCAAAAGGATTAATTTTTGAAACATATTTTCCTGGATACATTAGGTACACTCCCCTTAATTTAGTAGTGTTTTGGTTTTTGTTTTGTGTTTTGGTTTTTTTTTTTTTTTGGATACGGAGTCTCGCTCTGTCACCCAGGCTGGAGTGCGGTGGCGCGATCTCAGTTCACTGCAGCGTCTGCCTCTCAGGTTCATGCAATTCTCCTGCCTCAGCCTCCATGGTAGCTGGGATTACAAGCGTACACCACCATGCCCAGCTAATTTTTGTATTTTTAGTAGAGACGGGGTTTCACCGTGTTGGCCAGGCTGTTCTCGAATTCCTGACCTCAGGCGATCCATCAGACTTGGCCTCCCAAAGTGCTGAGATTACAGGCTTGAGCCATTGTGCCCACCCAATTTAGTAGTGTTTTATGAAGTCACCATCTCTTTATACCTGTTAGTTAAAGTATACTTATGCTTAGGGTGTTAATGAATGCTAAGGATGCTTATTTAAATGCAGATAATTTTTGTTGTTGTTGTTGTTTTGACACGAGTCTTGCTATGTTGCCCCGAGTGGCAATACAGTGGCGCGATCTCAGCTCACTGCAATCTCTGCCTCCTGGGTTCAAGCTATTCTGCTGCCTCAGCTTCCCAAGTAGCTGGGATTGTGGTGGTGTGCACATTGGTCAGGCTGGTCTTGAATTCGTGACCTCAAGTGATCTGCCCACCTTGGCCTCCCACAGTTCTGGGATTATAGGCGTAAGCCACTGCATCCAGCCTATTTTAATTAATTAATTAATTTTGAGGTGGAGTCTCCATCTGTTGCCAGGCTGGAGTGCAGTGGCACAGTGTTGGCTCACTGCAATCTCCACCTCCCAGGTTCGAGCGATTCTCCTGTCTCAGTCTCTGGAGTACCTGGGAGTACAGGTGCGCATCACCACGCCCAGCTAATTTTTATGTATTTTTTGTAAAGACGGTGTTTCACCATGTTGGCCAGAATAGTCTCTATCTCTTGACCTCGTAATGCGCCCACCTTGGCCTGCCAAAGTGCTGGGACTACCAGCATGTCCAGCCTCTATTTTAATTTTTTAGAGACAGGGTCTGACCGTGTGGCCCTGGCTGGTCTCGAACTCCTGAGCTCAAGTGATTCTCCTGCCTCAGTTCCCAAAGTGCTAGGGGTATGAGCCACTACTACTGGCCTAAAATGCAGATTCTTGAGTCTCATCACCAAAGATTCAAACGTGGGTAATGTTGGAGAGCCACGTGGTAATACAGCATCAAAATAAGTTTCTGTTAATGTATTCATTCAGTTACTATTTCTTGTGCTGTTGCGCTTTGCATTCACACGCTGTTAGCTGTATTTCCCTAGGCTTGCGATAGATCCCAAGGCTTCTCTGGGCCCCTTTCTTTGCTCGCCACCTAGTGGTAACAAATAGGAGTCATCAGAAGTTTCACCAGAAGGAGCTTCATACGAGGAAGGATAGAAAACATCCAAAGTCTGTTGGTGGCCAACCATACACTCCGTACATTTTTGCTGTATGAACAAATTGCCCCTTCTCTTGTTTTTTTGGAAATACTATTTATTTGTAAGACAATACGTTTTAGCATCTGTAAATTCTTAATCTTTCTCTTAAACTGGCGGCTTTTTTTTCCTTTTTTTTGGCTGGAAAATGGTTAGGTATGCCTAATTAGAGAGGTGCTTTCAGACCACACTAAATTGTATTAGATAGTATATGAAGTCTTCCTGATTCCATAGAACTTACATTCTAGAGTCTTTGCATTGGCTGTTAGTTTGGTTTCCTTTACATGTTTTTGGCTTTTTACTCATACTAGTTTTGATGATTATGAAATTATTTTTGTTGAAAAATTTTTTTTCCAGTAGCTTGACAGAAAAAAACCTACTTTGAATGGGATATGTTAAGAAAACTTCCAGTTTGTAAGATCTGACTTTTCCTTTTCCCCTGCAGAAATGGTGGAGTCAATGAAGAAAGTAGCAGGGATGGATGTGGAGCTGACAGTTGAAGAAAGAAACCTCCTATCTGTTGCATATAAGAATGTGATTGGAGCTAGAAGAGCCTCCTGGAGAATAATCAGCAGCATTGAACAGAAAGAAGAAAACAAGGGAGGAGAAGACAAGCTAAAAATGATTCGGGAATATCGGCAAATGGTGAGATTGCTGTGCCGTCGTCCCCCCTTATGCACAGTTTGAGTTACCTGTAGGACGGTACACTAAGAGGTTTTGAGAGAGAAGGAGACTGCATTCATATAACTTACATTACAGTATGTTATAATGTTTCCGTTATTAATCTTTGTGCCTAGTTTATAAGTTAAACTTTCCCATGGCTATGTATGTATAGGACAAAACATAGTCTATATCAGATTTGGTATTATTCATGGTTTCAGCACATCCACTGGCTGGTCTCAGAATGGATGCCTCTTGGGTAAGGGGGAACTGTTGTATTTTCAAGCAAAATGATGACTGTTTTTTAAAAAAATACGGTGGGTTGGCTGGGCATGGTGGCTCATTCCTGTAATCCCAGCACTTTGGGAGGCCGAGGCGGGCGGATCATGAGGTCAGGAGATCCAGACCATCCTGGCTAATATGGTGAAACCCCGTCTCTACTAAAAATAGAAAAAACTAGCCGGGCGTGGTGTCGGGCGCCTGTAGTCCCAGCTACTCTGGAGGCTGAGGCAGGAGAATGGCGTGAACCCGAGAGGGAGAGCTTTCAGTGAGCCGAGATCGTGCCGCTGCACTCCTGCCTGGGTGACAGAGTAAGGCTCTGTCTCAAAAAAAAAAAAAAAAAAAAAAACACCACACACACACAACAAATATATTGGGTTAATTTGTCTCATTCCTCTTCCCCCTGGCCCCCCCAGACTCGCCTTGTCACCCAGGCTGGAGTGCAGTGGCACGATCTCCACTCACTGCAAGCTCCGCCTCCCGGGTTCACGCCATTCTGCTGCCTCAGCCTCCGCAGTAGCTGGGACTACTGCGCCAGCCACCACACCCGGTTAATTTTTTGTATTTTTAGCAGACACGGGGTTTCACCGTGTTAGCCAGGATGGTCTCGATTTCCTGACCTTGTGATCCGCCCGCCTCGGCCTTCCAAAGTGCTGGGATTATAGGTGTGAGCCACCGTGGCTGGCCTTTTTTCTTTTTCTTTTTTTTTTGAGGCGAAGTCTCGCTCCGTCGCCCAGGCTGGAGTGCAGTGGCCAGATCTCAGCTCACTGCAAGCTCCGCCTCCCAGGTTCACGCCATTTTCTTGCCTCAACCTCCTGAGTAGCTGGGACTACAGACGCCCGCCACCTCGCCTGGCTAGTTTTTTGTGTTTTTTAGTAGAGACAGGGTTTCACCGTGTTAGCCAGGATGATCTCGATCTCCTGACCTTGTGATCCACCCGTCTCGGCCTCCCAAAGTGCTGGGATTACAGGCTTGAGCCACCGCGCCCGGCCCTTTTTTTTTCTTTTTTAAAGAGGAAGTTTCGCCCTTGTTGCCCAGACTGGAGTGCAGTGGTGTGATCTCAGCTCATTATAACGTCTGCCTCCCGTGTTCAAGTGATTCTCCTGCCTCACCCTCCTAAGTAGCTGGGATTACCGGTGCCTGCCACCACAACTGGTAAATTTTTGTATTTTTAGTAGAGATGGGGTTTCACCATGTTCGCCAGGCTGGTCTGGAACTTCTGACCTCAGGTGATCTGCCAGTCTAGGCCTCCCAAAGTGCTGGGATTAGAGGTGTGAGGCACCACACCTGGCCTAGTTTTTTCAACAGAATAGAACATATCAGAGTGGAACACTGTAAGCATAAGGATTATTTAATGAAGTTATTTTACATACTGTGTGTGTAGATGCATATATAAAATGTTTCTTATTGTAGGTCTTCTTAAAAAAGTTGTATAGCCATCACTCTAATGCAGCAGTTTTCAATTAGAGGTGCTTTTGTCCTTCAGAGGACATTTGACAATGTCTAGAGATACTTTTGTCACTTAGAGGGTGCTGCTAGCATCTAGTGGGGTGGAGACGGGATGCTGCTAACCATTCTACTGTCCGCAGCACGGCCCCACAGCAAACTCCAGTAGTGCTGCTGGTGAGAAACTGATTTAGTGGAAGAGACAGGCACGTAACGCATGAACGAGAACAAGGAAGAGAATTACAGGGCAGGTGGAAAGTGAGCTTGGTTGGGAGAGGGAAAGGTGGGGGAACCACAGTTACTGACTCGCCAGCTGTACTGGGCACTGTCCTGAGTAGAGAAATATTTTTGTTATATGTATTTGTGTAAGGTAGTACGTGAAATCTTTCAAATAGCACTGGAAGGGAGAGGTATTATCCCAACCTATGAATGCACAAGCCAGGATTTTGAGTGTTTAACATACCTGAGGTCACTTAGAAAGTTGTGAGCTGGGGCCGGGCGTGGTGTCTCGTGGCTGTAACCCCAGCACTCGGGGAAGACAGAGGCAGGAGGATCGCTTAAGCCCAGTAGTGGGCAAAAAAGTGAGACCCTGTCTCTAAAAATAAAATTGTAAGCTGGGGTTGATGTGTTAACCATTACCCTGAAATATGTTGGGTCAAAGAATGTGGTTGGTCGATAGACAAGTTGAGTGTCCCAGTGGAAGGAGGAGGTGAGGAAGTTGAAAGTGCTAAAGAAAGAAGCCCAGGAGCTCCACTGTGGGATTTCTGTGGGATTTTGGCTGCCTGGGAAAGGGAAGTGGGAATCAAAGACAGCAACTGATAAAGTGGGAGAAGATGTAAAAAGCTCAAGAGTCTGATGTCTTAGATGAGATACATGCATTAAAAAAGAAAAAGTGGCGAGGCGTGGTGGCTCATGCCTGTAACCCCAGCACTTTGGGAGGCCAAGGTGGGTGGGTCACACCTGAGGTCAGGAGTTCGAGAGCAGCCTGACCAACATGGTGAAACCCCGTCTCTACTAAAAATACAAAAATTAGCCAGGCATGGTGGCACGTGCCTGTAATCCCAGCTGTTCAGGAGGCTGAGACAGGAGAATCGCTTGAACCCAGGAGGCGGAGGTTGCAGTGAGCCAAGATCGAGCCACTACACCCCATCCAGCCTTGGCAACGAGTGCGAAACTCTGAATCAAAGAAAGAAAAAGTAAAAGAGTCCAGGTGTCTTGATGAGTCCCTAAATAGAAATTACAAGAGAAGAGGAACTGAAAAAGGAAGCCATGGGCCCAGAGTGGAGTGTTACAATTCAGACTGCTAGTATAGGGCAGCGCGGTCATGGGTGTGGACAAGTGGAAGTCTTGGAGTAGAGAGCCAAGAACTTGTCGAATGGAACATGGCCACACCATACCTTGGTGTGATATCAGGTATCGGATGGGTTTGCTGTAGACATTGAGTGAATCTGGGAGAAGGGTGTAGAGATCTACTGAAGACAGAAGCTGAGAAATAGAATGTAGAATATCAGCTTGTGAGGAGGAAGGATTTGGAGTAATAGGAGAGCAGTCATTGACTGTGCAAGGAGCTAGGAGAACTTAGAAATCTTCCTTCTCCTAGACCAGTCTCTGTTGGAAAAGCCGTCAGGGCGGTGGTTTATTCAGAAAATGATTTTGCTTGGGATAAGGATGTGATTATAGAAGAAAAAGTGAGAGAATGTTTTACAGTGAAACGGAGGTTCCGGGGGCATGGAGAGGAACGAAAGGTTCAGCAATAGTGCATGAGTTAATAGCAAATAGAGCCGGGCGCGGTGGCTCAAGCCTGTAATCCCAGCACTTTGGGAGGCCGAGACAGGCGGATCACAAGGTCAGGAGATCGAGACCATCCTGGCTAACATGGTGAAACCCCGTCTCTACTAAAAATACAAAAAACTAGCCGGGCGAGGTGGCGGGCGCCTGTAGTCCCAGCTACTCAGGAGGCTGAGGCAGGAGAATGGCGTAAACCCGGGAGGCGGAGCTTGCAGTGAGCTGAGATCCGGCTACTGCATTCCAGCCTGGGCGACAGAGAGAGACTCCGTCTCAAAAAAAAAAAAAAAATAGCAAATAGGAAACAAGCTGGGGATGTGCGTCCAGAGGTGGTGTACGCGTTCAGCATTATCAGTGGATAGAGATGGTGGCAATAGCTACTTTGGTAGATAGGTTTTTGGTGTCTTAACTAGTTACAGATCCTAAGGAATTGCCTGGTGACTGTTAGGAATGTGAGTGCTGAAGGCAAACTGCCTGGGTTTAAATTTTGATTTTGTCCCTTGCAACTGGCCTGAGTTCAAATCCTAGCTCTGCTTATTAAATTCTTTTAAGTTGATCTTAGAACAATGTGTTTACATTGCTACCTTGTGGAAGAAGTTAATTCATGTAATTGACCAGCATTTATCAAGAAGCATCAGTGTTTTAGTCATTGGTAATTCTGTAACTGGACTGAGAAGGGAGTGTGGGGGCTGGCCTATGTGCGTCTGCATGTGTGTATGTAACAGTAGCATGCAGAAAGGAAAAGATGCTTTTTATAACCTAGAGGCAGCTTTTCTCTGCTTTTGTGTCAAGAAGGAAGAAGGGAGTTGGGAGGTGGTTATTAATTATTTTTAATACTAAGCTCTCCTCCTAAAAACCAGAGATAGAATGTGTAATAATTTGTAGAATTTCTAGACTTAATCAGATTTTTTTAAAAAATTTATTTTTATTTTTTCAGGTTGAGACTGAGCTAAAGTTAATCTGTTGTGACATTCTGGATGTACTGGACAAACACCTCATTCCAGCAGCTAACACTGGCGAGTCCAAGGTTTTCTATTATAAAATGTAGGTTCTATACTAGAAGGGAAAATGTAAGATTGAAAGTTGGTCCTTTTAGAATTACAACTTTTTTCTATGTGGGTTTTCAACTTTTATTTAAGAATAATTGTTCAATGTTAGAAGGATAGTTAATATTGGAATAAAAAGATGGACTATTATGAAAATGTAAAATTTTTAATAGTTACTCGTAGAAAACATAATTTTATATTTTCTGTTTTAGCATAAACAAGTTTCAGTCTTACTAATGTGTGTTAAACTGTTCTCCCATTTATACTTCAGATTGTTCCCAGCTTTTGCTTATTTTATATTCTTTGTTTTTGTGAGACCTATCCCATTCCCTTCCCCCAAGCGGCATACATTTCACAGTGCTTAGTGTTTTATATAGAAATTTTATTTTATTTTTAATAAACAGTCATGCCATTCCTTGGAACCACTTGCTTAATTCTGGTTTATTAGGTGATAATTTTGTTAATTTTTAGAGGCTCCTCAGTTAATTTCCTTGGGATTTTTGCTTATATTTAGTAATATGAAATGTCTAAGGAAAAACACAAAAGGAAGCCAATTATTCCTGAGGGTATTTAAAATTATTGAAGTATACCTGCTAATTGTTACATATATTTTTGTCACATATTTTATATAATATAGAACAATTTTAGCTTATTTTCCTTTAAAAATCGTCATTCCTGGTTTAAAATTTTTTTTTTTTTTTTAATTTTGGTTTTGTTTTAGGAAAGGGGACTACCACAGGTATCTGGCAGAATTTGCCACAGGAAATGACAGGAAGGAGGCTGCGGAGAACAGCCTAGTGGCTTATAAAGCTGCTAGTGATATTGCAATGACAGAACTTCCACCAACGCATCCTATTCGCTTAGGTCTTGCTCTCAATTTTTCCGTATTCTACTACGAAATTCTTAATTCCCCTGACCGTGCCTGCAGGTAAGTTGTGGGGAAGAAAAAAGCTCTCAGCTTGAAAGTTAAGGGGTAGCTATTTGGATTTTCCGTATTGTTTCTTGGGCCTGCCTTTGTAGACTTGGCTGCGTATTGATTCTTTTGACTCTTACTGAAACTACTTTGGATAGTATTAAAACAGACCTATCTCAACCCACTAGCGTAGCAGTCAGGGTAAGTATTTTTATGTGGGATATTTTGGTAGATTGAAATCTAACGTGTTAAAATGAGTAGAGGAAGGGCCAGGCGCGGTGGCTCAAGCCTGTAATCCCAGCACTTTGGGAGGCCAAGATGGGCGGATCACGAGGTCAGGAGATCGAGACCATCCTGGCTAACACAGTGAAACCCCGTCTCTACTAAAAATACAAAAACTTAGCCGGGCGAGGTGGCAGGTGCCTGTAGTCCCAGCTACTGGGGAGGCTGAGGCAGGAGAATGGCGTAAACCCAGGAGGTGGAGCTTGCAGTGAGCTGAGATCCGGCCACTGCACTACAGTCTGGGTGACAGAGCGAGACTCTGTCTCAAAAAAAAAAAAAAAAAAAAAAAGAGTAGAGGAAGGAAATGAGAGGAATTATAAGATAGAATTATTTTAATTTTATATATTAGTTTTCAGTCTTTTTTTAAAATTTGAGACCATGTCTCACTTTGTCTTCCAGGCTAGAGTGCAGTGACGCCATCTCAGATCACTGCAACCTCCACCTCCTGGGTTCAAGTGATTCTTCTGCCTCAGCCTCCTGAGTTACTGGAGTTACAGGGGCCTGCCAACATGCCCATCTGACTTTTTTTGTGTTTTTAGTAGAGACAGGGTTTCACCGTGTTGGCTAGGCTGGTCTGGAACTCCTGACCTCAAGTGATCCACCTGCCTTGGCCTCCCAAAGTGTTGAAAGTACAAGCGTGAGCCACCACACCCAGCCAGTTTTCTGTCTTTATGGGCATGTTTTTAATAGTTACTCTCGTCGAAAACATAATTTTATGTTTTCTGTTTTAGCATAAACAAGTTTCAGTCTTACTAATGTGTGTTAAACTGTTCCCCCATTTATACTTCAGCTTGTTCCCAGGTTTTGATAATGTAGATACAAATGTAAGGAATATTTGTATGTACATAGCTTTTTACTTTTAAAAAGTTGTGATAGTCTCGGCGCGGTGGCTCACACCTGTAATCCCAGCACTTTGGGAGGCTGAGGCGGGTGGATCACCTGAGATCAGGAGTTCGAAACCAACCTGACCAATATGGCAAAACTCTGTCTCTACTAAGAATACAAAATTAGCCGGGTATGGTGGTGCATGCCTGTAATCCCAGCTACTCGGGAGGCTGAGACAGGAGAATCGTTTGAACCCAGAAGGCAGAGGTTGCAGTGAGCCTTGATTACACCAGTACACTCTAGCCTGGGCGACAAAGTGAGACTTTGTTTCAAAAAATACACACGCGCGCGCACACACACACACAAACAATTTAGTGGCACCAAATACCTTGACAGTGTTGTGTAATCACCACTATTTATTTGAAAACTTTCTCTTCACCCCACACAAAGCAAATTACAGCCATTAAACAATCAATAACTTCATTTCCCCTCTGCCCACCTGCTAGTAACTTTTATTTTACTTTGTCGTCATGAATTTTGCGCCCATTCTAGATACCTCATGTAAGTGGGATTATATAATATTTGTCCTTTTGTGGCTGTTTTTATTTCATCTAGCATCATGTTTTTATCCATGTAAAAGCATCAATCAGAGCTTCAGTCCTTTCCGTGACTGAATTCACACAATTCATTTTACGTGTTTTGACACATTGTTTAGTCATTAAACTTTGAGTGGTCAGTGGGTATCTTTCCACCCTTTTTCTGTGGTGAGTACAGTGCTGCTGTGAACATGGATGCATTAAGTATTTGCTTCAGTCCTTGTATTTAACTTCACCTTGAGGTGGAATTGGGACTGAAAATTCTGTGTGTACCTTTTTTTTTTTTCCCCCAGACAGGATCTTGTTCCGTCTCTGCAGTTGTGCACTCATAGCTCACTGCAGCCATGGCTTCCTGAGCTCAGCTGATCCGCGTACCTGAGCCTCCCAAGTAGCTGTCACTAGAGGAGGATGCCACCATACCTGGCTTTTTCTTTTCTTTTCCTTTGTTTTTTGTTTGTTTTGTTGGTTTTGTTGTTGTTGTTGTTGTTGTTTTTTCTTTGAAGCAGAGCCTGTCACTGTTGCCCAGGCTGGAGTGCAGTGGCACAATCTTGGCTCACTGAAATCTCTGCCTCCCGGTTTCAAGCGATTCTCCTGCCTCAGCCTCCCAAGTATCTGGGATTATAGATGCCCACCACCATACCCGGCTGATTTTTGTATTTTTATGTAGAGACGGGGTTTCACCATGTTGGCCAGGCTAGTCTTGACCTCACCTTAAGTGATCTGGTCACCTCAGCCTCCCCAAGTACTGAGATTACAGGCATGAGCCACTGCACCCGGCCTCTTTTAAATTTTTACAGTAAATATTGCAGTAGCAAAATGGTTGTTTTTTGCTTTTTTTTTTCGATGAAGTCTTGCTCTGTTGCCCAGGCTGGAGTGCAGTGGCGCGATCTCGGCTCACTGCAAGCTCTGCCTCCTGGGTTCACGCCATTCTCCTGCCTCAGCCTCCCGAGTGGCTGGAACTACAGGCACCTGCCACCAAGCCTGGCTAATTTTTTTATATTTTCAGTAGAGACGGGGTTTCACCGTGTTAGCCTGGATGGTCTTGATCTCCTGATCTCGTGATCTGCCTGCCTTGACCTCCCAAAGTGCTGGGATTACAGACGTGAGCCACCATGCCCGGCCTCTTTTGCTTTTTGTGTGGTTTTTTTTTTTGGTTTGTCGAGGACCACTGCTTAAGCCAAGTAGGTTTTTTAAGTGAAAGCCTTTCAGAGATTGAGGAAAGTAGATTAACTGATACATTAGAACTTTAACGTTGACTATTACAGGCATGCTTCACTGTGCTCGACTGATTTTTTTTTTTTGCATTTTTAGTAGAGACGGGATTTCACCATATTGGTCAAGCTGGTCTCGAACTCCTGACCTCAGGTGATCCACCCACCTCAGCCTCCCAGAGTGCTGGGATTACAGGCGTGAGCCACTGCACTCAGCCAATCTAAAAATATTCTAAATGGCTAGTTGAGTTTGTCCAGGATAGGGGTCATAACTGAAGAAGCTTTGACTGTTTAACTGATACTGGTGGTTGCACCTTTCCTTGTCAGACTCCAGTCTAGCTGTCCCACGTGTAGCTCCAGTTTTAAGTCACTTCCATGCCTTTGCTCATGCTTTTGCTTAAACTTGAAGTGTGTTCTTTTTGCTTTCTCCTGATCCATTAAGGTTAGCTCAAATTTGACCTTCCCATTAATTGCTCCTCCTGGGTCCCTGAGATACTTTATTTAGAGTAGCACTTGAGTCTTCGTCTTCTTTTTTTTTTTTTTTTTTTTTTTTTTTGGTTCTTTTTTGTCCAGGCTGGAGTGCAGTGGCACAATTTCAGCTCACTGCAACCTCCGCCTCCCGGGTTCAAGCAATTCTTCTGCCTCAGCCTCCTGAGTAGCTGGGACTGTAGACATACACCACCATACTTGGCTAATTTTTTGTGTTTTTAATAGGTTTTGCCATGGTGGCCCGGCTGGTCTTGAACTCCTGGCCTCAAGTGATCTGCCCGCGCGCATTGGCCACCCAAAGTGTGCTGATTACAGGCGTGAGCCACCACACCCAGCCTCCTCCTTCTTTTAAAATAGTTACATATTTGTCCATCCTCCATTTCTAAAGTTTTAAGGTGATTGTGGACTTAGATTATGTCTCTCTCTTTTTTTTTTTCTATTGGTATCTGGTATCATTTCTTGGGCATAGTACACAGTATTCAGTAGGTGTGGATTTTCTTTTAAAACTGTAAAAGGCTTACATGACCACATTTCCGTGGCTTCTGTGTTGCCTTTTATTTTCTTTGCTTCCCTGCCTCCATTAATGTGAAATTAAATTTTATTAAACTTTGAGGTATTGTCCAAGATTTTCTTTTTGCATTAATACTTTGTTAAATATCTGGGGGGGGTGGTTTGTACCATTGGTCCCAGCCACTCAAGAGGCTAAGGTGGGAAGATTGCTTGAACGCAGGAGTTCAGGTCCAGCCTGGGCAACATAACGAATCTCTTAAAAAAAAAACTTGGCCGGGCGCGGTGGCTCAAGCCTGTAATCCCAGCACTTTGGGAGGCCGAGACGGGCGGATCACGAGGTCAGGAGTTCGAGACCATCCTGGCTAACACGGTGAAACCCCGTCTCTACTAAAAAATACAAAAAACTGGCCGGGCAAGGTGGTGGGCGCCTGTAGTCCCGGCTACTCGGGAGGCTGAGGCAGGAGAATGGCGTAAAAACCCGGGAGGCGGAGCTTGCAGTGAGCTGAGATCCGGCCACTGCACTCCACCCTGGGCGACATAGCGAGACTCCGTCTCAAAAAAAAAAAAAAAAACTTGGCCGGGCACGGCGGCTCACTCCTGTAATCCCAGCACTTTGGGAGGCCGCGCCTCTGCAGATCGCGCCACTGCACTCCAGCCTGGGCGACAGAGCAAGACTCCATCTCAAAAAAAGAAAAAATAGTAGTGCTCCACATACCTTTAAGTTAATTTTTATTGTATTTGCTTTTTCTTTGTATCATTGTCACTATTACACACTGGAATAACTGAAGAAGAGATTGATGTCTAGCATGTCTTTTCTAATTCTGATTTTGGATTTAATTTTTATAATACATTTATTTAAATACCTTTAGGTTGGCAAAAGCAGCTTTCGATGATGCAATTGCAGAACTGGATACGCTGAGTGAAGAAAGCTATAAGGACTCTACACTTATCATGCAGTTGTTACGTGATAATCTGACACTATGGACTTCAGACATGCAGGGTGACGGTAAGCAAACACTAGGAAGTAAAAGAGGCACCTCTTTCAGTTGCAGGATTTGTTTTTACTCTCTGTAGACATTCCTTGGCATATCTTTACATCAAGCTACAATTTAGACTCACTGCCTGCTCTCTATGAAATTTTAATTATTGCCTTTATAGGAAATGGTGCTAAAGTACCGAGTTCCATTTTGGGGAACTTAGTTTAAGTCTTCCTTTACACTGTTTCAAAAGTTGAGGAAAGGAAAAGTGGAAAGCAAGTAGTTTATTTTATCTTCATCCAGATTCAATTTTAGGGGGCTGAAGTTAACTGTATTTAAATCCAGATGGTATCAATAGGTATTTATGAAGTTTTTCTCTTTGTTGAAATTTTTTATCTAAAAGGGAACTAATTTCCCATTTACCTCTGGGGTTCAGCAGAGAAATTGTATGTTGGCGCTTGGGTTTTTTTTTTTTTCTTTTTTTTTTTTTTTTGAGATGGAGTCTCGCTGCAACACCCCGGCTGGAGTGCAGTAGCATAATCTCGGCTCACTGCAAGCTCTGCCTCCCAGGTTCAAGCGATTCTCCTGCCTTAGCCTTCCGGAGTAACTGGGGTTACAGGCACCCGCTATCATTTCCACCTAATTTTTGTATTTTTAGTAGAGACGGGATTTCGTCATGTTGGTCAGGCTGGTCTTGAACTCCTGACCACAGGTGTTCCGCCCGCTTCAGCCTCTCAAAGTGCTGGGATTACAGGCGTGAGCCACTGTGCCTGGCTGTTGTTACTTTTAAGAGGTTTTCATTGCAAACAATTTAGCTAGAGTATTTTACTAAACTTAATTGTGATGCTGAGTGTGTGTTAGTGTTTACTTTAAATACAGAAGCCCAGATTTGTTAACGTTTGTTGATTTTAAAGGAAATTTAATTCTCTCTCTCTAGAGAATCATTATTATCCATGGTAGATTGTTGAACAGGGGTGGAGAAGAAGACAAATTAGTGTGATATGAGCATTACATTACAAGATAGTTTTACATTTGGTGGTGCTGGTAGGAGGTTGGAAACAAAGTCTGTTGTCAGTTTTAGCTGCGATTCCTTTAAGCATGTTTCTTAAGCTGGGCTGGGCGCAGAGGCTCAGGCCTGGAATCCCAGCACTTTGGGAGGCCGAGACCGGCGGATCACGAGGTCAGGAGATCGAGACCATCCTGGCCAACACAGTGAAACCCCTGTCTCTACTAAAAATAGAACAGGTGTGTTGGCGGGCGCCTGTAGTCAGTCCCAGCTACTCAGGAGGCTGAGGCTGGAGAATTGCTTAAACCCAGGAGGCGGAGGTTGCAATTAACTGAGATCGTGCCATTGCACTCCAGCCTGGGTGACAGAGGGGAGACTCCATCTCAAAAAAAAAAAAAAAAAAAAAAAAGTTTCTTAGACTGAAACATATGTTGCGTTGCTTGAGGCTATCTGTAGTGTCTGTTGGGGAAATCGACCTGCTGTATTGTCTTTGGAAGTGTTACACTTTTTGAAAACGCTTCTGAAAGTGGGCACGTATGTGTCTTTTCTCTGAAAGGATCAAATCAGATTTGTGACTTTTGGGTTATGGTACTAAAGTGAGACTCAGCTTTTAATGCTTCCTAGCTCTAGGAAATGTTTAGGATTTGACTAGATCGGGATTGGCATGAGATACTCATATACATAGGACTTACTTACACGCTTGCAATAGTGCCAGATGGAGCCACGGACCACTTCCCAGCGCAGCATTTCAGGCTGCTACTCCCAGTCCTTGGAACTCAGAAACAGTTTACCAACTCTGAACAAGTGGCTTCCAGCTTGAAAATCTATCCCACTCTGGTTGCGGTGGCTCATGTCTGTAATCCCAGGACTTGGGAGGCCAAGGTGGGATGATGCCTGAGCCTAGGAGTTCAAGACCAGCCTGGGCAACATAGTAAGACCCTGTCTTTAAAAAAAAGAAAAAAAAAAAAAGGCCGGGCGCAGTGCTATGTGCCTGTAACCCCAGCTACTTGGGAGGCTGAGGCAGGAGCATTGCTTGAACACAGGAGGTGGAGGTTGCGGTGAGCTGAGATCACGCCACTGCACTCTGGCCTGGGAGACAGAGCGAGGCTTCATAGAGCAAGACTTTATCTCAAAAAAAAAAAAAAAAAAAAACTCAAGTGAGGTTGGGGGATCTTGAGGCTGCAGTGAGCCTTGATTGCGCCACTGCATTCTAACTTGGATGACTGAACGAGGTGCCATCTCTTAAGGGAAAAAAATTGTTTTAACAACTATGAAGAAGAATGGCCAAACAGCTGTGGACTCCTAACAGTCATCCCCAGCTCAGATACTAGCATCTCTCTGCCTGTTGATGGAGGGAAAGCACGTGGAGAGTTTGGGAAGCGGGATTGACTTGAGGAAATGATACCCTCTCACCCCTGGGGATGTGTGTTTGAGAGTAAAAGTAATAAAAAGTAATAAAGGTGACTTGACTTGAATGTGTATGTGTGTGTATGTGTATTTTATTATTTGTTTATTTTTATTTATTTATTTATTTTTGAGACGGAATTTTGCTTTTGTTGCCTAGGCCAGAGTGCAATGGTGCTGTCTCAGCTCACTGCAAACTCTGCCTCCCAGGTTCAAGTGATTCTTCTGCCTCATCCTCCCTAGTAGCTGGGACTGCAGGTGTCCGCCACCACGCCTAGCTAATTTTTTGTATTTTTAATAGAGACAGGGTTTTACTATGTTATGTTGGCCAGGCTGGTCTCAAACTCCTGACCTCGTGATCTACCCATCTCGGCCTCCCAAAGCGCTGGGATTACAGGTGTGAGCCAGCGCGCCCGGCTCATTTTTTGGTTTGTTTTGGTTTGTTTTGTGATGCGGAGTCTCCCTGTGAGCCACCGTGCCTGGCCATTTTCATTATTTTTTTTTTTTTAAATAAAAACATTGCCAGGCACAGTAGCTCATGCCTGTAATCCCAGCACTTTGGGAGGCCGAAGTGGACGGATCACCTGAAGTCGGGAGTTCGAGATCAGCCTGACCAACATGGAGAAACCCCGTCTCTACTAAAAATACAAAAATTAGCCAGGCGTGGTGGTGGGCACCTGTAATCCCAGCTACTCAGGAGGCTGAGGCAGGAGAATCACTTGAACCCGGGAGGCAGAGGTTGCGGTGAGCCAAGATCGCTCCATTGCACTCCAGCCTGGGCAACAAGAGCAAAACTCCCATCTCAAAACAACACATTTGATGCCAGCTCATGACCAGGTCCTGGATTACAAAATTAAATGGTTTATAGTTAGTAGTGGTTCTGTAGCTCATTATCACTGATAACCAAGAGTTGATTAATGAAAGTAGACTACCTGTCAGTCTACATACAGAACTAACGATATCCCTTATTCTTGGTTGTCGAGTACAGTTTTAGGAAATGGATCATCTTAAAATAGGGTAATACATTCAGGCGCGGTGGCTCACGCCTATAATCCCAGCACTTTGGGAGGCCGAGGCAGGCGGATCACCTGAGATCGGGAGTTCGAGACCTGCCTGACCAACATAGAGAAACCCCATGTCTACTAAAAATACAAAATGAGCTAGGCATGGTGTCGCATGTCTGTAATCCTAGCTACTGGGGAGGCTGAGGCAGGAGAATCGATTGAGCCTGGGAGTTGGAGGTTGCGATGAGCTGAGATCACACCATTGCACTCCAGCCTGGGCAACAAGAGAGAAACTTCATCCAAAAAGGGGTAATAACTTCGCAGTTTTTAAAAATCTAGTGAAATTCGGCTGGGCGTGATGGCTCACGCCTGTAATCCCAGCACTTTGGGAGGCCGAGGTGGGCAGATCAGGAGGTCAGGAGATTGAGACCATCCTGGCTAACATGGTGAAACCCTGTCTCTACTAAAAATACAAAAAAATTAGCCGGGCGTGGTGCGGGCGCCTGTAGTCCCAGCTACTCGGGAAGCTGAGGCAGGAGAATGGTGTGAACCCAGGAGGCGGAGCTTGCAATGAGCCGAGATCCTGCACTCCAGCCCTGGCAACAGAACAAGACTCTGTCTCAAAAAAAAAAAAAAATTCAGTGAAATTAATTTGCATTCCGTTCCTTATTGGGTCTGTAAATCAGTTGATTAAATTTGGTTAAGCAGACTAATTTTCACAATTAGTTTTTATTAAATGAAATATTTTTATTTATATAATGTTCCCAGTCATGAAATGGTTCAACAGTGAAAAATTCAGGTTGTCTGCTGACGTTCTGGTACAACTAACAAACTGAATACACAAATATTTGTGGGTACAGAGAAATTTTTCATCAGTTTGAGAAGTTGAATTTGTCAAAAAATAGAGTATTTACTTTTTTCTTTTTTTTGAGACGGAGTGTCACTCTGTCGCCCAGGGTGGAGTGCAGTGGCGTGATTTCTGCTCACTGCAACCCCCACCTCCCGGGTTCACACGATTCTCCTGCCTCAGCCTCCCTGAGTTGCTGGGACTACAGGTACTACAGGTACCCGCCACCATGCCTAATTTTTTTGTATTTTTAGTAGAGACAGGGTTTCACCTTGTTACCCAGGATGGTCTCAATCTCCTAACCTCGTGATCCACCTGCCTCGGCTTCCCAAAGTCCTGGGATTATAGGCCTGAGCCACCGCACCTGGCCTAGTATTGCATTTTTTAATAAATTGGTTTTGAACTAGCCGGGCGAGATGGCGGGCGTCTGTAGTCCCAGCTACTCGGGAGGCTGAGGCAGGAGAATGGCGTGAACCCGGGAGGCGGAGCTTGCAGTGAGCTGAGATCCGGCCACTGCACTCCAGCCTGGTCTCCAAAAATAAATAAATAAATAAATAAATAAATAAATAGGTTTTGAAACTGCAATGGTGCCTGCCTGTAATTTCAGCTGTGTGGCACTGTGAGGCAGAAGGATCACTTGAGCCCAGGAGTTGGACACCAACTTGGGCAACATAAAACTTCATCTCACGAAATAAAATACTACTTCTGTGACTTGGGTTCCATGGTGATTATAGGAGAATCGTCATGAAATTGGCAGTTTACTAGGATGTGACTTTGCATTTAGTTTAAGAATTATTTAGAGTTTTTTTTTTTTTTTTTAAAGAGACAGGGTCTTTATGTCTTTTAACTTTAGAATATATTAATGTCTGTCCCAGCATGTTGGAACATAATTTCTTTAAAGGGAGGGATCATTGCTTTTTCTCAAGTGATTTTAGTCCCTTTACCCTGTGATAAGAGGACTATTTCATATACGAATCCATGGATAGGAAATATGTGTTCTCTCTGCCTGTTCCTCTCCCTCCAGAATGTAGATACACTGGGCAAAGAAACATATCCAGGGAATCCTTTCTCCCCTAGTATCTGTATGCCTTTCAAGAGGCTAGTACACCCTTCACAGAGTACAAGGGAGGAGGAGACAGATTGTTTCTTAGAGTGAAGTTTACACGAAGTAAAAAGACCCAAGTCTGGCTCCTATGTCATTGATGTTTTCCTTTGTCCTGCTCTGTTGGTTTATTTTTCTTGTAATGTTGCTATCATATGATTGTTCTCCCTCCCTTTTTCTTGCAATATAGATTCCTAAAGGAAAGCCCAACTCTTCCTTTCCTAAAAACTCTACTTTGTAAGTCATGTTCATGGCACAATGAATTCTTCTTTCAGTTTTGGTTCTTCACTAATCATGCCTGTGTATGATCGTCCTGTTGCTTACAGACTCTTGCCTGTTCCACTTTCCAGGGCGCTGACCTAAGCCTTTTCTGGCCTGCTCCTCCTGCCTACTGTGGTTGGGTGTGATGTATATGACAGTGACATTTTTACGCCAAAGTTACTTGGAACTTCTGGCACATCTCATGGTTGCTTACGAGCGAGTTGTGTTCTAGTGTTGTGTGTTAACGATATTTTGGCAGTGATTTGCTGTTAACGAGAGTGAATGTTCCTGTCATGTTTCCTGCATTTGAATACATTACTGTCCTTTGAAGAACAGTTGGGTATCCATCAGTTCTTTCATCCCTAAGCAATTTTTTTTTTGCCTTTGCATGTTTTTTTCTGTATTATGAATTAAAGATCTTCATGTATCTTAAGTAGTTTTTTAATTTTTTACACTTTTTTGAGACAGAGTTTCGCTCTTGTTACCCAGGCTGGAGTGCAGGGGCGCGATCTCGGCTCACTGCAACCTCCGCCTCCCGGGTTCAAGCCATTCTCCTGCCTCAGCCTCCCGAGTAGCTGGGATTACAGGCATGCGCCACCACGCCCAGCTAATTTTTTGTATTTTTAGTAAGAGACGGGATTTCTCCATGTTGGCCAGGCTGGTCTCAAACTCCCAACCTCAGGTGATCCACCCACCTCGGCCTCCAGAAGTGCTGAAATTATAGGCGTGAGCCACCATGCCTGGCCAGCTTTTTAAATTTTTTAAAGACAGGGTCTTGCTTTGCCACCCAGCCTGGAGTGCAGTGACTTCAAAGCTCACTGAAGACTGTAACTCCCCCCACCTCAGCCCCCCAAGTACTGGGACTATAGACATGTGGTCCCATTCCCAGCATACATACTACTTTTAGTTTTTTTTTTTTTTTTTTTTTTTTTTTGAAGACTAGAGTCTCACTCTGTCACCCAGGCTGGAGTACAGTGGCGTGATCTTGACTCACTGCAACCTCCGCCTCCTGGGTTCGAGCGATTCTCATGCCTCAGCCTTCCAAGTAGCTGGGATTACAGGCATGTGCCACCATGCCTGGCTAATTTTTTGTATTATTTTTTCAGTAGCGATGGGGATTCACCATGTTAGCCAGGATGGTCTTGATCTCCTGACCTGATGATTTGCCTGCCTTGACCTCCCAAAGTCCTGGAATTGCAGACATGAGCCACCACACTCGGCCTTATTTTTATTTTTTGTAGAGACAGTGCTTCACTGTGTTGCTCAGGCTTACGTGTTTTTTTTTTTTTTTTTTTTTTTTTTGAAGTCACACATCAATGTCAAACATTTCCATCACAGAAGAGATTTTAAAACTGTCTTCACTGAAACTTTAATGCTGTGACATTTATCACTTTGAGATCTTTTAGGTTGTTTCAAAGCTGTCCTCAGTGTAAATGCTTCATGTTTGTAGGCAGCTAGTTTGGTGGTGTTTGTCCATCCTATTTAAATAATTTAACAAGCATTATGAATGGATGGTCATCTGAACGTTTATGATTCTTGGGTTGATTTTTCATTTATTTTGATTCAAACTAGTTAAGTATGTAGGAATTGTAAGTGGGTTTTTTTAAGTACAAGTGAATGTAACTTTTACCTGTTACATCATTTTTAAGAGAAAAGCCTGCATGCTTCTTTATTTCGGCTGACTTGTTTAATGCATACTAATAGGTAGACACCCTCCAACCAATAGGCTGGCTTTCTATTGCATGTCATAGTGCAGTTGAAACTCCTTCGGGTAATCACCCTGTTTAAAGGCGAAAGACAAATAGCATGAGTGAAGTGGTCCAAATGCCGTTCTTTAATAACCTCAGTGGTCTGATTTACTTTGAGCATGCTGTGTTTCACTCCGCAGTAGAATCTGATTATAGTTTGGTGTATCTGGCCAAGATACAAAAGGTGAAATACTCATAACAGCAGAACCCCACAATAAAATACTGTAGAACTTCTTGAGAACAGTTTATTGCTCAGTGAACTGTTTTGAATCATTTCTGAAAATTAGCTTGTGGGTAAATTAGATTTTGCAAAAAGTTTGCAAAATACTCTTTGATTCTTGAAGAGGTGAGGTTATTGAGAAAGAGTGTTTTGACCCAAGATTTATGTGAAAGCTTGAACGTCATTCTAGTAAGATGGTTTCCTTGGCTGTCTACTTTAAGAGCTTGTTTAGCATAAAAGCATTGAGTTGTACTGTGCATCAGTTTTTTCATTCTGTTGACCAATAAATACTTTCAGGACCATAATCCCTTCTTGGCTTAGGCATCTCAGGTGTCAAGAATGATAGAATTCCTTTGCCTGTGTTTAATACCAATCGTAGCAAATAGAAGGAGTCTTTATGCTTGGAATGACACCTTTGTTTGTGGCTACCATAGCCTAATGTAGTCAGTACGAAATAATTTAACTTTTCTTCTTTTTTTAACAGGTGAAGAGCAGAATAAAGAAGCGCTGCAGGACGTGGAAGACGAAAATCAGTGAGACATAAAAGCCAACAAGAGAAACCATCTCTGACCACCCCTCCTCCCCATCCCACCCCTTGGAAAGTCCCCATTGTCACTGAGAACCACCACATCTGACTTTTACATTTGGTCTCAGAATTTAACTTCCTGCCCTGTTGGGTTTTTTTTTTTTTTTTTTTTTTTTTTTTGGTTTTTTTTTTTTTTTTTTTAAACAGTTTTCAAAAGTTCTTAAAGGCAAGAGTGAATTTCTGTGGATTTTACTGGTCCCAGCTTTCAGGTTCTTTAAGACACTAACAGGACTGCATAGAGGCTTTTCAGCATTGCTGTGTTGTCTCGCGCCAGATGTGGCACGGTCACCATTAGAAATGGAAATTCGTTTGAAAGCCATTAGACTTCTAGGTGATGCAAGCATCTAAGAGAGGTTAATCACACTATAGAGGCATAAGTGGTATCAGTTTTCTAATTGTTTAAACTGTATTTTATACCAGTGTTTGAAAGTAATTGGGTGTTAGCTTGAGATGGTTAAAGTTGTTTGGGGAGGGAGTTTGTTGTAATGGTTTTGCTGTAAAAAAATGTTTCAAACTCTGCTGAAATGTTGCTGAAAAGCATGGTGCTGGTAACAGTTCAACAATCCGTGGCTGCTCATTCTTGCCTACTTTACTCTCCCACTGAAGCAGGTTAGCGTTGAAGGTGGTATGGAAAAGCCTGCATGCCTGTTCAATTCTTTGTTTCTTCTCCTTCCCCCTCCCCCTACCTCCTTCCCCTCACTCCTCCCCTCCTTCGCTCGCTCAACCTCTTTTGTTCAGTATGTGTAACTTGAAGCTAATTTGTACTACTGGATATCTGACTGGAGCCACAGATACAGAATCTGTATTGTTCTTACTGAAACACAGCATGGAATTAACATTAAACTTAAATAAAACAAACCTAAATTAAAAATGCCAAATATCATCGCGCCTCCATCCTTTATACTTCTAAAATAAAATCTCTAGTCCAAGCACACTGACAGTATTATGTTTGCCTGAATGTGAAACATTCCTCCTTTTTTCTTCCATAAATAATTTGTTTGCTTCCCAAAGATGTATATTTTGGAAAAAATTTGCCTGTAGCCTAGTTGTGAAGAACACTGAGTCAGCTGATGGCGTGTCTTGTCCTCCAGACCAGGCAGCAACAGGGTATTTATTTTAATCATTAAAGTACAACCTGAGTAGTACAAGGTGTAATTATGGATCATTAAGCGTAGTATTTTGTACAACCAAATAAGGCTGAATGTCTTACAATAATTCTTAGAGGTAAAACTGTGTGCCCTCTTCCTCCAGAGGCCAGTGGCAGTAGTGGAGAACTAGTCAATCCTTTGTTAGTAATCCATGCACACGTTGTAGACAGCAGTGTAGCAGTCTCCTTTCCCAGAAACACTCCCTCTAAGAAGCTTCTTTCCATTAACATTTATACATCAGTGTGTGTAGATACCTAGTTACTGTAGATCTTTTTATGTTAGGCATTTAGATGTGCCTCATTCTGACTGTAACACTGATGTATACCTGATGTTTGTCAAGATCAGTTTGCTACTTTTGGGCAGGTGCTGCAGTAAATACCCTTGCAACAGTTTCTGCTTAAATATTTGTATATATCTGGAAGGTACGTTTCTAGATTCCTTGTGTCAGTAAACACTTTTGAGTTGATAAATGCTTCCTCGTCACACTAGTCTTCTAAAATTGGATGTTAAGACTGCAACTTTACTCTCAGCTTAAACTCTTAGTAGCAGAGATTTAGGAAATGAACAGATTAGTGATATCCTAGTTGTGTTTAGTGAGTGCTGGCAATGAGAATAAACACGTTTTTGTGAGTTGCTTTTCCGAGAGATAGGGAGACCATTGAATATAATCATATACTGCTATCTGTCTGGAGCAACCTCCAAGAAGCTTTCAAGTTGATTTGTTCTTGCTTCCAGCACACCTGCTACAGGTCAAAATCCAAGGAATTTGTCAAGTCTGTTGGAGAGTAAAGAAGCCACTCGTGAGATGCAGGGATTTGCTGCCACCACACTGAACACTAATGCATGAACGGACTCGCAGAGCTCAGATGAGCACATGTAATGGGTGTTCGTTATGAAAACATGCTTAATGGAGGTGGCTCTGCTGTTTATCTTGTAAGGAGGCAATACCAAATGTTACAACTGTCCCAAGTTGGTTCACATGATTTTTGCTTTGTGAAAGGGTTTCTTAAGACTGTCAGCAGTTTCAAGATGCATGAGCATTTTCAAAGGTGTGGCGATTTTTGCAAGGTGAAAAAACAGAACCTACCACTCAGAGAAACTTACAAAGGTAGGTAGGAAAGAGGTGATTGGTACAGGTTTATAAGAAAGATCCTTGTCGGCCGGGCGCCGGTGCCTCACTGCTGTAATCCCAGCACTTTGGGAGGCTGAGGCAAGTGGATCATGAGGTCAAGAGATGGAGACCATCCTGGCCAACGTTGTGAAACCCCGTCTCTACTAAAAATACAAAAATTAGCTGGCGGTGGTGGCACGAGCCTGTACTCCCAGCTACTCGGTAGGCTGAGGTAGGAGACTCGCTTCATTCTGGGAGGCGGAGGTTGCAGTGAGCCAAGATCGCATCACTGCGCTCCAGCGTGGGCGACAGCGAGACTCTATCAAAAAAAAAAGATCCCTATCAAAAATTGAAAGGCGGGGTGCGGTGGCTCACCCCTGTAATCCCAGCACTTTGGGAGGCCAAGGCGGGTGAATCACAAGGTAAGCAGTTGGAGACCAGCCTGGCCAACATGGTGAAACCCTGTCTCTACTAAAATACAACAAAATTAGCTGGACGTGGTGGTGCATGCCTGTAATTGCGGCGACTTGGGAGGCTGAGGTGGGAGAATCGCTTGAAAACTGAAGGCGGAGGTTGCAGTGAGCCGAGATCGCACCTCTGCACTCCAGCCTGGGCAGTAAGAGCAGGACTCCGTCTCAGCAAAGAAAAAAAAAAAAAAATTGAAAGGCAGCCAGGGAAACCTGCAGAAGGTGCCGTCGCGCTGTGAGGACAGTGTCACTCCCAGTTCCTGTATTTGTGGGCTGGAAAGGGAACTGCCCCAGAAGTTTCTGCTCTTGATTTGAGTCCCTTTGAGGATCAGTTAACTTAAATACAACTTGAACGTAGCTAATTAGTGTTTTGATTACACATCTCAGTACTTTGCCTTGGAAAAGAAAAACCCAAAGCTTTCCTACAATGTTAGGAGCGACAGTAAGTGGGTTTGTGTACATGCTCTGTTCCAGGTGGGTGCCCAGAGCAGCACGTCGTCTGCACAGTTACATTTGGGTCCTACAGGAAGATGGGGATGAACGTCCATCACTGAAAGGGGAAACTGATGGAATAGATGGAGACATTTAATTGGCCCCTGTCCCAGACAATGCCTTGAGCCTCATAAATCTCAAATTAGCTGCTTCCTGATCCTAGGACAATAGAGTGGGCTTGCTGAAAAATCGGGATAAAGGTGTGAACCCTGTTTTCTTTCGAAAATTGTAACAGTAGTTCATGGAAAACTGGTGAAATCCTAGAATGTGTCATTAAAGGAAGCCTTTGTGAGCACCGCGAGAGGAAATGGGAATGCTGCCAGATCCAACCTGGATCAGGAAAACCAAGCCCTGTGTTGTTTTATCCTGTTTGAGTTCGTAGGATTGTAATTGATACTGTTAATATTTTGCTAACATTGGCCGGGCACGGTGGCTCACGCCTGTAATCCCAGCACTTTGGGAGGCCGAGGTGGGCGGATCACAAGGTCAAGAGATTGAGACGATCCTGGCTAACAGGTGAAACCCCGTATCTACTAAAAATACAAAAAATTAGGCCGGGCGCGGTGGCTCAAGCCTGTAATCCCAGCACTTTGGGAGGCCGAGACGGGCGGATCACGAGGTCAGGAGTTCGAGACCATCCTGGCTAACACGGTGAAACCCCGTCTCTACTAAAAAATACAAAAAACTAGCCGGGCGAGGTGGCGGGCGCCTGTAGTCCCAGCTACTCGGGAGGCTGAGGCAGGAGAATGGTGTAAAAACCCGGGAGGCAGAGCTTGCAGTGAGCTGAGATCCGGCCACTGCACTCCAGCCTGGGCAACACAGCGAGACTCCGTCTCAAAAAAAAAAAAAAAAAAAAATACAAAAAATCAGCCGGGCGTGGTGTCGGCTGCCCGTAGTCCCAGCTACTGGGGAGGCTGGGGCAGGAGAATGGTGTGAACCTGGGAGGCGGAGCTTGCAGTGAGCCGAGATCGTGCCAGTGCACTCCAGCCTGAGTGGCAGAGCGAGAGACTGTCTCAAAATCAAATAATAATTTTGCTAACATTGAGTATCAGCTTTGCACCAGGCACTGTGCTCATTACTCAGCAATGTCTGGAATCTAGCACGTAACTGCTCAAGAGTAATCAGGTGAGCTGCTGCCTGCGTTTTTGCCGATGGAAAGCTGAATGGGAAGTACTTAAGGAACTTGCTGACAGCTGTACAGCTGATGATTCAAATACAGAATTCACTTCATCTGTATCACTGAAGAGTCCCATTAGGCCATACTACCTTTGCTCTTCATTAAAACTCTGTTTTCTCGAAATACTATATTTCCCCTTATTAATATATTCTAAAGTGATCATTTAAAGTATTTAAACTTTTTTTGTTGTTGTTTGTTTATGAGACGGAGTCTTGTTCTGTTGCCCAGGCTGGAGTGCAGTGGCGTGATCTCAGCTCACTGCAAGCTCTGCCTCCCAGGTTCACGCCATTCTCCTGCCTCAGCCTCTGGAGTCGCTGGGACTACAGGCGCCCACCACCACGCCCGGCTAATTTTTTGGTATTTTTTAGTAGAGATGGGGTTTCACCATGTTAGCCAGGATGGTCTCGATCTCCTGACCTCGTGATCCGCCCGTCTCGGCCTCCCAAAGTGCTGGGATTACAGGTGTGAGCCACCGCGCCCGGCCACATTTTCAAGGTCAGTATATGTTTTATAATTAATACGTGTCTTGGAAAAGCTGCAATATGCATATTCACCAGTGTATTAGAATTGAAATATAAATGATACCATTATTTAGAGCTCAGGTGGCTACTGTCCAAAAAGTTTATTTTGTAGGTTAAGGTTTTGGCAATTTTTGTTTTTTAAATTTAGCTTAGGCCGGGCGCGGTGGCTCAAGCCTGTAATCCCAGCACTTTGGGAGGCCGAGGCGGGTGGATCACGAGGTGAGAAGATCGAGACTATCCTGGCTAACATGGTGAAACCCCGTCTCTACTAAAAATACAAAAAATTAGCCGGGCACGGTGGCGGGCGCCTGTAGTCCCAGCTACTTGGGAGGCTGAGGCGGGAGAATGGCGTGAACCCGGGAGGCGGAGCTTGCAGTGAGCCGAGATCACACCACTGCACTCCAGCCTGGGAGACACAGCGAGACTCCGTCTCAAAAAAAAAAAAAAAAAAAAAAAATTAGCTTAATTTGGAAATTTTCAAGAAAAAATTTTACAATTGGATCAATACTTCATTCCAATATAAGATACTTTACCTTGGACAAGTAGAGCCACCGTCCACGTGGAGAACAATGCTTATGAGTTGTCGGGTTGCCTAAGAGCCGTAACAGTTTTCTAGAGAACCAAAGCCTTAATACCTTAAGGTCACATTCATTTGTAGCTGCTTTTGGGGGAGACATTTCCAGTGTGCCTGCCTTCTAGGAAACGTTCTCAGCTCCTGCTTTGGGGCAGAGCCTGGGTCAGCCCTCATAGCACCAGCTCACCGTGCTGGACAGGAGGTAACCGGCCTGCTGTGTATAAGGGGAGACAGAAAGTTATTTTTTTTTTTTTTTTTTTTTTTTTTTTTTGAGACGGAGTCTGGCTCTGTCACCCAGGCTGGAGTGCAGTGGCGCGATCTCGGCTCACTGCAAGCTCCGCCTCCCGGGTTTACGCCATTCTCCTGTCTCAGCCTCCCGAGTAGCTGGGACTACAGGCGCCCGCCACCTCGCCCGGCTAGTTTTTTGTATTTTTTAGTAGAGACGGGGTTTCACTGTGTTAGCCAGGATGGTCTCGATCTCCTGACCTCGTGATCCGCCCGTCTCGGCCTCCCAAAGTGCTGGGATTACAGGCTTGAGCCACCACGCCCGGCGAAAGTTATTTTTTTATTTGTATTTGAGACAGGGTCTTGCTCTGTCACCCAGGCTGCAGTGCAGTGGCATGATCACAGCTCAGTGTGACCTCAGCATCCTGGGTTCCAGACATCCTCCTGCTTCAGCCTCCCAAGTTGCTGGCACCACAGGCGTGCCCCACCGCGTTTGGCTAATTTCTGTGTTTTTTGTAGAGACGGGGTTTCACCATGTTCCCTAGGCTGGTCTCAAACTCCTGGGCTTAAGCAATCCGTCCGCCTCAGCCTCCCAGCATGCTGGGATTACAGACGTGAGCTGCTGCACCTGGCCGGAAAGTTGTTATTTTTTGTAAATCCCTTGCTTTTTGACGCTTGTTTCTCACACAACTGGATTTAAGAACGTCTAAGAGCGTCTAATCACACAACCCGGGCAGCGTCAGTTACGTCCGGGCGTTTTCTTCCCTCACGAGAGCCACCAGCCACGCGTTCCAGTCATGCCGCGACTCTGGGCATTTGTTGGCGCTCGTGCTTCTGCCCCATGGTGAGTGCTTGTTCCTGGGTCTTCACAAAGATTTTGTCTTTGGCATTTAGACAAATGCCAAAAGGGCGCGGTGGCTCACGCCTGGAATCCCAGCACTTTGGGAGGCCGAGGCAGGAGGATCACGAGGTCAGCAGATCGACACCATCCTGGCTAACAGGTGAAACCCCGTCTCTACTAAAAATACAAAACATTAGCCGGGCATGGTGGCGGGCGCCTGTAGTCCCAGCTACTCGGAAGGCTGAGGCAGGAGAATGGCATGAACCCGGGAGGCAGAGGTTGCAGTGAACCGAGATTGCGCCACTGCACTCCAGCCTGAGCGACAGAGCGAGACTATCTCCAAAAAAAAAAAAAAAAAAAAAAAATTCCAGGAACAAACAACCCTAAAGAGGTTTTATCTTGTTTGTCATTAAGGAGATGTAAGCCAAAACAGGAGATAAGATGTCAGTTTCACCTGCTTTAATTGCAGTAATTAGATTTATATTATATCCTGTTATGGTGAGGATGTACAGAAATCTTTTTTTTTTCTTGAGACAGAGTTTTGCGCTTGTTGCCCGCGCTGGAGTGCAGTGGCACAATCTCGGCTTACCGCAAACTCCGCCTCCCAGGTTCAAGCAATTCTCCTGCCTCAGCCATCCGAGTAGCTGGGACTACAGGCGAGCGCCACCACACCCGGCTAATTTTTTGTATTTTTAGTAAGACGGGGTTTCTCCATGTTGGTCAGGCTGGTCTCGAACTCCCGACCTCAGGTGATCCACCCGCCTCGGCCTCCCAAAGTGCTGGGATTATAGGTGTGAGCCGCCACGCCCAGCCGAGAAACGTTCTTGTATGCTGTTGCTGTATTTTTAAAGTAAACTTTTACTCCAGTGTAACATAAAAACATAAACCATTAAAAATAGCTTAATGCATTTTGACAAAGGGAATGCACCATTTTACCACCGCCCACATCAAGAACTAGAACAGGACCAGCATCCTGTAAGACCCCGTTAAGATCCCCTCTGATCATTGACTCTCTCACCCCCAAAATGGAATCGAGTATCAACTTTGTGGTAGTTTCTGAATTTGGTATAAATGGAATCATACATTATTTTCTGGAGTTTCATCTCTCAGCGTGTTGGTTGTATGAATCCATGTCATTGTGATACTTAGCTATGTCGTATTCTGTGGCAATTGTATACCACTGTTCTGTGGATGGACATTGGAGTATTTTCATGTTTTGGATGTTACAAATAACGTTACAGATATTCTTGGACATGTGTTTTGGTAGATACATGTATGCATTTATAAGTAGGAAGGTGACTGACTGGGTCATCAGACATTACAGTAGAAAACTGCAAAACAGTTTTTTTTTTTTTTTTTTGGTTTTTTTTTTTTTTTGAGACGGAGTCTCCCTCTGTCGCCCAGGCTGGAGTGCAGTGGCGCAATCTCGGCTCACTGCAAGCTCTGCCTCCCAGGTTCATGCCATTCTCCTGCCTTAGCCTCCGGAGTAGCTGGGACTACAAGCACCTGCCACCACGCCTGGCTAATTTTTTTGTATTTTTAGTAGAGACAGGGTTTCACCATGTTAGCCAGGATGGTCTCGATCTCCTGACCTTGTGATCCGCCTGCCTCAGCCTCCCAAAGTGCTGGGATGACAGGCGTGAGCCACCACGCCTGGCCGCAAAACAGTTTTTTAAATGAGTTGTACTATTTTACGGTCCTATCACCTGGACATGAGAGTTCCAGCTACTCCACATCTTCACTGACGTTGGATATGGTCAGTTTTGTTTCCCCCCCGCCCCCCAAAGAGACAGGGTCTCACTCTATCACTCTGGTGGTCATGCAGTAGCATGGTAATAGTTCACTGCAGCCTTAAACTCCTGGGCTCAAATGATCCTCCCATCTCAGCCTCTTTTTTTTTTTTTTGAGATCGAGTTTCGCTCTAGTCACCCAGGCTGGAGTGCAATGGTGCGATCTCAGCTCACTGCAACCTCCACCTCCCGGGTTCAAGCGATTCTCCCACCTCAGCCTACCAAGTAGCTGAGATTACAGGCGCCTGCCACCACGGCTGGATAATTTTGTGTTTTTAGTAGAGATGGGGTTTCATCACGTTGTCCATACTGGTCTCGAACTCCTGACCTCAGGTGACCCACCTGCCTTGGCCTACCAGAGTGCTGGGATTACAGGCATCACGAGGTCAGGAGTTCAAGACCAGCCTGGCCAATATAGTGAAACCCCGTCTCTACTAAAAATACAAAAATTAGCCAGGCATGGTGGCGCATACCCGTAAACCCAGCTACTTGGGAGGCTGAGACAGGAGAATCGCGTGAACCTGGGAGGCAGAGGCTGCAGTGAGCTGAGATCATGTCACTGCACTCCACTCCAGCCTGGGTGACAGAGCAAGACTCTGTCTTAAAAACAAAAACAAAAACAAAAAACTTGTTGGCTTGATTTCAGTGTCTTTAGGCTTCGGTTGGTGGCCTGCGTTTTCTACTGTGAGGGAAAAACACTCCATTTCAACAGCTTTCCCACCCCATGTACCAGATATTAAATCACTCCTGCTTTTTTTTTTTTTTTTTTTTTTTTTTTTTAAGATGGACTCTGACTCTCTTACCCAGGCTGGAGTGCAGTGGTGCGATCTCAGCTCACTGCAAGCTCCGCCTCCTAGGTTCATGCCATTCTCCTGCCTCAGCCTCCCCAGTAACTGGGACTACAGGCACCCGCCAGCTCACCCAGCGAATTATCACTCCTAAGTTTTACTTCCACTTGGAGGAAATGAAGATATCAGGGATAATAGACAAAGGAAAAGTAAGATCCTTTGTTTGTTTCAGAATGTCATTTTGGTGAAAAACATAGTAAACTGTTAGGCCCCAAATAGAGAGGCATTAATATTTATCTCTTTTTAACAGATATCATTTTTAGAGGGGAATGAAAAGGATTGTGCACTCCGTTCTTTCAAAACTGTGAAGCGTGGCCGGGCGCGGTGGCTCAAGCCTGTAATCCCAGCACTTTGGGAGGCCGAGACGGGTGGATCACGAGGTCAGGAGATCGAGACCAACCTGGTGAACATGGTGAAACCCCGTCTCTACTAAAAAAATACAAAAAACTAGCCGGGCGAGGTGGCGGGCGCCTGTAGTCCCAGCTACTCGGGAGGCTGAGGCAGGAGAATGGCGTGAACCCGGGAGGCGGAGCTTGCAGTGAGCTGAGATCCGGCCACTGCAACTCTAGCCCGGGAGACAGAGCGAGACTCTGTCTCAAAAAAAAAAAAACAAAAAAAAAACACCAAACTGTGAAGCGGCTCAATTCACGTATTCTCAATATCACTAGGTCTGTCACTTAATCTGATTTTGTATTCTCTGCCAAAAATGTTTTAAATTGTTCTTTTTTGTCCTGGGTCACGTAAAAGTGGGTCTGGAGCAAACAACGGAAGGACTGAACTATTTTTGAAAGAACATGACCACCTTTGAAAGTAGGTGTTATTGAATGTATGTGTATTATGTGGTTTTCCGTGTTTATTAATTCATTTACTTGTGTAACAAACCTTTTATGATGTTTTTATAGAAAGTGCTTTATCCCAAGCCTGTAATCCCAGCACTTTGGGAGGCCGAGACGGGCGGATCACGAGGTCAGGAGATCGAGACCATCCTGGCTGACACGGTGAAACCCCGTCTCTACTAAAAAATACAAAAAACTAGCCGGGCGAGGTGGCGGGCGCCTGTAGTCCCAGATACTCGGGAGGCTGAGGCAGGAGAATGGCGTGAACCCGGGATGTGGAGGTTGCAGTGAGCCGAGATCTGGCCACTGCACTCCAGCCTGGGCGGCAGAGCGAGACTCCATCTCAAAAAAAAAAAAAAAAAAAAAAAAAAAAAAAAAAGAAAGTGCTTTATCCATGCAAATTTATTTTATTCTCCTAGTGACTTTTTTCATTAGAAAAGGAATTGCAAGGCCGGGCGTGGTGGCTCACACCTGGAATCCCAGCACTTTGGGAGGCTGAGGCAGGTGGATCAATTGAGGTCAGGAGTTTGAGACCAGCCTGACCAACATGGTGAAACCCCGTCTGTACTAAAAATACAAACAGTGAGCCGGGCATGGTGGTGGGCGCCTGTAATCCCAGCTACTCGGGAGGCTGAGGCAGGAGAATCACTTGAACCCGGAAAGTGGAGGTTGCAGTGAGCTGAGATCGCGCCACAGCACTCCAGCTTGGGGGACAGAGTGAGACTCCGTCTCAATCAATCAATCAATCAATCAATCAATCAGTCAAAGCTGTTGAAATCAGAACACACACAGGGCAAGACCTGTTGAGAAGCCTGGGTGCTCCCCACGTTGGAGCTGGTGTGTCTGAATCTGTTGGTGTTACTAATTCCCACCAGGGGGCGCCCTCTCCCAGGGTATGTGTCGCTTGCAGCGGTCACAGCTTCGCAGCTGCTTTTTGTGTTTGATCAAGACCACCATACAAAGTATTTTGCATTGCGTCCCAAATTACATTAATACATTCTTGGGGAACACAGCCACTTTGAAGAGATGGCATCGCCTAGTAGCACAGAATAAAGATGAGATGGCACTGTGTTTTTATATTTATTGCCTCAAGAAGCAGCAGTTAGAAATGCAGCAGTTTACTTTGAAAAGATGATTTGATGCTGAAAAGAGTGAACCATTTCATTACTCCATAACCCGTGTATTAAAACTCTTCTAGTGGCTGGGTGTGGTGGCTCACGCCCGTAATCCCAGCACTTTGGGAGGCCGAGGCGGGTGGATCACTTGAGGTCAGGGGTTCGAGACCAGCTTGACCAACATGGAGAAACCCCGTTTCTACTAAAAATACAAAAATTAGTCAGGCGTGGTTGCGTGCACCTGTAATCCCAGCTACTCAGGAGGATGAGGCAGGAGAATTGCTTGAATCCCAGGGCGGAGGCTGCAGTGAGCTGAGATTGCGCCACTGCACTCCAGCCTGGGCGACAGAGCGAGACCCCATCTCAAAAAAAAAGTGGGGATTTGTATAGATAGTGATTGGATCAGTGCCCAGCACACAGTAAGTGCTAAGTACTTTTTGCTACTACAGTAGTTTCTCAATAACTACAGATTCTAAATCTAAGCATTTGATATAAATTTCCAGATAAACTCACTATTCTGATGAAATCTATGATTATTAAGTATGCTTTTTAAATTTTTTTTTTATTTTTTGAGGCAGAGTCTCCCTCTATCGCCCAAGCTGGAGTGCAATGGTGTAATCTTGGCTCACTGCAAACCTCTGCTGCCTGGGTTCAAGTGATTCTTCTGCCTCAGCCTCCCGAGTAGCTTGGATTACAGGTGCCTGCCACTGTGCCTAGCTAATTTTTGTAGTTTTAGTAGAGATGGGGTTTCACCATATTGGCCAGGCTGGTCTTGAACTCCTGACCTTGTGATCCGCCCACCTCAGCCTCCCGAAGTGCTGGGATTACAGGCGTGAACCACCATGTCTGGCTGATGTTCCCTTTCATGGCAAGGGATCTGAGGCTCTGTCCTGACACACTCTCCTCTGATGGCAGAGACACCAAGAAGTCGATAAACAGGTGACTGGAGAATCTCGCTAAAGATATTTGCTATCAGGGCATTTTCTTTTTTTTTTTTTTTTTTGAGACGGAGTCTCGCTGTGTCGCCCAGGCTGGAGTGCAGTGGCGCGATCTCGGCTCACTGCAAGCTCCGCCTCCCGGGTTCACGCCATTCTCCCGCCTCAGCCTCCGAGTAGCTGGGACTACAGGCGCCGCCACCTCGCCCGGCTATTTTTTTTTTGTATTTTTAGTAGAGACGGGGTTTCACCATGTTAGCCAGGATGGTCTCGATCTCCTGACCTCGTGATCCTCCCGCCTCGGCCTCCCAAAGTGCTGGGATTACAGGCTTGAGCCACCGCGCCCGGCCAGGACATTTTCTTTTGTTTCTCTAAGTCAAAAACTGGCACAAAAACAGGCCTCTTCCTCCTAAAGACGCAGATTTGTGTGACTGGCGTGGAACAGAAAGGAAGGAATGCACTTTTGCCTGGTGATTTCCGCTCAGCTTGGCAAACATTTCCCACCTTGGCAGAGCTGCTCAGCTTGCAAAGCTCGTCTCATCATTAACCCTCTGACGACACAGAAGAGGTAAGACAGGAGGGTGCTGGAAAGTCCTTCTGCTTGGAGGAAGACCAGAGATCACTTGGTGATGTTTTCTTCACCCTCCAAAATTATCTTTTAATCTGTTGTCCTGGTCTGTGGTATTCGGTTTCCCTCCTTGAGAGATAAATCTTTTGCAAACAGCCACTCTCTTTTTTTTTTTTTTTTTTTTTTTTTTTTGAGACGGAGTCTTGCTCTGTCGCCCAGGCTGGAGTGCAGTGGCGCGATCTCGGCTCACTGCAAGCTCCGCCTCCCGGGTTCACGCCATTCTCCTGCCTCAGCCTCCCGAGTAGCTGGGACTACAGGCGCCCGCCACCGCGCCCGGCTAATTTTTTGTATTTTTAGTAGAGACGGGGTTTCACCGTGGTCTCGATCTCCTGACCTTGTGATCCTCCCGCCTCGGCCTCCCAAAGTGCTGGGATTACAGGCGTGAGCCACCGCGCCCGGCCACTGTCTCTTAACTAGTGCATTTTTTTCTAGAAATTTTCAAACATCCAGTCTTTTACAGAAATTACTTATAGCTTACGTGAGAACAGGCAAATATGGTTGATAGCCATTTTTATCTTAGTGCCAAAAAAGGTTTGGTTTAAACGATCGTTTCCAGGCCAGGCGTGGTAGCTCACGCCTGTAATCCCAATGTTTTGGGAGGCCGAGGCAAGCAGATCACCTGAGGTTGGGAGTTCGAGACCAGCCTGACCAACATGGAGAAACCCTGTCTCTACTAAAAATACAACAACAACAACAACAAATTAGCCGGACATGGTGGCGCACGCCTGTAGTTCCAGCTACTCAGGAGGCTGAGGCTGGAGAATCACTTGAACCCGGGAGGCGGAGGTCTCAGCGAGCCAAGATCACGCGACTGCACTCCAACCTGAGTAATAGAGCAAGACTCCATCTCAAAAAACAAAAACAAAAAACACAAAAAAAATCCTTTCCCAAAAAGTGACAACTTTTTACTAAATGAACGTGGCAGTGTGTGTTTTTCACCCTGGAACAGGCCCTTGCGTCCTCTCCGTTTCCCGTTCTATCATCTGTTGCGTGCTCTGCTGGCTGGGGTCCCGTTGTTTTCGACCTGACTCAGTGCTAGCCACCTCTGAGCCGGTGCCCTGCCTCTCGTGTAACCCCCTCAACCCACCCTGCACAGAGCTGCCGCCTTATCTTCCTCAGCAGCGTGCAACCTGTCATCTCATCGCTCTGTTCAAGGATATGTTGCAGCTCCCTGCTGTTTGTGACTATGTGTGGTGGTGCGTTAACCCATGAGATGTCTGGCCAGCACTTTGCTTCATACATTAGACCTAAAACACACAAGAGCATGGTGGCTCACCCCTGGTTTTTTTTGTTTTGTTTTTGTTTTTTTGAGATGGAGTTTTGTTCTTGTTGCCCAGGCTGGAGTGCAATGGCAGGATCTTGGCTCACTACAACCTCCACCTCCTGGGTTCAGGCGATTCTCCTGCCTCAGCCTCCTGAGTAGCTGGGATTACAGGCATGTGCCACCACACCCAGCTAATTTTGGATATTTATTTATTTATTTATTTTGAGACAGAGTCTTGCTCTGCTGCCCAGGCTGGAGTGCAGTGGCGCGATCTCGGCTCACTGCAGCTTCTGCCTCCCGGGTCCATGCCATTCTCCTGCCTCAGCCTCCTGAGTAGCGGGGACTACAGGTGCCCGCCACCATGCCCGGCTAATTTTTTGTATTTTTAGTAGAGACGGGGTTTCACCATGTTAGCCAGGATGGTGTCGATCTCCTGACCTCATGATCCACCCGCCTCGGCCTCCCAAAGTGCTGGGATTACAGGCGTGAGCCACCACACCTGGCCAAACCAGGCTAATTTTTGTATTTTTAGTAGAGACGGGGTTTCGCCATGTTGGCCATGCTGGTCTCGAACTCCTGACCTCAAGTGATCCTCCTGCCTCGGCCTCCCAAAGTGCTGGGATTTCAAGCATGAGCCACCATGCCCAGCCCAGATTGCATTTTTAAATCATTTGAATTATATTTTTCATCAGAGAAATAGGTTGCTTTGAAAACATCAGTACTGAAAGCATGTTTTTTTTTTTTTTTTTTTTTTTTTTTTTTTTTTTCTGAGACGGAGTCTTGCGCTGTCGCCCAGGCTGGAGTGCAGTGGCCGGATCTCAGCTCACTGCAAGCTCCGCCTCCCGGGTTCACGCCATTCTCCGGCCTCAGCCTCCCGAGTAGCTGGGACTACAGGCGCTGCCACCTCGCCCGGCTATTTTTTGTATTTCTTAGTAGAGATGGGGTTTCACCGTGTTAGCCAGGATGGTCTCGATCTCCTGACCTCGTGATCCGCCCATCTCGGCCTCCCAAAGTGCTGGGATTACAGGCTTGAGCCACCGCGCCCGGCCTGAAAGCATGTTTCTTAATGGACGGATGGAGACTGTTCTGTTTCGCCATGAACACTTCAGAAGCTCCACTTTGGTAGGAGACGGGAGCACTGAACCATTAATGGAGTGTGAGCCCTGTACCTTGGGTTATTTCAATCATTTATGGTGGTGCACAGTTGGCAACTATGGCATCTGGGCCTTGGCTCCTCTGAAGCTCCATCAAGCACGACTTGATATTTATATTTAACTGAATATGGTTCCGGCTTTTAAACTTCCTGCTGAAGGTGACCTATGCAAAGAGAACCCAAGAGTGGCTCTCCCAGTTCGCCTTGGATGAGGGTCTTGCTAATTTCCCTTCTCACAGCCACGTTCTGCTTCCAGCGCCGCTTCCCACCCGGGACACGGTGCAGGCCTGTAGGTGCCGTGCCATAGACGTGAGGTAGGTAAGTGCCTCATCCAAGTTCATACCCTTTTAAGAAAGCAATGGAGAATTCACAGTACATGCTTAATCTTGTAAGACTTCTTTGTGACTCTATTCTGGTCCTGCTGTTTGATCCAGCCCATTTATTAGTTCATAAAAATTTCACATAAACTAAATTTCATCTCCTAGGCTGAGTTCTATCAGATTAATATTTAACTCCAAGGAAATGTGGACATTTGCCTTAAAGAAATTGTTTATGGCCGGGCGCAGTGGCTCACGCCTTTATCTCAGCACTTTGAGAGGCCAAGGCGGGTGGATCACGAGGTCCACCCATCCTGGCTAACAGGGTGAAACCCCGACTTTACTAAAAAATACAAAAACTGGCCGGGCGCGGTGGCTCAAGCCTGTAATCCCAGCACTTTGGGAGGCCGAGATGGGCGGATCACGAGGTCAGGAGATCGAGACCATCCTGGCTAACATGGTGAAACCCCATCTCTACTAAAAAATACAAAAAAAAAAAAAAAAAAAAAAAAACTAGCCGGGCGCGGTGGCGGGCGCCTGTAGTCCCAGCTACTCCGGAGGCTGAGGCAGGAGAATGGCGTGAACCCGGGAGGCGGAGCTTGCAGTGAGCTGAGATCCGGCCACTGCACTCCAGCCTGGGCGGCAGAGCGAGACTCCGTCTCAAAAAAAAAAAAAAAAAAACTTAGCCGGGCGTGGTGGCGGGCGCCTGTAGTCCCAGCTACTGGGGAGGCTGAGGCAGGAGAATGGCATAAACCCGGGAGGCGGAACTTGCAGTGAGTGGAGAGATCACGCCACTGCACTCCAGCCTGGGCAACAGAGCGAGACTCTGTCTCAAAAAAAAAAAAAAAAGTTGTTTATTCCAGGGAAGAATCTATACTGTTATTATTTGAATGTCTTTGATTATGGTATGAAATTTTATTGTAGCCCAGGCTCCCACCAATCTTCTGTTGAAAATGGCAAATTTTTATGGATCAATTCACTGGTTCAGCATCTAAGCATTTTTTATTACATTTTTTTCTGACAAAATCAATGTGTGTTTATTATAGAAAATATGGATCGAGGCCGGGCACGGTGGCACACGCCTGTAATCCCAGCACTTTGGGAGGCCGAGGTGGGTGGATCATTTGAGGTCAGGAGTTCGAGACCAACCTGGCCAACATGGTGAAACCCTGTCTCTACTAAAAATACAAAAATTAGCCAGGCATGGTGGCAGGCACCTGTGATCCCAGCTACTTGGGAGGCTGAGGCAGAAGAATCGCTCGAATGCGGGATGCAAAGGTTGCAGTGAGCCAAGATCGTGCCATTGCACTCCAGCCTGGGTGACAAGAGTGAGGCTCTGTCTCAAAAAAAAAAAAAAAAAAGGGATCAAATAGAAAAATAAAAAAATACAAGGAAAATAAAAATTATGTTTCCCTAATATGCTATAATAGCTGTTAACACTGCATATTTTTGTTTTACATGTCTAAAAACAAGCATTTTTTTTTAATTGGGATCATATGGTACATCCATTTTTCATGTAACAGCATGCATAGCTTCTCGTGTCATTAAACTTTCATATGAAGCATACTTTGTAATGGCTGCATTGAATTTTATTATGCAGACGCCCAACCCCTGATTAATTAACTTTTCAAAGATAGCCAACATCCTATTTTTAACTGTAAAGTGGTTTCCAATTTTTATCGCATTAAAATAACCAAGCAACACTTGATTTTTCTTTTAAAAAATCTTGAAAGCAGGATACAGTCTCCAACTGCCAGACTGCTGTGATATCTGCAGACTTGTGGCTTCTGAGTGTGTGTGTGTGTGTGTGTGTGTGTTTTATGAACTGAGCCCCGTCGAGTGCTCCAATTTGCTGAGCAGAATGTCTGGGCTATTTCTTGAACTTGTGGATACAAAAAGAAGAGAAGCCAAGGGAGACGACCCCGGAGTGGAGAGTACAGTCACCCCTTCAGAGCGTGCCAAGAATAGTTTCCATGTAAGCAGCATGGAGGCGGCAGATGACCCCGGAAGCAGAGCGGAGGCGGCAGATGACCCCGGAAGCAGAGCGGAGGCGGCAGATGACCCCGGAAGCAGGGCGGAGGAGGCGGATGACGACCTTTGCAAGGTTCCTTTTAGACTCAAAGTCTCATGGTTCCCACGGTGCTACCTGTTCTTTGGAACACTCCACCTCCTGTTTGTCAGTCCATTACTGCAGGCATGCGCAATCCTTTTAACATATTAGCATCACCTGCAAAAGCGGGGCTTTAAAAACAGCAGCAGCAATGCCGGAATCTACTTCCAGAGTGCTGTTGATCCAGTTTTGATCCAATTAGACTAAGGTGGAACCCAGACACATGTTCCGTGTGTGTGTGTGTGTGTGTGTGTGTTTAAGCTCTTCCAATCTGCAGCCGGGGTTGAGAATTTCTGCTTTATGGCTTTTTTTTGTTTTTTTTTTTTGAGACGGAGTCTCACTCTGTGGCCCAGGCTGGAGTGCAGTGATGCGATCTCGGCCCACTGCAACTTCTGCCTCCTGGGTTCAAGCGATTCTCCTGCCTCAGCCTCCCGAGTAGCTGAGACTACAGGCGCCCGCCACCACGCCCAGCTAATTTTTTTGTATTTTTAGTAGAGACGGGTTTCGTCATGTTGGTCAGGCTGGTGTCGAACTCCCAACCTCAGGTGATCCGCCCGCCTCGGCCTCCCAAAGTGCGGGGATTACAGGCGTGATCCACCGCGTCTGGCTTCTTAGCCTCCTTGGGGTTTGGGTCACTGGCCTTGGTGCTGAATAGCTTCACACCACCAGCACTATAGAAGAATCTATACCTCCCATCGGGTTCTGCCAAAGTCATAAGCAGGTGTTTCAAAAATGCTGATGCGGCCGGGTGCGGTGGCTCACGCCTGTGATCCCCGCACTTCGGCAGGCAGAGGCGAGTGGATTAACTGAAGTCAGGAATTGGAGCCTGACCAACATGGTGAAACCCTGTTTTTACTAAAAATACAAAAAATTGGCTGGGCGCGGTGGCTCACGCCTGTAATCCCAGCACCTTCGGAGGCTGAGGCGGGTGGATCAAAGGTCAGGAGATCAAGACCATCCTGGCTAACACGGTGAAACCCCGTCTCTACTAAAAATGCAAAAAAAAATTAGATGGGTGCGGTGGCGAGCACCTGTAGCCCCAGCTACTCGGGAGGCTGACGTGGGAGAATCACCTGAACCCGGGAGATGGAGGTTACAGTGAGCCGAGATCGCGCCACTGCACTCCAGCCTGGGCGACAGAGCGAGACTCCGTCTCAAAAAAAAAAAAAAAAAAAGCTGATTCATGGAGGAACAGGGTATCCCGGCTCTTTCTAAGTGTCTTGGCTGAAAGATCAGTATTTTATTGCTGCTGCTGCATCTGCCTCCCCAGACAGCCAATTAGCCACAGAAACAGCTGCTGCCTAAGGAGACAGTTCAGAACGGAGCTTTTAACATCCAGAAGCACATCACGTAGCTAAACAATAGAATATTCACATCAAGCAAAAACATCTAGCTTTGAGTGACCGTATTTGCTTTCTGGAGAAAGGGGGCCTCAGACGGCTAACCATAATTATACTGGGATTACAGGCATCTGCCACCACGCCTGGCAAATTTTTTGGTATTTTTGGTAGAGATGGGGTTTTGCCGCGTTGGTCAGGCTGGTCTTGGACCTGGAGCTTGGTAGTTCCTGGATGGGTAGAGAGGAGGGAAGAGCATGCCTGACACTGTGGGAGGCAGCTGGCTATGGAGGAGGGAGCATCAGACCCAGATCAGAGATGTGGGCTTGAATGTCATTTCTGCTTTAGCCCAGCAGCGTGACTTTGCAGTTAACCCAGCTGGTGGTCAATTCCTCCTCCGTAAAGTGGCGATAAGGATGGCTACCATAATTATGCTCTAATGTCAGGGTTATGTGAGAAAATGCTCATATCAGCAAAGTCAGCTGACCTGACATAAGAGAGATCCTTGGGTTTGTCCTAATAGCCAGAAACTGGGCCTCTTTTGTTCCCCCTCACTGATGTGGGAGAGGAGAGAACATTCCAGAGGTCTTTAACATCTTTAACTTTGATAAAGGCAGCTAAGTGGGGGACATGCAAGCTATGTTCTGTGTGGACAGACAGGTGGAACCCAGCCATCGTTTTAACCAGCTTCCCAGTGGTTCTGATGCAGGCCAAATGTGGAGAACCACTATTTCGTAGTGGCACACTCTACAAACACCCATGTTTTACTCGGTTATTCTCTCGCTCTCTCTCTTTTTTGAGATGGAGTCTTGCTCTGTTGCCCAGGCTGTGCAATCTCAGCTCCCTGCAACCTCTGCCCCCTGGGTTCAAGCAATTCTCTTGCCTCAGCCTCCCGAGCAGCTGGGATTACAGGCTCCCGCCACCATGCCCAGCTAAGTTTTTGTGTTTTAGTAAAGATGGGGTTTCACCGTGTTGGCCAGGCTGGTCTCGAATTCCGGACCTCAGGTGATCTGCTCGCCTTGGCCTCCCAAAGTGCTGGGATTACAGGCGTGAGCCACCACACTCGGCCTTTGTCATTCTACTTTCTTTTTTTTTTTTTTGGAGACGGAGTCTCGCTCTCTCCCCCTGGCTGGAGTGCAGTGGCGCGATCTCGGCTCACTGCAAGCTCCGCCTCCTGGGTTCCTGCCATTCTCCTGCCTCAGCCTCCCGAGTAGCTGGGACTACAGGCGCCCGCCACCACGCCTGGCTAGTTTTTTGTATTTTTAGTAGAGGCGGGGTTTCACCGTGGTCTCGATCTCCTGACCTTGTGATCCGCCCGCCTCGGCCTCCCAAAGTGCTGGGATTACAGGCGTGAGCCACCACACTCGGCCTTTGTCATTCTACTTTCTTAATGGTGGTTTTGATAAATAGAAGTTATGAATTTTAATGTAACCCAATTTATCCATGTTTTTCCTTTGTGGGCAGTGTTTTGTATCCTGTTAAAGAATCTTTGCCTGCCCCCACTGCCATGAAGATAGTCCCCGGTGTTTTTTTTTCTAGAAGCTGTATTATTTTGCTTTTCAATTTAGAACTATAAATATTCTGCAACTAATTATCATGTATAATTTGAGGCAGGGGTCAAGATTCATTTTTCCATATGGATATACAATTGATCCAGCACCCTATGACAAGGTCATCCTTTTTTTTTTTTTTTTTTTTTTTGAAACAGAGTCTTGCTCTGTCACCCACGCTGGAGTGCAGTGGCATGATCTCGGCTCACTGAAAGCTCCGCCTCCCGGGTTCAAGCGATTCTCCAGCCTCAGCCTCCCTAGTGGCTGGGACTACAGACGTGTGCTACCATGCCTGGCCAATTTTTGTACTTTTAGTAGAGACAGGGTTTCACCATGTTGGCCAGTCTGGTCTTGAACTCCTGACCTCAGGCAATCCACCTGCCTCAGCCTCCCAAATTGCTGGGATTACAGGCGTGAGCCACGGTGTCCGACCTCATCCTTTCTTACTGTACTGACGCACCCACTTTGTCATGAATGAAGCTGTTGTCTAGGTAGCAGAATCTTCTGGATGTTTCATTCTTTTCCATTGGTCTATTTTTCTATCCTTGAGAAAATACCACTCTATCTTAATTACTGTAATTTTACAGTAAGTCCTGATACCTGGTAATAGGTCCTGCGGATTTGTTCTTTTTCCCCAAGGTTATCTTGGCTATTCTTGCTCCTTTGCATTTTTTTTAATCTTTTCCAAGACGGAGTCTCGCTCTTTCGCCCAGGCTGGAGTGCAGTGGTGTGATCTCGGCCCACTGCAACCTCCGCCTCCCGGGTTCAAGCAATTCTCCTGCCTCAGCCTCCCGAGTAGCTGGGATTAGGGGCATGCACCACCAGGCCCGGCTAATTTTTGTATTTTTAGTAGAGATGGGGAGGATTCATCATCTTGGCCAGGCTGGTCTGGAACTCCTGGCCTCAGGTGATCTGCCCACTTCTGCCTCCCAAAGTGCTGAGATTACAGCGTGAGCCCCTGAGCCTGGCTGGTCCTTTGCTTTTTTATATAAATTGTAGAATCACTTTGTCCGCTTCCAAGAAAAACTTGCTGGATTTTGATTGGCGTTACACTAAATATATAGATCAATTGGAGGAGAATGAACGTGTTTAGAATATTGAATCTTCGAGTTCATGTCTTGATATTTCCCTCCATTTATTTTGGTCCTGTCAATATTTCAGTGTCTGTTATTGGCAGATGCTGATGCCTGTCTGATCAATGTCCATATGTCCATTGCATTTTTATCCTTCCTGTTATTGGGGACAGTGAGCAGGATATAAAACTGTAGGTTTATACCTCATACCCGTCAGAATGGCTGCCATCAAAAAACAAAACAGAGGCTGGGCACAGTGGCTCACGCCTGTAATCCTAGCACTTTGGGAGGCCAAGGTAGGCAGATGATTTGAGCCCAGGAACTTGAGCCTGGGAAACAGAAGGAGACCCCATCTCTACAAATAATAAAAAATTAGTCAGGTGTGGTGGCATGTAACTGTGGTCCCAGCCACTCAGAGGGCTGAGGTGGGAGGATCGCTTGAGCCCAGGAGGTCGAGGCCGCAGGGAGCCATGATCACGTCACTGCCCTCCAGCCCAAGAAACAGAGCAAGATTGTGTCTCAAAAAAAAAAAAAAAAAAAAAAAAAAAAAAAAAAAGTGTTGACCGGGCGCCGTGGCTCACGCCTGTAATCCCAACTCTTTGGGAGGCCGAGGCGTGCGTATCACCTGAGGTCAGGAGTTCGAGGCCAGCCTGGCTAACATGGTGAAACTCCATCTCTACTAAAAGTACAAAAATCAGCCAGGTGTGATGGCGGACGCCTGTAACCCCAGCTACTCAGGAGGCTGAGGCAGGAGAATCACTTGACTCTGGGGAGGGGGAGGTTGAAGTGAGCTGAGATTGTACCACTGCATTTCAGCCTGGGCGACAGAGTGAGACTCCATCTCAAAAAATAAATAAATGATAAATAAATAAATAGTGTTGGTGAGGATGCTGAGGCATTTGAACCCTTGTGCACCGTTGGCTGGAATGCAAAATACTGCAATCACTATGGGAAACAGTAAGGCAAGTCCTCAAAAAGTTAAAAATAGAATTACCATATGATCCAGCAATTCCGCTTCTGGGTATATGCCCAAAAGAATTGAAAGCAGGATCTCAAAAAGATATCTGTGTGCCCATGTTCACAGCAGCATTATTTACAATAGCCAAAAGGTGGGCCGGGCGCGGCGGCTCACACCTGTAATCCCAGCACTTTGGGAGGCCGAGGCGGGTCAATCAGCTGAGGTTGGAAGTTTGAGACCAGCCTGACCAACATGGCGAAACCCCCATCTCTACTAAAAATACAAAAAATTAGCCGAGCGTGGTGGCTCATGCCTGTAATCCCAGCTACTCGGGAGGCTGAGGCAGGAGAATCGCTTGAACCTTGGAGATGGAGGTTGCCGTGAGCAGAGATCGGGCCACTGCACTGCAGCCTGGGCAACAGAGCGAGAATCTATCTCAAAAAAAAAAAAAAAAAAAAAAAAAAAAAAGAGAGAGAGCTGAATGTGAGAGCAAAACGGAGCTTCTGAGAGTAGAACAGTGTAGCTTGTGGTTTTCCCCCAGAAAATTAGCACTGGGGATAAGATTTTTGGTGAAAATAAAAATACAGTACTTACTGTGGATTTAATTAGTCTGTGCCCAGCCTGTCTGTCCTTTATTATTCTTTTAATGTTTTTACATATTTTTTGAGACAGGGTCTCGCTGTCACCCAGGCTGGAGTACAGTGGCGCGATCTCGGCTCACTGCAAGCTCTGCCTCCCCGGTTCACGCCATTCTCCTGCCTCAGCCTCCTGAGTAGCTGGGACTACAGGCACCTGCCACCATGCCTGGCTAAGTTTTTATATTTTTAGTAGAGATGGGGTTTCACCGTGTTAGCCAGGATGGTCTCAATCTCCTGACCTTGTGATCCGCCCACCTCTGCCTCCCAAAGTGCTGGGATTACAGGCGTGAGCCACCGTGCCCGGCCTTATTTTTTATTCTTTTAATGTTTTTATACATATTTTTTGAGACAGGGTCTTGCTCTGTCACCCAGGCTGGAGTGCAATGGCACAATCACGGCTCTCTGTAGCCTCCACCTCCTGGACTCAAAGGAATCTCCCGCCTCAGCTTCCTAAGTAGCTGGGACTACAGGTGTGCACCACTATGCTTGGTTAATATTTTTTGCTGCATTTTTTGTAGAGGAGGGATTTCCCTGGGTTCCCCAGGCTGGTCTCAAACTCCGAGGCTCAAGTGATCCTCCTGCCTCGGCCTCCCAAAGTTCTGGGATTACAGGTGTGAGCCACTGTGCCTGGCCCAGTTTATCTGAAGTGATAGACAGACTGGTGAACTATTACTATCTTCTATGTGTTTTCTTTTTTCTTTCTTTCGTTCTTCTTCTTTTTTTTTTTTTAATGGAGTTTCACTGTTTTTGCCCAGGCTGGAGTGCAATGGGGCGATCTCAGCTCATTGCAACCTCTGCCTCCCGGGTTCAAGCAATTTTCCTGCCTCAGCCTCCCGAGTAGCTGGAATTACAGGCACCCACCACCACATCCGGCTAATTTTGTATTTTTAGTAGAGACAGGTTTCACCACATTGGCCAGGCTCGTCTCAAACTCCTGACCTCAGGTGATCCACCCGCCTCGGCCTCCCAAAGTGTTGGGATTTCAGGTGTGAGCCACTGTGCCCAGCTTCCTATGTATTTTCATAGGGTCTTTAAACCCCTGACTTTAAACTCCCAGGAGACCCGTGACTCACCTAATTAATCAGCTAGCCAAAGCTTTTTGTTGGATTCAATCTTGTGAAATTCATTTTCTTATCAGCACAAACTAGGGCTTTTGATAAAACAATATCCAAATGAAAAGGACTTTTAGGCCTCCGGAGATGTGCTTCACAGCCTCTTTTTAATTGAAAGCCTTTTACAAATGTAACCCATATTTCTGATTTGATCTTTTTCTAAAAGATGAAGCTTTTATTATTAAATATGTGGTTCCCATTCTAATTCCACTCTGACCAGCTGTGAGCTTCTGAGCAAGTTCTCACTTCTACACAAACCAACCCCAGGGGCTGGGTGGGCAGCTTACGCCTGTAATCCCAGCACTTTGGGAGGCTGAGGCGGGTGGATCACTTGAGGCCAGGAGTTCGAGACCAGCCTGGCCAACATGGTGAAACCCCATCTCTACTAAAAGTATAAAAATTAGCCGGGCCCAGTGGTGAGTGCTTGTAATTCCAGTTACTTGGGGGGCTAAGGCAGGAGAATCACTTGAACCCGGGAGGTGGAGGTTGCAGTGACCCAAGATCATGCCACTGCACTCCAGCCTGGGTGACAGAGCCAGATTCCGTCTCAAAAAAAAAAAAAAAAAAAAAAAAGCCACTTAATGTGAAAGAGAGTGGCTGGACTATGGGATTTGGAGAAATTTTCCTCTTAAGGCTTTTTGCATTTTCCAAGTTTGCTGCAATGATGTTGTATTAATTTTGCATTTGAATGAAATTAAGAAGGAAGAACCCACTCCAGACCCCTGAGGGAGGTCACCCAGGAGGGAGAAGGTTCACGGCCAGGCGGTGGGAATGTGGAGGCCGTGGGCCCTGAGAGGTTTTCCCGTCCCTTCCCCTTCTTTCTGTGCTGTCGTTATCATGTTGCTCTTATAATTAAACCCCCTGTGCAGGGAGCCGTATCTTGGTCGCCTGGGGTGTGTTTACCTCCTGCCTGTTTAAGCTGCTCCCAAGGGCCATGATGAAAACATGAGTTCCTCCAGCTGGGTTCCCCTGGGAGGGCAGCCGGGCCTGCCTGGAGCCTCGTGTTCCCCTCTCTGGGGAACGTCTGTAAACCCTGGAATGTGTGTTACCGGCTAACGACCAGAGGGAGCCAAGCCTGGGCCCTCTGTGCCCTGAGACCTCGGGGCCCTGGGACTTCCCAAAGCCCCCAACAGGTGGATGAGTTCTGGGAAGACTGTGGGGTCTGGTTTTAGGGGTGAGAGCAAATCACACTGGGCAGTTCTTAGAGCCGGGTTCAATCCCATTACCTGGATTTTCCAGCATCTGTGGTGCCTCTTCACTGGATAGCTTGTGCAGCCACGGGCCCCCCGAATGGCAAAGGAGGTCGCAAAGGGGCTCTGACCTCAGTAGGGAAAGAGGAGGTAGAGGCATCCATTTTCCCCACTGGCCAGGCTGGGGCCCGCAGCCCTGCCTCCAAGTGGGCCACGGGGAGGGCAGGCTGATTGCAAAGGAGACGCTGGAAGCAAGAGCCGGGTGAAAGCATCCAGCTCCAGGGCGAGGGCCAAGAGCAAGAACCAAATCCAAAGGAGGGAGGGGAAAAGCTTTTTTTTTTTTTTTTTTTTTTTTTTGAGATGGAGTCTCGCTCTGTCACCAGGCCAGAGTGCAGTGGCGTGATCTCGGTTCACTGCAACCTCCGCCTCCCGGATTCAAGCCATCCCCCTGCCTCAGCCTCCCAAATAGCTGGGACTACAGGCGCCCGCCACCACGCCCGGCTAATTTTTATATTTTTAGTAGAGACGGGGTTTCACCATGTTGGCCAGGATGGTCTTGATTTGTTGACCTCGTGATCCGCCCGCCTCAGTCTCCCAAAGTGCTGGGATTCCAGGCGTGAGCCACCGCGCCCGGCCGGGGAGAAGGAGCTTCTACGGGCTTCCAGCCCCTCCAGCAGCTCAGGCTGCGCTGCGTTTTAGGTGTCCTTTCAGTCAGGTGAGGCTGATGCATCTTAAGGAGGCAGGTTTGTGGGAGACAGAAGGGGTCTCCTACTTAAAAGCCCCTCAAAGTCTGGCTTCCATGCAAAGGCCACTTAGTACAGCCTTCTATTATAAAAAGGCTGTTGCTGTATCTCACAAATTCGTTTTTAAAAGCCCGGAAGAAAAATGTTCAACTCTTCACATTGATTGCTTCAGCTAATGGATTACAGGGAATCATCTGTCCTCCTTCAGACATTCCTATTTTTTAAATTAAATTATAAATGATAAAGGTAATACATCTATAAATGCTTGGTGTAAGGTTCCAAAGATACAAGGTACGTGGGATAAAACCTGGAGACTGCCTTTCACACCTCCAGTCCCACAGCGACTACCCCAGCCAGGAGCGATGGCTGGTATCAGTTTGGTGCAGAGAACTTAGATGGCTTTTCTGTTTTGTTTTAAATAAGTTTAAAGAGTGAATCTCGGCCGGGCGCGGTGGCTCAAGCCTGTAATCCCAGCACTTTGGGAGGCCGAGATGGGCGGATCACGAGGTCAGGAGATCGAGAGACGATCCCGGCTAACACGGTGAAACCCCGTCTCTACTAAAAAATACAAAAAAAAAATAGCCGGGTGAGGTGGCGGGCGCCTGTAGTCCCAGCTACTCGGGAGGCTGAGGCAGGAGAATGGCGTAAACCCGGGAGGCGGAGCTTGCAGTGAGCTGAGATCCGGCCACTGCACTCCAGCCTGGGTGACAGAGCAAGACTCCGTCTCAAAAAAAAAAAAAAAAAAAAAAAAAAAAAAAAAAAAAGAGTGAATCTCACATGGACTGGGGAGCACAGAAAATTCCTGCGGAAGATGGTTGCCCTACAGTCAGGGCAAGCATAATGTTTTGTTTTAAATACGTTTAAAGAGTGAATCTCAGCCAGGCGTGGTGGCTCACGCCTGTAATCCCAGCACTTTGGGAGGCTGAGGTGGGCAGATCATGAGGTCAGGAGTTTGAGACCAGCCCTTTAGTTTGAGACCCTATCTCTACTAAAAATACAAAAATTAGCCAGGCGTGGTGGTGCACACGCCTGCAGTCCCAGCTACTCAGGAGGCTGAGGCAGGAGAATCGCTTGAACCCGGGAGGCAAAGGTTGCAGTGAGCCGAGATTGCGCCCCTGCACCCCAGCGTGGGTGACAGAGCGAGACTCCATCTTGGAGGAAGAAACAAACAAAAAAAGTGAATCTGACATGGGCCGGGGAGCACAGGAAGTTCTTGTGGACAATGGTTGCCCTACAGAGTCAGGACAAGCATTGCAGCATCAGACAGGGGCCTCTGGGACTGGTCCTTGCACCATAGTCTTGCTCATACATTCCTGGGAGTGTCCCAAGAAGACCAGGGTCTCCTCTCACCCAGAAACACCTTCTCCTGATAGTCAACTGTGCACAAGGGCACCCTCTCGCCACTTGCTTGAGGAACATAAAATTCAAACCAAATTGAGAAATTTGTGGAAGAAAAGCATCTGTCCAGTGAAAAAACAAGTGGGGAAAATTTGAAAACACCAGCACATACGAAGGCAGGAACGAGGGCTCATCTGCTTCGCTTCTGGTGACCCAGCCTCCAATCTGCCCGTTGCACCAGGGAGCATTCTCACTGGGGAGGGGAGAACATTCCCACTGAGGGGGCGGGAGCGTTCTCACTGGGGAGGGGAGAACATTCCCACTGAGGGGGTGGGAGCGTCCCCACTGGGGAGGTGAGAGCCTTCCCACCAGGGAGGGGAGAATTCCCAATGGGACAGAGAGCAGATTGGAGGCTGGGACTTCCCAAAGTCCCGAACAGATGGATGAGTTCTGGGAAGACTGTGGGGGTCTGGTTTTACGGGTGAGAGCAATTCACACTGGCTTATTATTAGATCATGTTCAATCCCATTACCCAGATTTTCCAGCATCCGTGGTGCCTCTTCACAGGACATCTCGCTACAGCCACCCATCCTCCAAATGGCTAACCAGGAAGGGAAGGGGCTCTGTCTGAGGCTTCTGGCTGAGACCCGTGTTCACCTGGCACTCTCCAAAGGCAGTTTAGCCCCCATTCCCAGGGGGTCCCCCAGCCATCCCGTCAGTCCCAGTGTCCCAGGCTCCCAGCCAGCTGGCCCTGGGGCTTCCACGTCTAGCCCCATCCCAGGGGCACCCTCCCTCTTCCAGGCCTGGGTGGTTGCCATGGCGACCCAGTCAGCTGACCCAGCGAGGAGGCAAGGCCCAGCCTGTCTTCTTCACCCTGGCTCAAGAGACGGTGGACCCAGTGGGGCCTCCACAGCAAGGGCTGCTTTTGAAGCACCTTTGGAATTCACTCCCCTAGTGCCTAAGCCCTGTGTTTAAATTATAAGTAGGGAGCGGGCGCAGTGGCTCACGCCAGTAATTCCAGGACTTTGGGAGGCTGAGGTGGGCAGATCACCTGAGGTCAGGAGTTCAAGACCAGCCTGGACAACATGGCAAAAACCCATCTCTACTGAAAATACAAAAATTAGCCGGGCGTGGTGGTGCATGCCTGTAGACCCAGCTACTTGGGAGGCTGAGGTAGGAGAATCGCTTGAACCCGGGAGGTGGAGGCTACGGTGAGCCGAGATCTTGTCATTGCACTCCAGCCTGGGCAAGGGCGAAACTCCATCTCAAAACACTAACATCATCAAAAATTACAGGCAGGAAAAAAATGGGAGAGAAACTAGATACCTTAATGCCTGGCAATAGGAGAAATGATAAGTAAATAAAGAAGCTATCATTTATGTGCATTATATAGCCGTCTTTTTTTTTTTTTTTTTTGAGATGGAGTCTCGCTATGTCGCCCAGGGTGGAGTGCAGTGGCCGGATCTCAGCTCACTGCAAGCTCCGCCTCCCGGGTTTTTACGCCATTCTCCTGCCTCAGCCTCCCGAGTAGCCGGGACTACAGGCGCCCACCACCTCGCCCGGCTAGTTTTTTGTGTTTTTTAGTAGAGACGGGGTTTCACCGTGTTAGCCAGGATGGTCTCGAACTCCTGACCTCGTGATCCGCCCGTCTCGGCCTCCCAAAGTGCTGGGATTACAGGCTTGAGCCACCGCGCCCGGCCATATAGCCGTCTTAAAAAGATGTTTACAGATAATTTTTTTGTACGCAGAGTTTTTAATAACAGGGAAATGCTTGGGTTTGCAAATCTAAAAGGTAGCTTTGGAAGAAAATGTTTCTCAAAGAAGGGGCTTGGCAACCCACCGAATTTAGGAAATAATGCATAATCCACCCTTTCTTGAAGGTACATGGTGCACGTGGGTGTATGAAGGTCTCTGAGAAATCTTACTGTCACGTGCCGTTCAGCTCGATGTAATTCACCGTGTTCCTGATCTGTCTGATGACAGAGCCCTTCTCTAGAGAACCCCTTTTGCCATCTCCAGGGCTGAGATGTGTCACTCTGCCTCCTTGTCCCCTGTTGAGGCTGCCACTGTGCGTCCAGCTGACGGCTGCCGCCCACACCTTCCTGGAGGTTGCAGGAGCTCCTTTTCCTGCCTGCCGTGCCCGCCCCTCATGCCCGCTCCCTCGTGGGAGTTTTCAGTAACAGCTTGGAGGACTGGACTGAATTGGAGTCCACGCTTGTTTCTAAGATACGAATGATTTGATTTTTCTCCCTTTCTTTTTCTTCTTTTCTTTTTTGGGACAGGGTCTTGCTCTGTCGCCCAGGCTGGAGTTCAGTGGTGCAATCATGGCTCACTGTAACCTCCTCCTCCCAGGCCCAAGCGATCCTCCCTCCTCAGCCTCCCAAAGACTGGGATTACAGGCCTGAGCCACCACTCCCGGCCTCCTTCTTCTTCCTCTTCTTCTTCTTTTCTTTTTTGAGATGGAGTCTCACTCCATCGCCCAGGCTGGAGTGCAGTGGCGCGATCTCGGCTCACTGCAACCTCCGCCTCCTGGGTTCACGCCATTCTCCTGCCTCAGCCTCCTGAGTAGCTGGGACTACAGGCGCCCGCCGCCTCGCCCGGCTAATTTTTTGTATTTTTAGTAGAGACGGGGTTTCACCGTGTTAGCCAGGATGGTCTCGATCTTCTGACCTCGTGATCCGCCCGCCTCGGCCTCCCAAAGTGCTGGGATTGCAGGCATGAGCCACCGCGCCCGGCCCCCTTCTTCTTTTAATGGTGTTTATCATAGGGAATGAGTCATCAATCAATGCCACCACTGTCATTAATCTACCTGCTGGAAGGGATTAATCACCGAATGGTCATAAGTCGATGCTTTCCTGACCTTGCATGTGATGAGCCCAGCACTTGCCCTCCTGGCCCTGACCGACGCCTGCCATCGGCCTGGCTCCGACTGGTCACCTTCACCCCTTCCACACCTGGCCCACGCCCTCAGGCAGAGCTTCCCTGATTCCCTCCATCACATACTTTCACAGACACTTCCTAGTCAGTATCACACATTGTAATGATGTATCCATTTGTTTATTCTCTCCAGACACTAAAAGTTCCCAAAACAGCAGTGTCTGCTACATAGTAAGCATTCAACAACCCTTCATTTGGTAAACCAACTGTAACTTGATACCTTATTCTTGATTTGCTGATACCTCCATAGTCCACATCTAGTTGAAACGCTGACTGCCCCACGGTATCCATTCTCTTCCTAACAGAACTGTGGTTTTTCCTTGGGGCATCCGTGTGCTCAGCTGAAAGGAGGGAATTTCCCAGCCTCCTCGGCAGCTAGCGGAGGTTGTATGAGGTACAGTCGTGGTCAAAGAATAGAAAGCAGAATCACTGGACAGGAACTCCTGGAAAGGGAACCTGCTGGTCCAGTGCAGTGGTGTTTACAACGAATTGGTCACAACCAGTCACATTTTTCTTTTTTCTTTTTTTTTTTTTTGAGACGGAGCCTCGCTCTGTTGCCCAGGCTGGAGTACAATGGTGCAATCTCTGCTCATTACAACCTCCGCCTCCCAGGTTCAAGCGATTCTCCCGCCTCAGCCTCCCGAGTAGCTGGGATTATAGCCATGTGCCACCACGCCTGGCTAATTTTGTATTTTTATTTTATTTTTATTTTCTTTTTCTTTTTATTTTTATTTATTTATTTTTTTTGAGACGGAGTCTCACGCTGTTGCCCAGGCTGGAGTGCAGTGGCGCGATCTCGGCTCACTGCAAGCTCCGCCTCCCGGGTTCCCGCCATTCTCCTGCCTCAGCCTCCTGAGTAGCTGGGACTACAGGCGCCCGCCACCGCGCCCGGCTAATTTTTTGTATTTTTAGTAGAGACGGGGTTTCACTGTGGTCTCGATCTCCTGACCTTGTGATCCGCCCGCCTCGGCCTCCCAAAGTGCTGGGATTACAGGCTTGAGCCACCGCGCCCGGCTAATTTGGTATTTTTAGTAGAGACGGCGTTTCGCCACGTTGGCCAGGATGGTCTCCATCTCTGGACCTTGTGATCTGCCCACCTTGGCCTCCCAAAGTGCCGGGAGGACAGGCGTGAGCCACCGCACCCGGCAATTCTGGATCATTGTTTTGATATCTTCCTACCTCCACCCCTGCCCCTCCCTGGCAGCTCCACCCAGAGACACCCCAGATGGGGCATCACCCCCCCTGGTTCACACCCTCTTCCCTGAAGCTCTGGCCACTTCCACCCTAAGCAGGAGGGTCAGGTACCCAGCAATCTCCCCTTCCCAAGACCTTGGCAACAGTGAAAGAAGCTGTTTATTATAAACAATATCAGCAACAGCATCTACTCCTGTTTAGGGAACTCGTGTTCAGGACCAGGCCAGCTTCTTCTCACTGTAAACACGACCCATCTGATACACTGTTTCCATTTGACCAATGAGGAGGTGGAGGCTCAAAGAAGTTGGAGGGCGGGGCACCCTGGCTCACAGCTGTCATCCCAGCACTTAGGGAGGCTGAAGAGGGTGGATCACCTGAGGTCAGGAGTTCAAGACCAGCCTGGCCAATATGGTGAAACCCCGTCTCTACTAAAAATACAAAAAAAAAAAAAAAAAATTAGCTGGGCATGCTGGTGGGCGCCTGTAGTCCCAACTACTGGGGAGGCTGAGGCAGGGGAATTGCGTGAACCCGGGAGGCAGAGCTTGCAGTGACCCGAGATCGTGCCACTGCACTCCAGCCTGGCGATAGAGTTAGACTCCGTCCCCGGGGGGGAAAAAAAAAAAGATGCTTAAGGATTCAGCATTTGAACTCAGGCTGCCTGACTCTGGGAGGCCTTTCCTGGGCCTGCTCTGTGGGCGGGAGGAGAAGCTTGAGATTCAGTACGGCCTCCCCCACAGAAGCACATTAAGCAGAGGAGTCAACCCTGAGGGGCGAGGCGGGGAGGAGCCGGGCTGCACCTCAGCTCGCAACCTTCTGTGCTTCCTCGCTCTGATGAATTATTCATACCCACGACCAGGCAGCAGATCAATAATGCAGGAGCAGAAGCCCTGTCTGGGCCCCGCTTCCAGCTGACCGGCTGGGCTGCCACCTCCGGGAAAGGACCCCAGCCGGGCACAGCGGGCAGGCCTGTCCAGGACGGCCTCGCAGACTGTGTCCTGCTCGGGCGGTGCCCAGGACCTCTGAAATCCAGCTACGCTCAGCACACCAGGCTGGGCACCCGGCCGCAAACATCCCAGGAAGGAGAGCCTTTTGCAGTTTTCATGGTTTTTCTGTCTAGGAGGGCCCATTTTGCGGTCAGCACAAAGGCAGCATGTGAACCTGGGCCAACTCTGGGAGCCGGAATTCCTGCCCCGGGACTGGGGTGCGAGAGGCCTCACAGCGTCCCGGGATCCCTGCCTTCTCCCACTTCCTCCAGGCCTAGAGTTGGGGTGGAGACCCAGGAGAACCCAGGGTGTTAATTTTAGTTGTGAGTAGAAGTTTCCATCCAAGCAGCTCTGAGACATCCACTTGGCTGTCCTCCAACCCTGGGAAGGTTCTAGAAGGTTCCAACATCCCCCAGAATTGCACTTTTGAGCCATGCCCACCCTGCCCCTTCAACTTCCTCCCACCCACACAAAGGTCATTTTTTCCACCTGGGCCACAGCCTCGCTGTGACCACGCTGGACGTGGGGTGCAGGCCTCTTCTGCTGTGAGACCCCCCAAACTTATCTGGGGTTTCTCTTATCCTCTTAGTTTCTCGGTACTGCCTAGATGTTCTCAGTTTGTTGCAATAAATTCTAGGATGAAGAAAGAAAGGAAGAGAGAGAGGGAGGGGGGTTATTTTTAGAGGTGAGATAAGGGCCCCACTGGCAGGGGTCAAGCCTGTGAGTGCCTCTCAGCTCCATGGCTCTGCCTTTCTGGGACTGCAGGAAAGCAGGCCCCGCAAGGAACACTGAGAGCGGAAGCTGCCTCAGGCGTCTGATCAGAGCTGGTCCACTATTTATTTATTTATATTTTTGACATGAAGTCTCGCTCTGTCACCCAGGCTGGAGTGCAGTGGCTCGATCTCGGCTCACTGCAACTTCTGCCTCCCGGGTTCAAGTGCTTCTCCTGCCTCAACCTCCTGAGTAGCTGGGACTACAGGCACCCACCACCATGCCCGGCTAATTTATGTATTTTTAGTAGAGATGGGGTTTCACCATATTGGCCAGGCTGGTTTTGAACTCCTGACCTTGTGATCGGCCCGCCTCGGCCTCCTGAAGTGCTGGGATTACAGGCTGGCGACCGCCCCGGCCTAGTCCAACTTTAAATTGCATACAGAGCACCTGAGCATCTTGTGAAAGGGCTGATTCTGATTGATTGAGGCCAGGGTGTGGCCTGAGTTTTCTGACAGCTCCAGGTGATGTCCATGCTAATGGTCCGGGGACCACACTTTGAGTAGCAACAGCCTCTAGAGTCCAGACTGGTGGGGCCCAGCATTGAGTGTTCACGGGGATCACCTGGAAGGCTTTTAAAACTCTGGTGTGTGGCCCGGCGCAGTGGCTCAAGCCTGTAATCTCAGCACTTTGGGAGGCCGAGACGGGCGGATCACGAGGTCAGGAGATCGAGACCATCCTGGCTAACACGGTGAAACCCATCTCTACTAAAAAATACAAAAAAAGTAGCTGGGCGAGGTGGCGGGCACCTGTAGTCCCAGCTACTCGGGAGGCTGAGGCAGGAGAATGGCGTGAACCCGGGAGGCGGAGCTTGCAGTGAGCTGAGATCCGGCCACTGCACTCCAGCCTGGGCGGCAGAGGGAGCTCCGTCTCAAAAAAAAAAAAAAAAAAAAAAAAAAAAAAAAAAAAAAAGAAACTCTGGTGTGCAAGCCGCACCCAGACCAATTAAGCCAGATTCACTAGCAGTGGCACCCAGGTAGCAGGATTTTTAAAATTTTTTATTTTTAATATTTTTTGAGACAGAGTCTCACTCTGTCACCCAGGCTGGAGTGTAGTGGTGCGATCTCAGCTCACTGCAACCTCCACCTCCTGGATTCAAGCGATTCTCCTGCCTCAGCCTCCAGAGTAGCTGGGATTACAGGCGCCCGCCACCACGCTCGGCTGATTTTTGTATTTTTAGCAGAAGACGGCGTTTCACCATGTTGGCCAGACTAATTGCAAATTCCTGACCTCAGGTGATCCACTTGCCTCGGCCTCCCAAAATGCTGGGATTGCAGGTGTGAGCCACTGTGCCTGGCCGGTAGGAGGATTTTTTTAAACATCTCAGGTGATTCCAGTGTGTGGCCAGGCTTGAAAAGCCTGCTCCGGGCTGAGTCCCTCCTTTACACGGGGAGACTGAGGTCCAGAGGGAGGCCCGGAGCTGCCCGAGGTCACACAGCCAATGCGTGAAAGGCCTGGGACCGGGCCAGGCGCTGCTGGTTCCTGAACACAGGGCTGTCTCCTGTTTTACATCAAGGAACGGGAAGGAGGTGAGGTAGGGCTGGGCCTGGAGGAGATCAGAACATCACGGTCAGCCTGGGGTGCCCAGAGCCTCCCAGATTGTGGGATGGGAGGAGCTGCCTGCTGAGCCCCAGGACGCGGCCTTTTGTGTGTCCTGCTCTCTGTCGGGCCTCCCACAGCCCTGTTTACAGACAGGGAGCCAGAGCCCCCGGGTCCCAGAAGCACAGCGTCTGCCACGGAAGCCTCTGCACGGTGAGAGCCTCACTTTCCCCTTTCATGTTCTCCTCCCAACCTGCTTTTAAACTCCTGAAATCAGTGTCTGACAAATGATCCCAAAGAAACTTCAGGCCCCCATGCCTGCTGTAAAAGGGCGTGGCTGTCGCGGACAGAGGGTGTGTAGAAGGGGCCAGCTCACCTGAGTGTGGCTAAGTTGCTGACATTACACTGGTGGCATTTCACCTTAATGACCTCCAGATGGCTGGGCGCAGTGGCTCATGCCTGTAATCTCAGCACTTTGGGCGGCGTGAGGTCAGAAGTTCGAGACCTGCCTGGTCAACATGGTGAAACCCCATCTCTAAAAATACAAAATTTAGCCAACGTGGTGGTGGGTGCCTATAATCCCAGCTACTTGGGAGGCTGAGGCAGGAGAATCGCTTGAACCTGGGAAGGCGGAGGTTGCAGTGAGCTGAGATCGCGCCATTGCACTCCAGCCTGGGCAACAAGAGCGAAACTCCATCTCAAAAAAAAAAAAGTGTAAGTATACATGTATATCATATCTTTCAGTTCAATCAATGTTTATTTTGAAGCTTGTCAGCTTCAACATATTGGTCAGGCTGGTCTCAAACTTGTGGTCTCAGGTGATCTGCCCACCTCAGCCTCCCAAAGTGCTGGCAGCAGTTATAGGATGTGGAAACGGTCAACTCCCTCGGCAGAGCTGGAGAGGCCCCTCTCACCACAGCATGCTTCTCGGGGACTGTCCTGCTCCACTGGCTACCGACTGTATGACCTCAGCTAAGCCCCTGGCTGGCTCCTGACTGTATGACCTTGGCTAAGCCCCTGGATCTCTCTGAGTTTTATTTCTTCCCAGGAAAAGGGGAGGATCCCTCGTGGAAGCGTTGTGAGGATTAAATGAGGTAATTCCAGCAGAGCAGGGAGCCCGGCACCTGGCATGCAGGAAGCGGTGCTGTGGCCTCCAGTCTGGATGGAAGGAGCTTTCACTCACAGGAAACCTGCAACCCGGAGGCTCCTGGTGGCTGGGGCCCTGCCTCCTTCCTTCTACAGACTTGGCCTCAGCACCTGCTACATGCCATGCCCCGTACTGAACCCTGGGGATGCAGACATGTGGGACAGCCTTCCTGGACCATGTGACTCTGATCTAAAGGAAGCGCTCTAGGCAGGCAGAGAGTGTCTCAGTAGTGAGGCCAGCAGGGAGGGGAACCTGGTGGTGTAGGGACTGTCCCAGGAGGTCTGGGAGCCAGGAGCAGGGACATGGCTTGGCTCACTGCAGCTCCAACTTCTCTGGCTCAAGCGATCCTCCCACCTCAGCCTCCTGAGCAGCTGGGACCACGGGTGTACACCACCACGCCTGGCTGATTTTTAAATGTTTTGTAGAGACAGAGTCTCATTATGTTGCAGGCTGGTCTCGAACTCTTTTTTTTTTTTTTTTTTTTTTTTTTTTTTTTTTTTTTTTTTTTTTTGAGACGGAGTCTCACGCTGTTGCCCAGGCTGGAGTGCAGTGGCGCGATCTCGGCTCACTGCAAGCTCCGCCTCCCGGGTTCCCGCCATTCTCCTGCCTCAGCCTCCTGAGTAGCTGGGACTACAGGCGCCCGCCACCGCGCCCAGCTAATTTTTTGTATTTTTAGTAGAGACGGGGTTTCACTGTGGTCTCGATCTCCTGACCTTGTGATCCGCCCACCTCGTTCTCCCAAAGTGCTGGGATTACAGGCTTGAGCCACTGCGCCCAGCCTAGTCTCGAACTCTTGCCTGCCCTCTTCTCTCCATGCCTGAGATCTATGCAGAAAGGACTAAAGGGAGATGGGACTGGCATTACCACCTATTTTACAGTTGGACAAACTGAGTCCTGGAGGGGACAAGTGACTTGCCCAGAGGAATGCCTCGAGTTGGCCACGGAGTGTGCCAGGTTCCCGGTGCCCAGCCTCAGCCTGACCCTGGGGCCACAGGCGGAGTAGACTGCTCACCCCCTTATTGTTTGGAACCCCCTTGACCCCCGCAGCACAAACAGGCCGGAGGCGAGCATGCACATTCAGGTTTATTTCTTTCCATGCGAAGACACACAGCGGTGTCACTGGTGTAGGCAGTGTGAGGGGTGGGTCTTGATACTCCCTGTGGGTCACAGGGAGAGGCTGGGTTAGTGCCTTAAGCTGGGCCACTGTGTTCATGCAGGTCAGCAGGGCCACTGACCCCTCCGGCGTCCAGGTGGTGTGGGGCAGGGGCTGGGGGACCCTCCGTCCAGGTCCCCTGGCGTCCAGAATGGCTTTCTCCTCCAGGGCCCGAGCTCTCCTCCTGCTCTGTGCTCTGCGGGCCTCCGCCTCCTCCACACACCTCGGGGGCCTCTGAGCTCTGTCCCTGGCGCCCGAGGAAACTCTCAAGTCATCCTCGCCTGCCTGGAAGAGCGCCCTGGCTGTGCCCATTCCTGGGGCATCTGCAGTGGCTTCCCCTAAGCAGGGCCTGTGGGCTGTCCTGGGTTCTGAGTGTGAACAAGTGTGTGTGTGTGTGTGTGGAGGAGTGCATGGCGGAGCCTATTTGTGCGGGTGTGAAAAGGTCTGAGCATGTGTGCGCTCCGAGGGCACCTAGAGTCCCTTCGGGTATCGTGTTCCTCCCGTGACAATCCCTCAACCATCGGTTCGTTTCTCTCCTCTCCCTGGGTTGCTGAGGCTGAGGACCCCGGGGGCCTGCCGGGAAAACACCCATGCATCATCTCCTTCCAGAGCCCGTGCGGGGCCAGTTCCATCGACCTCACGTCTCCCCCGTGTCACGTGACTTCACGAGTGACACAAAGACTCAGTGCTCACACCCTTCCCCCACAAATAGGGGCATCGGTTTTGGCCTCAAAGATCCCATTAAGCAAACCCAACCAGTCCCTTCTGTATGACCAGGAGAGGCTGGAGTTTATTCTGCAGGTGGGGGACGGACGTAGGAACACCAGCTCCAAAGGACCAACCTGGCACCCCTGAGCCCTGCACCCCTGCCCTGCAGCAGTCCCACGGGCTCCGGAAGGCTCAGAGCTCCAGCTGTGCATAGACCCAGGGCCCCTCCCTGCAGACAGAACCTCTGTGCTGGGCCTCTGAGGAGGGTGGGGAGATGAACAAGGGCCCTGGAGAGGAGGCAGGAGGGTCCTGATGGGGCACAAAGGATGCTGACTTCAACAGCCTTGGGCCAGCCTGACTGTGGCTGGGAACCCTTCCCATGAAGGCGTTGACTCTGGTTGTGAGGTGGGGCCTCCTAGGGCAGGACAGCCTGGAGCTCCCCTCTCCAAGGCCCGGGAGCTGCAGTCGGGGGCGGGGGGGTAGGCGGGGGCAGGAGAGGTGCCTGTGGCTGGAGCCTGGGCCAGGGAGAAGTCTAGGGAAAATCATGGGCCTGGGACGGGGGAAGAGGCCGACGACCCCGCTTGGCTCCTTTCGGGGATCCCATTAGGTCCTAAGACAGGCCATGGCATCCAGGCCCCAGGCTCTGTGCATGCAAGTATATTCCCAAACCTGGTCCCCCTACTCTGCAGACGGGGCCCTTCAGCCGAGCCCTTCCCTCGGTCTCAGGACTGTCAAACAGACCCCCATAAAAACTCTGGCCCACGCCCTTGCAGGTGGCACAAACGCCCCTGACAGCCTGGGACCCCTTGGGAAGTCCCCCAGGAATGGTCCCAAAACCTCCTCCAGGGAAGGCCCCGGCTGTTTGTGGATGGCCAGGGGCCCAGGGCCAAGCGCAGAGCATAGGGCTGGGCTGGAGGCCTGAAACCACCACCTGAGACACACCACCGGGGCCCCGAGCTCGCATCCCAGGCCATTGCAGAGGCCATGGCAGGACGAGAGCTCAGACCTCGGCCCTCCCCACTGACTGACCTTGGCCAGGGCTGGTCGGTGCCCCGGGCTACAGCAGAAGTAGGAGGAACAGGCAGACTGGCTTGTCCTGGGAGACATCCTGGGACCAGAGTCCTCTAGAGATGCTTCCGAAGCTGACAGGTTTGGGAAGAGGCATGCGGGTCACACCGTCCCAGCACCTGTCTTCACAGACACGCCTGCCTCTCGGCACCATCACCTTTGCAGCGGAGGATGTCAAGTGAGGCGGTTGCCTCCTTCCCGGGAGCTGCACCCCCACAGGTCCTGCGGCGGGTGGCGGGGGTGTCCCGGGCCTGTGCTGAGCACAGCTCCACCTCTGTGCTTGGGGCCCTGGCTGGGATCGCAGCAGGCGTGTGACACGAAGCATGCAAACAGTCTGTTCTCTCCCCGCTTGAGAAAAATACAAAAGATGAGGCCCCACGTCTTTGCTCCTGGTCCACAGACACGAAGGAACTCTGCTGCGTCTCTCCCCGCCGGCGTGTGTCTCGTTTGTGGGGCTGGGTTTTTTCCGCATCCTGGCAGTTTCGCTCTTTGGTAGAACCCGGGAAATTGTGCGAACGAGAAACAAGCCAGAGTGCTGGGGTTGAAATCCCAGGACACGCCCAGGAGAGTAAACCACGTCGCCCGTCGGGTTCGCTGAGCTTTCCTTCCTCTCTCCAGGCTTTCCCGTCGGATGGCGGCTGACAATGGGTGACTGGGGAGTTTCCCTCTGAGTTTGTGCTTTTAGAACTTGGGGACAGGGGAATGCTTGACAGTCACCACCCCGGCCTCCCGCGGTGTGTGGGATGTGTGGGTCAGAGGTCTCCTGATGGCCAGGGCCGGCCTCTGCTAGCCCAGCTCCCTGGTTAAGTTTATTTCTTCTGAACTGTAAAGAAAAGAACAGATAAGGCAGAACAGGGCTCAGAACCCTGGCTCTTCAGGTCCCTGATTGGAGGATTTGGGTTTCTGGTTCCCAGTGGGAAATGGTAATAGGGATAAGGCTGAGGATTGGGGACTTCTTTGTTTTGGGGTTCTTGGAGAAACTGAACGCCTGCCAATAAGAAGACTGCGTCCTCGGGACCGGCTCAGAGGTGGGCACTGGGTTAGAGGTGGGCATGCAACCCTAACTGAGCCAATCTGAATCAGTCCTGAGACTTTCGCTAGGTAACTATTGACACTTCTTTCCCTGCTTAGTTACTGGACTGATTAAAATGTGTGCCACTCTGGCCGGGCACGGTGGCTCACGCCTGTAATCCCAGCACTTTGGGAGACCGAGGCAGGCGGATCACTTGAGGTCAGGAGTTCGAGACCTGCCTGGCCAACGTGGTGAAACCCCATCTCTCCTAAAAGTATAAAAATTGAATTCTACCATATACATTGCTTGCTTCTGGGGTTCCCCGGCTGGCTGTGCGGGGATTTTAGTGTTTACAAAGCACAGTCACATCCGTTATCTGGGGTGATGCTTACAAAAGCCTCTGTGCTGAAGGCTCTTTCCTGCCACTTGATACCAGCAAACACTGAGGCTTAGCTAGTCAGGAACCGGCCCGGTCCCAGGCCCATCAGAGCTGAGGCTGGAGCTCCTGGCCGCTGACTCTGAGGCTGTGCACTTTCCACACCCTTGCCATCGATTCACTCTCCAGGCATCAGACAAGCCTGCTAGCCCCTCCCTGCTCGGCCGGTCCCTGCTGGGAACTGGTCGCTTTTCTGGAGTGGGAAGATAAGGCCGGGGCCCCCACCGTCCCTTCTCCTTCCCCCAACCCACCACCTCTGTCCCTGAGGCTGGGTACACCCTTGCGCAGTCCTCCCACCGGGCAAGCTGGCCCCCTCCTCTCCAAGGAGCTGGGTTTCACCTGTGAAGTTGACGGTCACGGCCACCGTGATGATGACAATGCCCATGACGATGAGGGTGATGCTGAGCAGCCGAGCCAGGCGGCCCAGCCTCCGGGCGCCGTCCACGTTGCCCTGTTGCATGCTACTTCGAGACTGCGGAGAGAGCGTGGAGAGACCCCGGGAACCGGGAAGCCTGTCAGCTTCATGGGCCTCAGCAGGCAGCCCTGGGGTGGTCCTGAGCCTGGGCCTCCATCCTGTCCCCATGCCAGCCCACACTCTAGGGGAGAGAAAGAGGGTTCCCCCTGGAGAAGTGGCCGGGGCCTCTTGTGCTGACCCCTAACCACGCCTGTCCCTTACTGGCTGGGGACAGCTGGGAGCAGAACCAGAAAGCCTGGCGCTTCTCAGGGTGGTGGTGGAGGGGGCGGCGGTGGCAGGTGGGAGGCTAGAGACTGAGGGCCTGAGAAAGTGGACCAGCTCCAGGCCAACTGGCAAGAACAGCCAGGCCAGGCCCCCCGGACTCCAGCGCAAGGCTCACTTCTGCAGAGGCACTGGGATCAAAGACAGCCCCTGGGCTCTTCCTACAGCCGACACACCGGCCTCCTGTCCCCCGTGAGCACCCTCCACCCCCACTGCCATAAAAAGAGACATTGTCGGCCGGGCGCAGCGGCTCACGCCTGTAATCCCAGCACTTGGAGAGGCTGAGGCGGGTGGATCACAAGGTCAGGAGTTCGAGACCATCCTGGCCAACATGGTGAAACCCCGTATCTACTAAAAATACAAAAATTAGCTGGGCATGGTGGCGGCGCCTGTAGTCCCAGCTACTCGGGAGGCTGAGGCGGGAGGATGGCATGAACCTGGGAGGCGAAGCTTGAAGTGAGCCAAGATCGTGCCACTGCACTCCAGCCTGGGTGACAGAGCAAGACTCTCTCAAAAAAAAAAAAAAAAAAAAAACAACTGTCTTCACAGCCTCCATTTCCCACCCAAGAACCACATTCTTGTTCAATCGAGCCCACTTTCCCGATCACACAAAAGCATGAAACGCCTCGTGCTTGCCTGGGGAGACCAGGACTGGGTGGGGCCACATGTGGCTTCCTAGGGGCCCCGTTGTATGTATCACTCCTTCTCAGTGAGCTCTGTTCTTCCTGAACCTAGTGAAAACGGATGAGGGTGAGGACAGAGGTCCTAGGAGGTTCCTGGGGTGACTTGGTAGGAGGTGGGGCCAAGCGTCTCTAAGGGTCCTGTGTCCCTGCCTCCCTAGAACAGGCACACGCAGGAGTTCTCTGATGGTGTGGCTGGTTTCAGGGTCTCAGGGAAGTCTCTTTGTTATTTTATTTTCTGATTATTTGAGGCTCCTGAGTTCAACATGGAAATGCGGTTAAGTGTGATGAAGATGATGACGAAGATGATGAGTTTACTTCATGCCAGGCAGCTTGCTAAAGTCTGTACCTAGATTACTTCATTTAGCCTCAGTCACCCTGGGGGTTTGGCAATGCAGCCGCACCTCCCTGAGGAAGAAACTGAACCTCAGAGCCCTGCCCCTTCGTCTCTCTGTTCTCTCTCTGCAGGTGGCCTCCTGGGGTCCTGTTCTCTTCAGTGCTCAGAATTCTAACCAACCTCCACCCAGCCCCGCATTTCATTCCAAGCTCCATCCGGGACAGTGTGATATCATCACACTCAACCCGCAACATCACCAAACTCAACCTATGCCTTGTGTCTCTCCTCCTCCTTGCCCAGGCCTGAGCTCCTCCCTCTCCATGATGACTCCTCTGCCCTCTGTGATAAAGCAGGAGCATCACTATCTTGAACAAACTCTAAGTCTCCCTTGATTAGAAAACCGCCTAAATCCAGCCCCAAAACATCAGCCTAATGGCTAATGTCAGCATAACCAGAAACATGCCAACCCCGAGATGAACCCCTCTCCAATCAGAAACATGCCAACCCTAAGACACCTCCCCTCCGACCAGAGACGTTCCAGCCCACGGTCAACTTTTCCTCACGTAGAAACATTCCAAACCTGTGATAAGCCCCCAGCTTCCAAAACCCTTAAATATCCTTAGTCTGTAAGAGAGAACAGTCCTGACCAAAATTGGCCAGAAGCCCCTCTCCGGTTTACTCTCTGAAATAAACCTGTCTGTGACAGTTGAGCAGCTTTTTTTTTTTTTTTTTGATGGAGTCTTGCTCTGTCGCCCAGGCTGGAGTGCAGTGGTGCAATCTTGGCTCACTGCAAGCTCCACCTCCCGGGTTCACGCCATCCTCCTGCCTCAGCCTCCCGAGTAGCTGGGACTACAGGCACCTGCCAACGCACCCAGCTAATTTTTTGTTATTTTTAGTAGAGACGGGGTTTCACTGTGTTAGCCAGGATGGTCTCGATCTTCTGACCTCGTGATCTGCCCACCTCGGCCTCCCAAAGTGCTGGGATTACAGGCGTGAGCCACTGTGCCCGGCCTGTTGAGCAGCTTTTTATGCTTCTTTCTTTCTTTTTTTTTTTTTTTTTTGAGACAGAGTCTTGCTCTGTCGCCTAGGTTGGAGTGCAGTGGCATGATCTTGGCTCACCACAAGCTCCACCTCCCGGGGTCACGCCATTCTCCTGCCTCAGCCTCCTGAGTAGCTGAGACTACAGGCGCCCGCCACCACGCCCGGCTAATTTTTGTATTTTTAGAAGAGATGGGGTTTCACCATTTTGGCCAGGCTGGTCTCGAACTCCTGACCTCAGGTGATCCGTCCTCGGCCTCCTAAAGTGCTGGGATTACAGGTGCAAGCCACTGTGCCTGGCCTCTTTCCTCTCAAATATCCCCCCAGCACCAGTCTCTGTTCTTCCTCACCCTTTCCCCACGTCCCCAATTCACACTGTATTTATACCAGGCACATACCTCCGATTCACACTGTATGTATACCAGGCTCATGACCCCGATTCACACTGTGTATATTTATACCAGGCTCATGCCCTGATTAACACTGTACTTATACCAGGCTCATGCCCTGATTCACACTGTCTGGACTTATACCAGGCTCATGTCCCCGATTCACACTGTCTGTATTTATACCAGGCACTATGCGAGGCCCTGGGACGCAGCGGCATGGAGAAGCATCCGGTTCCTGTTGTCACAGAACTTCCAGCCCACTGGCTGCGTTTGTGATCACACAAAGAAAGGTAAAAATGCAACTGTGGGTAGCATGACAAAGGAGAGGCACGTGGTACCAGGAGAGCTCGTGAAAGGGGAGAACTGGGGAAGACTTCCTGGAGGAAGGACATTTCAGCTGAGATGTGGAGAAGGATGAGCAAGAATTCGATTGTTTCCAAAGGAAGGAGGAGTATCCCAGGCGGAGAGAGCAGCCATGTACGAAGGTGCTGCATGGCAAATGTGTAGATGTTCAAAAAACAGTCGCTGACTGAGGAGGTAGGAGGGACTGGACGGAGGTCAGCGTGGCTGGGGCTGATGGAGGGAGGAGGGCGAGGCTGCAGAGGTGGGCAGGGCCAGGCCAGGCCGGGCTCGAGAAGCACCAGGAGAATGGTCCTTACACCATGAGCAGTAGGGACCGGTGTAGGATGTGAATCTGGAATGATAGGACTGGATACAGATTTCCAAAACACTGTTCTGCCTGCAGCGTGGGGATCACAGGAAGATGAGTCGGGAGCTGTTGCGAAGGTTCAGTGGGATGATGGTGGCTGAGGCAATCCCAGCTGCTCAGGGTCTTCCACAGAACAAAGTCCAAATGCAGGCCAGCTTTACATTTCCTGTGTGTGTGTATTTGTTTGAGATGGAGTTTGGCTCTTGTTGCCCAGGCTGCAGTGCAATGGCGAGATCTCGGCTTACCACGACCTCCGCCTCCCGGGTTCAAGCATTTCTCCTGCCTCAGCCTCCCAAGTAGCTGAGATTATAGCATCCACCATGCCCGGCTAATTTTGCTTTTTTTTTTTTTTTTTTTTTTTTTTTGAGACGGAGTCTCGCTCTGTCACCCAGGCTGGAGTGCAGTGGCCGGATCTCAGCTCACTGCAAGCTCCGCCTCCCGGGTTTACGCCATTCTCCTGCCTCAGCCTCCCAAGTAGCTGGGACTACAGGCGCCCGCCACCTCGCCCGGCTAAGTTTTTTTTGTATTTTTAGTAGAGACAGGGTTTCATTGTGTTAGCCAGGATGGTCTCGATCTCCTGACCTCGTGATCCGCCCGTCTCGGCCTCCCAAAGTGCTGGGATTACAGGCTTGAGCCACCGCGCCCGGCCATAATTTTGCATTTTTAGTAGCAACAGGGTTTCACTATGTTGGTCAGGCTGGTCTTGAACTCCCGACCTCGGTGATCCCAGCCTTCCAAAGTGCTGGGATTACAGGCATGAGCCACTGCGCCTGGCCTACATTTCCTGTTTCATCCTCCACTATTTTCTTCCACAACCACTGGGCCCAGCCGATCTCAGTTGCTCGAGGTTCGAGCGCCGACCTCCACAGGGCTTCGTTCTGGCTATTTCTCCTGCTTCTCCAAAACACCACGTGTCCAAATCCCTCCATCCTTTAAGGGGTGGCGCCAAGGCCACCTCCTCTGTGAAGCCCACCAAGATTCCTCCAGCTCTGCCAGAGGAATAATAAACCCTGGCACTCTTGCAACATATATCTCGTGCTGGGAACAATGCTAAATGCTGCCACCCATTAGAGCAATTCATCCTCTGCATTAGTCTGCTCTCATGTTGCTAATAAAGACATACCCTAGACTGGGTAATTCATAAAGGAAAGAGGTTTAACTGACTCACAGTTCAGCATGGCTGGAGAGGCTCAGGAAACTTACAATCATGGCAGAAGGGGTGGTAAACACGTCCTTCTTCACATGGTGGCAGGAAGGAAAAGTGTTGAACAAAAGGGGAAAGTCCCTTATAAAACCATCACATTGGCTGGTGCGGTGGCTCATGCCTGTAAGCCCAGCACTTTGGGAGGCCGAGGTGGGTGGATCACCTGAAATCGGGAGTTCAAGACCAGCCTGGCCCACATGGCAAAACCCTGTCTCCACTCAAAATACAAAAATGAGCCGGGTGTGGTAGCAGGTGCCTATAATCCCAGCTACTCAGGAGACTGAAGCAGGAGAATTACTTGAACCCGGGAGGCGGAGGTTGCAGGGAGCTGAGATTGCACCATTGCATGGCTGAGGTGGGCGGATCACCTGAGGTCAGGAGTTCGAGACCAGACTGACCAAGATGGAAAAACCCTGTCTCTACTAAAAATACAAAAAATGAGCTGGGCGTGGTGGCACCTGCCTGTAATCCCAGCTACTCGGGAGGCTGAGGCAGGAAAATCGCTTGAACCTGTGAGGCGGAGGTTGCAGTGAGCCAAGACCATGCCACTGCACTCCAGCCTGGGCAACAAGAGCAGAACTCTGTCTCAGGAAAAAAAAAAAAATCCACCAGATCTCATGAGAACTCACTATCACGAGAGCAACACATGGGGGTAACTGCCCCAGGATTCAGTGACCTCCACTGGGTCCCTCCCAGGACACGAGGGGATTGTGGGAACTACAATTCAGGATGAGATTTGGGTGGGGACACAGCCAAGCCGTATCACCTTCCTAACACTCCAACGAGGCAGGGATTGTGATTAGTCCATTTCATAGACGAAGAGATGGGGGCAGAGCACAGACCATGATGTGGATGTGGTACAAGAAGCTACTGGGGAGGGGGAAAACGCCAGATCAACAAGGGCCCTGGGCCAGGAGCAGTGGCGCATGCCTGTAATCTCAGCACTGTGGGAGGCCAAGGTGGGCAGATTGCTTGAGGTCAGGAGTTCAAGACCAGCCTGGGAAACATGGCAAAACCCCATCTGTACAAAAAATACAAAAATTAGCTGGGCGTGGTGGCGTGTGTCTGGAGCTCCAGCTACTCGGGAGGCTGAGGCAGGAGGATCGCTTGAGCCTGGGAGGCGAAGGCCGCAGTGAGCCGAGATCATGCCATGTGCTCCAGGCTTGGCAACAGAGCGAGACTCTGTCTCAAAACAAAACAAAAAAAAAAGTGGGGCGTGGTGCCTCACACCCGTAATCCCAGCACTCTGGGAGGCCGAGGCGGATGGATCACGAGGTCAGGAGATCGAGACCATCCTGGCTAACATGGTGAAACCCCATCTCCACTAAAAATACAAAAATTAGCTGGGCATGGTGGCGTGTGTCTGGAGCTCCAGCTACTCGGGAGGCTGAGGCAGGAGGATCGCTTGAGCCTGGGAGGCGAAGGCCGCAGTGAGCCGAGATCATGCCATGTGCTCCAGGCTTGGCAACAGAGCGAGACTCTGTCTCAAAACAAAACAAAAAAAAAAAAGTGGGGCATGGTGGCTCACACCCGTAATCCCAGCACTCTGGGAGGCCGAGGCGGATGGATCACGAGGTCAGGAGATCAAGACCATCCTGGCTAACATGGTGAAACCCCATCTCCACTAAAAATACAAAAATTAGCTGGGTGTGGTGGCGTGTGTCTGGAGCTCCAGCTACTCGGGAGGCTGAGGCAGGAGGATCGCTTGAGCCTGGGAGGCGAAGGCCGCAGTGAGCCGAGATCATGCCATGTGCTCCAGGCTTGGCAACAGAGTGAGACTCTGTCTCAAAACAAAACAAAAAAAAAAGTGGGGCGTGGTGGCTCACACCCGTAATCCCAGCACTCTGGGAGGCCGAGGCGGATGGATCCCGAGGTCAGGAGATCGAGACCATCCTGGCTAACATGGTGAAACCCCAACTCCACTAAAAATACAAAAAATTAGCCAGGCGTGGTGGCGGTGCCCGTAGTCTCAGCTACTTGGGAGTCTGAGGCAGGAGAATGGCATGACCCTGGGAGGCAGAGGTTGCAGTGAGCCAAGATCTCACCACAGCACTCCAGCCCGGGTGACAGAGCGAGACTCCATCTCAAAAACAAAGAAACAAACAAAAAGGGCCTGACGGTCCCATAAGGGAGTCAGGATTTTGTCCTGCAGGTACAGGGAGCCAATGAAGGATATGAAGTGGGGACAGGATCAGATTTTCATTTTAGGAATGATCTTTCTGACTACTGTGTAGAGTATGGGCTGGAGATTGGGAGCAGACAGTTTCAAAGACTGGAACGAAGTAGAGGATTGAAAAAGAGTTCAGATTTGAGAAGTTCTGAAGGTAGAATCCATGGGTTTTGGTGAAAGGTGAGATGGAGGGTGGAGGAGGAACTGGACTCGAAGGATTCCAGGGTTCCCGGCTTGGGTGCAGGATGAGTGGAGGTGCCCTTCCTCCAGCTGGGAACCAGGAAGAGGGCCGTGCAGTGTTCGGGCTTGGATTTGGGCAGAGGTGGGGAGTGCCACGGGGTGTAGCTGTACTTGGAAAAACCGGCCTCATTGTGCAGGAGTCGTCACACAGGGATGCAGCTGAGGCCATCCCGGGGCAGATGGACAGACAGACAGGCCTGTGGGCGGGGCAGATGGAAAGACAGACAGGCCTGTGGGCGGGGCAGATGGAAAGACAGACAGGCCTGTGGGCGGGGCAGATGGAAAGACAGGCCTGTGGGCGGGGCAGATGGAAAGACAGACAGGACTGTGGGCGGGGCAGATGGAAAGACAGACAGGACTGTGGGCGGGGCAGATGGAAAGACAGGACTGTGGGCGGGGCAGATGGAAAGACAGGACTGTGGGGAACACTGACTCATAAATAAAGGGGGTGCTGGGGAAAAGAAGGCTGGAAGGGAGCCTGAGGAGGAGCGGGAGAGGGCGGGAGGGCAGCAATTGGGAAGTGCAAGATGGGAAAGAAGCAGGGAGTGGCTGACAGTGCCCTGTCCCGCATAGGTCAAGCAAGATAAGGACGAAATATCAAACTATTGGCAATGCTGGGTCGTGCTTACCCTTGGCAGGAGGGTTTCAAAGGAGCCCGTGGGGGGATGAGGGGCCCGTGGGGGGAGGAGGGGCCGGTGGGGGAGGAGGAACGCGCGGGGGGATGGGGGCCGGTGGGGGGATGAGGGGCCCGCGGAGGGATGAGGAGCCCGCGGGGGATGAGGGGCCCGTGGGGGATGAGCCGCCCGTGAGGGATGAGCCAGTTGTGGGGATGAGGAGCCCGTGGGGGGATAAGGAGCCCGGAGGGGGATGAAGAAGCTCAGACAGCATGTCTCGGAGGCAGCTCTTAGGAGCTCACCTGTGGATGCGAAGAGGGTGATGGCAGAGCAAATACAACTGGGTGGACAAAAGGGGTTTCTTTCAGATGGGAAAGGAGGAGAGCTGCAGAGAGGGAAGGGGGATGAGACCGAGTGATGGGTGCCATGATGCCCCCGGGCAGCAGAGAGAGGCTGAGGTCTGGACTAGAGCTCAGGGACGGCCTGTGGACAGAGTGGGGAGGGCAATCTTGTTCTTAGAAATTGGATGAGAGGGCCGGGCGCGGTGGCTCAAGCCTGTAATCCCAGCACTGTGGGAGGCTGAAATGGGCAGATCACCTGAGGGCAAGAGTTCAAGACCAGCCTGGCCAACATGGTGAAACGTCGTCTCTACTGAAAATACAAATATCAGCCAGGCTTGATGGCATGTGCCTGTAGGCCTGGCTACTTGAAAGGTTGAAGCAGGAGAATCACTTGAGCCTGGGAGGTGGAGGTTGCAGTGAGCTGAGATCGCACTATTGCACTCCAGCCTGGGTGACAGAGTGAGGCTCTGTCTTAAAAACAACACAACAAAAAAAGAGTTTGGAACGGTCCCTAACATGTAGTAGGTACTCAGTGAATATTAGTGATATTAGCCCTCAGCACTGGGCTCCCTCAACTCCCTCCTCCCTGGCTGCTGATTTTTCCCTTTAGAAATTCATTTCCACAACTACACTCCACCCCTTTGCCATCCCCCGACCCAACTCCTGCTTTGAAACTCAACTCCTAACTTCCCTCTCACCCTCTCATGCCCTTTGTCTTCTCTGAGCCTGTGGCCGCTTTTCTCTTCCAAGTTTATTACCATCTCCCTGGTCCTGCTCCCTCCCACCCCAGCCCAACCCTTCGGTGGGTCACCTCAGCCACCTCGCCAGTGTCTTCCTCGCCACCTGGCCCTGCTCTCACGGCAGCTCTGCCATCCTCAGCCTTGGGGTGACCCGATACGCATGTCTGGGAACCTGCACCTACAGCTGGAGCAAATCACACGTGGATGGCCAACAACAACACCCCACAGGCCGACAACAACACCCCACAGGCTGATAACAACACCCCACAGGCCACCAACAACACCCCACAGGCTGATAACACCCCACAGGCCACCAACAACACCCCACAGGCCGACAACAAACCCCACAGGCCGACAACACCCCCACAGGCCGACAACAACACCCCACAGGCTGATAACACCCCACAGGCTGACAACACCACCCCACAGGCCAACAACACCCCACAGGCTGATAACAACACCCCACAGGCCGCCAACAACACCCCCACAGGCCGCCAACAACACCCCCACAGGCCGACAACAACACCCCACAGGCTGATAACACCCCACAGGCTGACAACACCACCCCATAGGCCAACAACACCCCACAGGCCAACAACAACACCCCACAGGCTGAGAACAACACCCCACAGGCCGAGAACAACACCCCACAGGCCGACAACAATACCTCATGGGCCAAAAACAACACCCCCCAGTCTGATAACAATACCCCACAGGCCGATAACACCCCACAGATCAATAACAACAGTCCACAGGCAGAAAACAACACCTCACAGGCCAATAACAACACCCCACAGGCTGATAACACCCCACAGGCTGATAACACCCCACAGGCTGAAAACACCCTGCAGGCCGATAACACCCCGCAAGCCGATAACAACAACCCACGGGCTAATAACACCCCACAGGCTGATAATACCTCACAGGCTGATAACAACACCCCCACAGACCGATAACACACCACAGGCTGATAACATCTCACATCCGTGGTCTCCAGCCTCAGCAGAGGCCTCGGGCCATTGACCTGTCTGTGCCTGGTCACCTCCTCTCCCTGCTGCCACCAGGCCCCTAGTTCTCAGCAAATGACCTTGGGCCCACATCCCTGGAGGCCTGGAGGGCACACAGCGTGAGCTAGCCCCTTTGCTCTGAGCAGTTCCATCTGCCTCTGCCCTCACAGCCTCTCCTTCAAGCTCCCAGGGACGGGGCATCTTTTTCCTGGGCTCTGGATCCCATCTCTTCACTGCTTCCCAGACCTCAGCTCATCAATCATCCCTCTCCATTTTGCCGAGGCCCTTCCATCTCCCAGTCATCAGGGATCTACGTGTGGCCAAGGCAGTGGATGCCTCCATGCTCACTGAACCTGAGCTGCCTCAGAGCTGGCTCCTCCCTCCTTCAGACTCTCTCCTCCCTGGGCGTCTCTCCCTCTTTCCTAGATTTCCTTCCACCTCCTGGAATCTCCTTTTCAAAACATTTTTCTGTCCACTCCCCTCAGCCCCTCTCTAGATGTTAGAGACTCTACATCTCTCATGTGGCTCCAGTTTCTCCCTCCCCTCTACTCCCATCTCCTCCCCTCCCCTCCCCTCTCCTCTCCATCCCTTCCCTTCCCTTCCCTTTTTAAGGGGAGTTGCGCTTATTTTATTTTATTTTTTTCCTTTTTTTTTGTGGAGAATGGGGTCTCGCTATATTACCCAGGCAGGTCTCGAACTCCTGGGCTCAAGCTATCCTCCTGCCTCTGCCTCCCTGAGAGCTGGGATTACAGGCGTGAGCCACCGTGCCCGGCGCCTTCCCTTTTTGAGACAGAGTCTTGCTCTGTAGCCCAGTCTGGAGTGCAGTGGTGCAATCTTGGCTCACTGTAACCTCTGCCTCTGCCTCCTGGGTCCCAGTTCAAGTAATTCTCCTGCCTCAGCCTCCGGAGTAGCTGGGATTACAGGCGCACGCTACCACGCCTGGCTAATTTTTGTATTTTTAGTAGAGATGGAGTTTCACCATGTTGGCCAGGCTGGTCTTGAACTCCTGACATCATGATCCGCCCACCTTGGCCTCCCAAAGTGCTGGGATTGCAGGCGTGAGCCACCGAACCCAGCCCTCTTTAATTTTTTGAGATGGACTCTTGCTCTATTGCCCAGGCTGGAGTGCGGTCACATGATCTTGGCTCACTACAACCTCTGCTGCCCGGGTTTAAGTGATTCTTCTGCCTCAGCCTCTTGAGTAGCTGGGATTATAGGCATGTGCCACCACGCTTGGCTAACTTTTTGTATTTTTAAAAGAAACAGGGTTTCACCATGTTGGCCAGGCTGGTCTTGAACTCCTGACCTCAAGTGATCCACCCGCCTTGGCCTCCCAAAGTGCTGGGATTACAGGCATGAGCCATCGCACCTGGCCAGAACTTAAATTCCTAGAGCAAGTCCCTGCCGCCTCCCTCTCCCGCAACACCCTTGCAGCCCTCTGCCATGTCAGCCAGACTGTCTACTTATCCGATCCATCTGCTTCGCAAATGTCAACACAGTGCCTGGTTCATAAAAGAGGCACATTCATTCACGGGGCCCTGACTGTCCTCTGCTACTTAGTTCCCTCAACACAAGCAAGTTGCCATTCAGGTCGACTGAATGAATAAAGTGGTCAGTGCATCCAACTCTGAGAGGGTGTCAGAGCCCCTCTGTCTCTGTCCCTGGCCCTGGGCCCGGCCTCTTCGCCTCTCGCTTGCATTCCTACAAGGGTCCCCTCTGCTAAATATCCAGCCTCATCCCCTCCTCTCACCCTGCCCCAGACCGATCCACCAAAATGGAGATCCAACCACACTCCTCTCGGCTGCAAAGCCTACGACGTGCTGCCAAGGCAGAGATGATGCTTAAAGACGTTATGCAAAGCGAACGAGGCCAGGAACACAAGGCCTCGTACTGTATGATTCCATTTATCATTTAATGTCCAGAATAGGCAGATCTAGAGAAACAGAGAGGAGATGAGTGGTTGTTTGGGGCTGGGAGGGTCAGGGATGGAGGGTGATGGCTAAAGGGGACAGGGTTTCTTTCTTTTATTTTTTTTGAGATGGAGTCTCACTCTGTCACTTAGGCTGCAATGCAGTGGCTGGATCTCTGCTCACTACAACCTCTGCCTCCCGGGTTCAAGTGTTTCTCCTGCCTCAGCCTCCCAAGTAGCTGGGATTGCAGGCACCCGCCACCACGCCTGGCTACATTTTTTGTATTTTTAGTAGAGATGGGGTTGCACCATACTGGCCAGGCTAGTCTCGAACTCCTGACCTCAGGTGATCCACCCGCCTCGGCCTCCCAAAGTGCTGGGATTACAGGCATGAGCCACTACGCCCGGCCAGGGTACAGGGTTTCTTTTGGATATGAGGCAAATGTTCCAAATTGACTGTGGCTGTGGTTGCACCTGTCTGTGAATACACTTTAGATGGGTGCATTGTATGGTATGTGAGTTATATCTCTCTTTTTTTTTTTTTTTTTTTTTTTTGAGACGGAGTCTCGCTCTGTCGCCCAGGCTGGAGTGCAGTGGCATGATCTCGGCTCACTGCAAGCTCTGCCTCCCAGGTTCACGCCATTCTCCTGCCTCAGCCTCCCGAGTAGCTGGGACTACAGGCACCTGCCATCACGCGCAGGTAATTTTTTGTATTTTTTAGTAGAGATGGGGTTTCACTGTGTTTGCCAGGATGGTCTTGATCTCCTGACCTCGTGATCCACCCGCCTTGGCCTCCCAGAGTGCTGGGATTACAGGCGTGAGCCACTGCACCTGGCCAAGTTATATCTCAATAAAGCCATTTCTAAAACACCACGATGCCTTCCCACTTCCCCCGGGAGGCTCCCCGCTGCCATCACCCTGGGGCCGGGCGCGGTGGCTCAAGCTTGTAATCCCAGCGCTTTGGGGGCTGAGGCGGGCGGATCACAAGGTCAGGAGATTGAGACCATCCTGGCTAACACGGTGAAACCCCGTCTCTACTAAAAATACAAAAAATTAGCCGGGCGAGGTGGCGGGCGCCTGTAGTCCCAGCTACTTGGGAGGCTGAGGCAGGAGAATTGCGTGAACCCTGGAGGCGGAGCTTGCAGTGAGCCGAGATTGTGGCACTGCACTCCAACCAGGGTAACAGAGCGAGACTTGTCTCAAAAACAAAACAAAACATAACAAAAAACCCCCAAAAAACCATACCCTTTCCCTGTCAGAGCCCCACACCCTCCTGGTGTTGTTCTGAAGCCCTGGGTGTGGCCCGTCTCATTTCACCCCCTCACGGCTCTCTCGTGCAGGCATTACGGTTATGCCCATTTTGCAGACAGGAATGCCGGGGAGAAGAGCCGTTTGAATGACTTTCCCAGCTAATTACCTTAAGTTTATGTCTAGCATGGGTGCTTCTTGAAATATGTCGTAAGAATCTGTTTAAGAGTTCCTTCCCGGCCGGGTGCAGTGGCTCAAGCCTGTAATCCCAGCACTTTGGGAGGCCGAGACGGGTGGATCACGAGGTCAGGAGATTGAGACCATCCTGGCTAACACGGTGAAACACCTTCTCTACTAAAAAATATGAAAAACTAGCCAGGCGAGGTGGCAGACGCCTGTAGTCCCAGCTACTGGGGAGGCTGAGGCAGGAGAATGGCATAAACCCGGGAGGCGGAGCTTGCAGTGAGCCGAGATCCGGCCACTGCACTCCAGCCTGGGCGACAGAGCTAGACTCTGTCTCAAAAAAAAAAAAAAAAAAAAAGGGCGGGGCGCGTGGCTCAAGCCTGTAATCCCAGCACTTTGGGAGGCCGAGACAGGTGGATCACGAGGTCAGGACATCGAGACCATCCTGGCTAACACAGTGAAACCCCGTATCTACTAAAAATACAAAAACTTAGCCGGGCGAGGTGGCAGGCGCCTGTAGTCCCAGCTACTCGGGAGGCTGAGGCAGGAGAATGGCGTGAACCCGGGAGGCGGAGCTTGCAGTGAGCTGAGATCCGGCCACTGCACTCCAGCCTGGGTGACAGAGCGAGACTCCGTCTCAAAAAAAAAAAAAAAAAGACTTCCTCCCCGCAGGACTGGAGGCTCTGGGGAATTGGCAACGGTGTCTGGTCAGCACTGTATTCCTTGTGTCCAGCCCAGTATTCATCAGACCTGACTCAAAAACCGTAAAATGGGCCGAGTGTGGTGGACTCATGCCTGTAATCCCAGCACCTTGCAAAACCGAGATGGGAGGATTCCCTGAGGTCAGGAGTTTGAGACCAGCCTGGCCAACATGGCAAAACCCCATCTCCACTAAAAATACAAAAATTAGCCGGGCACAGAGACGGGCGCCTGTAATGCCAGCTACTTGGGAGGCTGAGGCAGGAGAATTGCATGAACCTGGGAGGCGGAGCTTGCAGTGAGCCGAGATCGCATCATTGCATTCCAGCTGGGGCGACAGAGCGAGACTCCGTCTCAAACAAAACAAAACAAAACAAAACAAAACAAAACAAAACAAAACCTTTAACGAATGTAGAAACAGGCCAGGTTCAGTGGCTCACACCTGTAATCCCAGCACTTTGAGAGGCCAAGGTGGGCAGATCATGAGGTCAGGAGTTCAAGACCAGCCTGGCCAAAGTGGAAAAACCCCGTCTCTACTAAAAATACAAAAATTAGCCAGGTGTAGTGGCGGGTGCCTGTAATCCCCGCTACTCAGGAGGCTGAGGCAAGATAATTGCTCGAACCTGGGAGGCAGAGGTTGTAGTTAGCCAAGATCGCACCATTGCACTCCAGCCTGGGTGACAGAGCAAGACTCTGTCTTGGAAAAAAAAAAAAAAAAAAAAGTAGAAACGCACGGGGGCAGGTTTCTGTGGTCTTCTCGCCTTAGACTTAGGCTCCCTTTGACAGAGGCAGGTCCTGCCCAGCCTGCACCCTGCCACCCTACCTGGAGATGGATTCCAGCAGCTGTTTTCTCCTGAGCCCTTGGGTGGCTCCCTCCCCAAATCTGGTCTCCCCTCCTGAGGCCTTTCCCTGTAACCAAGAGGTGGGCCCTGCCCAGAGACACTGGCTGCACCCCTGGGTCCTGGCTCTACCTGTAAGCAGTCCCCAGGTACAGCAGGCATCACAGAGAGCTGCCCGGAAGGCCCCTGCCCAGCCCTGCTTCCAGAGCCCATGCCAAGTCCCTCCAGGGCCCCCTGATGTCCTGAAATGTGGTACTAGCTTTGGTGGGATGCGGAAGGCTTCCCTGGTGGGAGGCTGGGCCTCACTGAAGTAGACAGAGTTGTTTGAAGAAATGTCCTTTCTCAGAGGACAGCTCCTGGGGGTTCGGTGATGGTGACGCTGCAGGGAGTCCCTCTTGGGAGAGCTGCCCGCCCCCCACCCCCCACCAGTCCTCTGGCCCTGACCAGCCTGGGCCAGCAGTTTTCTGCCCCCTGCCCCTGACCTCACTCTGAAATCATTGCTGGGCCCTGCTTCTCCCTCTCCCCGCCCTTTCATAACTCTCTCTTCTTCCTCGACTTCAAAAGTCATTTGCCAATATCTGCTGACATTTTCTATGAAATCCTTTATAAGTAGCTCTACCCAAATGGCTTGGGTTGGGTACAGTCTAAGACCATTCAAAACCCCATAGACGTGAAGACCCGGCCACATGCCCCTTCCTGGGCATGGCGGGCCATGCCCTCTGGCTCTCACAGTTTTCACTTGTGACCCAGACCTCCCCTGCCGTGAAGACGGAGGCTGAAATCAGCCCAGCTGAGGAGGTGCAGAGGGCTCCGGAGGGAGCTCCACGCCTGGGGAGGAGCAGCCTGCCAGCTCTCCCCGCTTTGTACGCCCCTCGGGGGAACCTGGCCCCGGAGCCCTCAGCCCACTGCAGGGAAGCCGCTGTGACTTTTGGAAACCAGAGCTGGCAGAGGCTGGGAGCATGTCCAGGTGGCCTGGGAGGACACACGGGGCCCTGGGATCCCCGTCTGGTGCAACCTCTGCTGAGACAGCCCTACTCGGTGATGACTCTTTGGAACCGCCCGTCCCTCCTAAAACAGTAAGACCCCCAGCTGGGTATCTTTCTGCCCTGAGGGATGTACCACCAGGCAGCTCCCTGAGTGCCCCTCCCCAGCAGCCATAGGCACAAAGTCAAGCTCTGATGCCCAGAAGCGGAGATGAGAGAACAGAACGGGAGCTCTCCCGGCCCCAGGGCCCCTCTCGAAGGGGAAGGAGGAGGCCAGCGAGGAAAGGAATCTTCCTCAAGCCCCCCACTCCCAGGTGTTTCCCTTCTCCACACCCTGGGCAGTGTGTTTGGTGCCTGCCCGGGGGACACACAGCCCTGGGCCCAGCCCCCGCCCCTGGAACAAAGAGCAGCACTTACCATGATGGAAATGATGAGGGGGATGAGGTTGAGGGGCCAGACGGGGCAGAAGCAGGAGACGATGGCCAGGATGAGGTAATCTCTGGGGGCTTCTTGGTCTTGGGCATAGGAGGTGGTGGCGACGGAGGACGCCCTCCTTGAGCTGGCCCGGGAGGGGGACCGAGGCAGTGGGGCCTCCAGGTGCCCCTCGGAGATGGCCTTGAAGGGCAGGCCGTGGCCATTCTGCTCCAGGTCCAGAGGCCCCGCGAGGGTCTTGGACAGATTGAGGGTCTTGTCTTCCTTGTCCTCTGCCTTGGTGAGGAGTTTCTCCATCTCCGGCAGGTCCAGGGGTGCGGTGGAGCCTGGCTCCTGTGCTGAAGGAAGCTCGGGCTGCACAAGATTGGCCATGTGGGCCTGGGCCTTGCACGGCTGCAGCTCCAGGCTGGGACAAGGGACTCTGGAGGGACCTCAGTGCACCATTGCCCAGCCCTGACTGAGGGCCTCCAGGTCGGGGGCAGAGGCGTCCCTCAGGCGACGGAGGGCGGGCTGGGTGCTGGAAGGGTTGGGCTGGGCTTCTCAAGGCCAGCTGAGTTCAGAGGCTGTGGCCTGCCTGCTGCCCCTGCGGCGCTCCCAGAAAGATGCTGGAGCCTGCAGCTTCGTTCAAGTTTGAGGCCAACTTTGCTGGTGCTGCTGAGAGCACAGATGGGCAGGGAAGCAACAGAAATCTCAGAGAGCAGAGAGGGGAATGCGCCTCTTCTCAGGGAGGCTGTGTGTGTGTGTGTGTGTGTGTGTGTGTGTGTGTGTGTGTGCACCACACGGCCTCCCTCCCTCTCCCCCTCCTTGGTGATGCTTTTCCTTTTCAATTCCCCTCTCCCCAGAGAACTACCCTGGCAGCATTTTGCTCCAGCCCAGCCCAGCCCAGCCCAGCTCTGCCCTGCCCAGCCCGGCCCAGCCCAGCCCGGCCCATCCCAGCCCAGCCCAGCCCGGCCCATCCCAGCCCAGCCCAGCCCAGAGGGACCTGAGCCAGCCTCCGGTTTCTGTTGCAGCTTCAGGGCCATGCTCTTCAGGGCGGGGCTCTGGATGGGGAGAAAGACGCACCGGGCCCCACGGGGTGTGTCTTCAGCTGTCCTAGGAACTGAGCCCTCTGCTGCTGCTTCCAAAGCAAGCCTGTACTTCTTCGTCTCTGCTGGGAAATGCTAGACCCTAGACCCCCTCTTGCATCCCACCCAGCCCCTGACCCCCAACCGCTAGGAGCATCCAGGCCAAAGCCTGGCTCCCGACTCCAGAAGGGAAGGGGAGGTGTGAGCACCAGGGCAGCCCCTGGATCCTGCCTGGACCAGCAGGGCCCCATGAAAGGGTTTCTATGTAGCTCACCACCAGGTGGGGAAGAGGATAAGGGGGAGTGTTGGGTCCGCCTCATGCCCATCAGAGCGACTCTGTGGTGTTAAGAGCCGCTAGGTCCGAGCCGTTCTGGGAAGATGCCAGCTCGGAAGGGCCTCAGGCTGTTTGTCCTCTTGGATTCTCCTCTGCGTCTTTGTTCTCTCTGAGGTTTTCTCCCTCTGTCTCTGCCTTCTTCTCTATCCTCGGCATCTCTTTCTCTCTATATCCCTGACGCCTCTCCTTACATGGTTTTACAAGTGTGACCTGGAGCCACCAGGGATGTGTGTGTGTGGTTTGAAAGTGGTTGGGCCGGGCGCGGTGGCTCAAGCCTGTAATCCCAGCACTTTGGGAGGCCGAGACGGGCGGATCACGAGGTCAGGAGATCGAGACCATCCTGGCGAACACGGTGAAACCCCATCTCTACTAAAAAATACAAAAAATTAGCCGGGCGAGGTGGCGGCGCCTGTAGTCCCAGCTACTCGGGAGGCTGAGGCAGGAGAATGGCGTAAACCCGGGAGGCGGAGCTTGCAGTGAGCTGAGATCCGGCCACTGCACTCCAGCCTGGGAGACAGAGCGAGACTCCGTCTCAAAAAAAAAAAAAAAAAAAAAAAAAAAAAAAAAAGTGGTTGCATGAAATAGTTTAAAATCCTACAATCAGGCGGGGTGCCATGGCTCATGCCTATAAGCCCAGCATTTTGGGAGGCCGAGGCAGGAGGATTGCTTTAGCCCAGGAGTTTGAGACCAGCCTGGGCAACATGGAAAATTGCCATCTCTACAAAAAATACAAAAATTAGGTGGGCGTGGTGGTGCACACCTGTAATCCCGGCCACTTGGGAGGCTGAGGTAGGAGAATGGCTTGAGCCTGGGAGGTCAAGGCTGCAGTGATCGTGCTGCTCAAATGGGAGATATGGGGCTGAAAGGACACCTGGAAATGAATAAGATTTGAAAATTCAGCCGGGCATGGTGACTCACACCTGTAATCCCAGCACTTTGGGAGGCTGAGGCAGGTGGATCACTTAAGGTCAAGAGTTCGAGACCAGCCTGGCCAACATGGTGAAACCCCGTCTCTACTAAAAATACAAAAATTAGCTAGGCATGGTGGCCGGTGCATGTAACCACAGCTACTCAGGAGGCTGAGGCAAGAGAATCACTTGAACCTGGGAGGCAGCGGAGGTTGCAGTGAGCTGAGATTGCACCACTGCACTCCAGCCTGGGCGACAGAGCGAGACTCCGTCTCAAAAACCAAACAAACAAAAACAATATTTGTGGCTTTGGGACAACTTTTCAGGTTTCATAAATTTGACTATATTACGAATTTTGCTCAGGCCAGGCATAGTGGCTCATGCCTGTAATCACTGCCCTTTGGGAGGCCAAGGCAGGCAGATCAAGAGGTCAAGAGATCGAGACCATCCTGGCCAACACGGTGAAACCCCGTCTCTACTAGAAATACAAAAATTAGTTGGGCGTGGTGGTGGGCGCCTGTAGTCCCAGCTACTCAGGAGGCTGAAGCAGGAGAATAGTGTGAACCCAGGAGGTGGAGCTTGCAGTGAGTAGAGATTGTGCCACTGCACTCCAGCCTGGGTGACAGAGTGAGACTCTGTCTCAAAACAAAAAAAGAAAAAAGAAAAAAAGAATTTTTAAAGGAAACCCATCGTTATTTGCAAGATGAAGACCTTGGGGAGCTGCCTCGTCCTCCTGTCAGTCCTCAGGGAGGCCAGGTGTGGGGCCTGGGAACGAGCTGGGCTCCCCTGCTCAGGAGCATCCAGAAAGATGATAATCCTGTATAACAGGAAAGCTCCTGCACAGGGTGGCTAGGTGGGTCCTGAGACCCCTGAGGCTCCAAGCCAGTATCCAGTTGGGCAGAATTCCATGGTACAGCCTAGGAGCTGACGCCCGGGTGGAGGGACGACAGCTGCCCAGCCCAATTCAGTAGCCCCTAGCCACATGTGGCTTCCGAGCCCTTGAAATGTGACTCATCCAAGTTGAGATGTGCTGTGGGTGTAAAATACAAGACGTCGAAGACTGGGTCCAAACACACAAAAAATGTAAAATGTCTCATTAATACTTTTTATTGATTACATATTGAAAGGATAATATTTTGGATATATTGGGTTAAATAAAACATTATTAAAATCAACATTATTGATTTCTTCTGTTTTAAAAATGTGCCTAGTCGAAAATTTAATGTTTGTTTTTTTTTTTTTTTTTTGAGACAGTCTCACCTGGGTGACAGAATGAGACTTTGTCTCAAAAAAAAAAAAAAAAAAAATTGGGGTTTCAAGTCAGGCACTTACAGTCCCTGCTGTTCAGGAGGATCACTTGAATCCAGCAGTTTGACATTGCAGTGAGCCATAATCACACCTCTACACAACAGAACAAGACCCCCCCCTTTTTTTTTTGAGACAGAGTCTTGCTCTGTTGCCCAGGCTGGAATACAGTGGTGTGATCTCGGCTCACTGCAACCTCTGTCTCCCGGGTTCAAGCGATTCTCCTGCCTCAGCCTCCTGGGTAGCTGGGATTACAGGCATCCACCACCACGTCTGGCTAATTTTTGTATTTTTAGTAGAGACAGGGTTTCGCCATGTTGGCCAGGCTGGTCTCGAACTCCTGACTTCAGGTGATCCGCCTGCCTCGGCCTCCCAAAGTGCTGGGATTACAGGTGTGAGCCACCGCGCCTGGCTATATGTTAAATTTTTGATTGCATGAAAGGAGGAAAGAAATAACTAAGAAGTCCCCAGAGTAGTCCCTGGCACGAGGCTGCCTGGACGGCTGGGGTGGGGGGAATTAGGGACCCGTTCGTTCCGCCCGCGTAGGATGCTGGATTCTCAGCGCCACCTAGTGGCAGGTAGTGATGAGGGGAATGACCAGAGTGGAGCGAGCAAGAGGGAGGCAGCAGCGGATTTGGGGTCCCCGCTGTGAGCGCAGCCAGCTGCCCAGGGCCCGCTCCAGTCTGCAGGTGCTCCAGGCAGCTTCTCACTTAGGTCTTACGTGAAGGCCTGTGGGCTGTATTCATCACACAAGGTGGGTTTGGCTGGCACAGTGTTGATTCAACTTTTTTTTTTTTTTTGAGATGGCGTCTCCCCCTTGTTACGTAGGCTGGAGTGCGGTGGTGCTATCTCGGCTCACTGCAACCTCCACCTCCCGGTTTCAAGCTATTCTCCTGTCTCAGTCTCCTGAGCAGCTGGGATTACAAGCACCTGCCACCACGCCCGGCCAATTTTTGTATTTTTAGGAGAGATGGGGTTTCACCATGTTGGCCAGGCTGGTCTCAAACGTCTGAACTCAGGGGATCTGCCCACCTTGGCCTCCCAAAGTGCTGAGATGACAGGCTTGAGCCACCGCGCCTGGCCTCAACACATGATTTTTAAACACTTTATTTCATATTTAAAATTGGGGTTTCAAGCCAGGCACTTGTATTCCCCACTGTTTGGGAGGATCACTTGAGTCCAGAAGTCTGAGGTTGCAGTGAGCCGTGACTGTACTCCAGCCTCAGCAATGGAACAAGACCCCTGTCTTTATAAAAAATTGGAGTTTCAGACTTTTAACATAAAGATCTGGGAATCCTGGTCCAATTTCCTGCAACAGCTGGGCCAGCTGCAGCCGGTTTCACCATGTTGGCCGGGCCTAATTTTTCACCTTTTTAAAAAACAATGATGAAGAATCTAATGAAAATCTGGTCAGGCGCGGTGGCTCACGCCTGTAATCCCAGCACTTTGGGAGGCCAAGGCGGGTGGATCACGAGGTCAGCAGATCAAGACCATCCTGGCTAACACGGTGAAACCCCGTCTCTACTAAAAATACCAAAAAAAAAAAGAAAAAAAAATTAGCCGGGCGTGGTGGTGGGCGCCTGTAGTCCCAGCTACTTAGGAGGCTGAGGCAGGAGAAGGGCGTGAACCCAGGAGGCAGAGCTTGCAGTGAGCCAAGATCACACCACTGCACTCCAGCCTGGGCGACAGAGAGACTCCATTTCAAAAACAAAGAAAGAAAATTAAGGCCAGGCCCCTCACACTTGTAATGCCAGCACTTTGGGAGACAAAGGCAGGAGGATCACTTGAGCCCACGTGTTTGAGACCAGCCTGGGCAATATGGCAAAACCCCATCTTCACAAAAAATACAAAAATTAGCTGGCATGGTGGCACACGCCTGTATTCTCAGCTGCTAGGAAGACTGAGGTGGGAGGATCACCTGAGCCCAGGAGGTCAAGGCTACAGTGAGCCATGACTTAGTGGCTCTGTCTTACACCTGTCTCTTTCCTTTCTGGCATTTTCCTTTTTCTATGCATTTCATGCCTATCATTGTGCCTTTTAAACAATATTTGGGCAAATCCTGTGATCTCAATGGATAACCACAATTATTTTTATTTATTTATTTATTTTTTGAGACAGAGTCTCACTCTGTCGCCCAGGCTAGAGTGCAGTGGTGCGATCTCGGCTCACTGCAAGCTCTGCCTCCCAAGTTCACGTCATTTTCCTGCCTCAGCCTCCCAAGTAGCTGAAACTACAGGCATCCGCCACCATGCATGGCTAATTTTTTGTATTTTTAGTAGATACGGGGTTTCACTGTGTCAGCCAGGATGGTCTCGATCTCCTGACCTCGTGGTCCGCCCGCTTCGGCCTCCCAAAGTGCTGGAATTACAGGCTTGAGCCACTGTGCTCGGCCATAACCACCATTTTTTAATAATCACAAAATCTTTTCTTCACCACATATCAGTCATCTTGGAGAATGGATATAATCTTGGGAAGCAGACAGAAAAATCAAGCAAGGGTTCCAGAAAACCTAAACAGTACATAACTAAGGCTACTCAGGCCCAGGATCCCCTGTGGCATCAGAGAGATGAGGAAGCACCTCTCAGGTTGATAACGTATATGGATACCCACGCAAATATCCAAGCAGCCACACATCTATATAAACACACACAAAATATGTACATATCACAAACTCAGAATCCTAGGCAAATACATATCAGCACGCAAACACACAACGTGTGCACCCAAACACACAGCCCTGGAAAAACCATGATAGCAGCCAGTGTGTCCTGGACTTTACAGTTTATAAAACAGCTTCCCATGCATTCTCTCCTTGTAACAACCTTGTGAACTGAGTATGTCTGAACAGCCTCCACTCAGTGAGTGTTTATATAGGCCAAGCACTATGCTAGTGCGTTAAATTTATCGTCCCATTTAGTCTCCAAAACAGCCTATGATGTAAGTACTTATTCTAGCCCGTTTACAGATAGGAACACCGAGGCTCAAAGCCGCCAGGTGATTGGCCCAAGATCACTCAGCTGGTCAGTGAGGAGACGGAAGTCCAGAACTGTGACATCCCTCCCACGGAACTCATGGGGCTGCTGCGCCAGGATTCTGCCTGCAGGGGTGTCCTTGCTATTTCCAGGCTGAGAGCGTGACAGGGTGGGGGAGTAGAACCCTTACTTCTTTCTTTTCTTTTCTTTTCTTTCTTTCTTTTTTTTTTTTTTTTTTGAGAGAGTCTCACTCTGTCGGCCAGGCTAGAGTGCAGTGGCACAATCTTGGCTCACTGCAACCTCTGCCTCCCGGGCTCAAGCAATTCTCATGCCTCATCCTCCTGAGTAGCTGGGATTACAGGCGTGTGCGCTACTACACCCAGCTAATTTTTGTATTTTTAGTAGAGATGGGGTTTCACCACATTGGCCAGGCTGGTTTCAAACTCCTGACCTCAGGTGATCCACCCGTCTCGGCCTCCCAAAGTGCTGGGATTACAGGGGTGAACCACCGTGCCCGGCCCCCTTATTTCTTTCAGTCCTGGAATTTAGGAAAGCAGGACTTGCTGGTCCTTGTATCATGTTTCCAGATGATAAATACCTGAGGCTGAAACACGGCTACAGCCTTGTCTAAGCTGGTTTCTCATAAGATCCTAATAGTACACAAACAGTTACAGCTTGTGAACACCTTGAACACCTTCTGTGTGCCAGAAACGGTCCTTTACGAACCACTTACAATCCTCACAGCCACCCTGGAATCATTATTCATGTCAGAGGGGAGGAACTAGAGGCTGAGAGAGGCGGCTGAGCAGGGGCTGGACTGGGGCAGGCCTGGCTCTTTCCTTCCCACTGGCAGCCCGTGGCACTGTGGGGCTCGGCGGGCAGGGCTGGGGCCAGCATCTCACGTGTTGCTGCTCCTGGCTAGACCCCACGTCCCCGCTGAGTAGAGTCAAAGCCTTCCCGTGGTCTGTGCCATGCCTTCCTGTGCAATTGGGAACCCTAAGGGCTGTGGCTGGGGACAGGATGCCGAGCGCGCCAGCCAGGGCTGGGGTTTGCAGACAGCACAGGCATTTTTAATTGTAGTGGTGGGCCTCACCCCACGTGCTCTGGGAAACTCTCCCTGGGTTTATGCCTAATGGCGTTTCTCTAGCTTCTGTGGGATCCCCACTCTGCTGTGGAGAACCCTTCCCTCTCCTGTTGGCAAGAGCCCAGCTCTCCCCCAGCACCTCTGGGCTCTGGCCTAGCAGGCAGCCCCTGCCGCATTAGACCCTTAGCCTGATCCGGGCCAGACACCAGCTCGTCTCAGAGGCAGGTCAGCTCTCTGGACAAAACTCCCGGGGCAGCTGGCTGTGCCTCTCACTCGCTCAGCCGGCTTGACCTGAGGCCCCTTTGCCCTCACTCAACACCCTCCCCAGAATCCTTCCTGGGTTCCAAGTCGGCCCCTCATCATGGGGGCCCTGGGCCACAGTTCCCTGGGAGTTCTTCCTGCCTGTCGCTCGAGGTACATGCACGCAGGACTCACAGGCCTCCAATCCTCAGCCCTGCCCTTGGCCTCCTTCCCTGAGACCCGGCCAGACTCTCCCTTCGCTGTGGCTCACTCCAGGCAGGTCCAGAGACGGGGCTGACCGCATCCCTACCCTCCCAGGCCCCCTTGACCCCTCTCCTGATCATGCCCTCTCCCACCCCAGGGGACGCAGGGAGGGGGTCTCTGGATGTCTTTTTCCTCCCCTTGGGCCCCCACAGTGCTCAGCCACACCTGGGGTCTTGCTATGAACGAGTTCCCCCAGGCGCCGACCTGTGGGCCTTAGGCCCCGCCCAGCGTTCCAAGGCGAGCCCGGGGCCCTCAGGCGTTCCTGCCACCCTGGGCCACTGGGCCCACTGGAGTCGTGGTATCGGACAGAAATGAGTTTTTCCTTTTTATTTGGCTGCTGCTGCTGCCTCTCCCGGATCAGGCTTGGGCAGCAGCGCAGGCAGGGGAAGGGGACTCCGCACTCATGTGCCCACGAGACCACAGCAGGCCCCACCCGCACTCCCACGCTCCCACACCTGCTGCCCCAAAGCCCTCACTCTCCTAAAAGCAGCGAGAGCACACAGGGCTCGGAGGCGCAGGGGTGCGAAGGTGGCTCCAAGACGAGTTCGAGTCCAAGATGAGCTCAGGATCCTGAGCCTTTCTGGGAAATGCCTCCCCAGGTTGGGATGCGGGGGCGCAGCCCCAGGCCCTGGAGCTCCTTCTCTCTGGCCCAGGCTGGGATGTGGGGGGCAGCCTCAGGCCCCAGAGCTCCTTGTCTCTAGGGAGGCCGCGTCTCTTTCACGCCAAGTCTCAGCCCGTCCAGTTCTGCTCTTGTCCAGGACGCCTTTGCAGTCCCGGCTTTTGTAGTCCAGCTGCCAGCGCGGCCTCCCTCCAGCCCCGCTGGTGCCTCGAGGCTGGTCAGGAGCGCGGGTGGCCCATCCTGGGAGCGGCTCGCAGGTAGCCCCGCGGCCAGGGAGGCAGCCCGGCAGAGGAAGGCCCCGGACAGCGGCGCCAGCTTCCCCAGGAGGCCTGGGTTAGGCCCGGCCCCTCGGCCACCGCGCTGGGCCGTCCCGGGGGCGCGTGCGGAGGGCACGAGGCACAGCGGGGCGCAGACGGCACCGAGGGGTGGGCGGCGTCTGGGCGTGCGAGGCTGGGCCCTGCAGGCGTCCGGGGGCTGGCGCCTGTGTCTCCGGTGTCCCCGCGCGCAGCTGGGCCGTGGCACTCCAGGTGTCCGCAGGGCTCGCGGGGGGCAGGGCTGGCGCGCAGGACCAGGGAGAGCGCGGCGATGCGGTGGATGGCTCTGCGCAGCGTGGCGATCTTGGAGAGCCTCTTGCCGCCCAGGTCGTGCCGCAGCGCCCGGCGCAGCGCGTTGAAGGCCTCATTGTAGTCCAGGATGCGCTTGCGCTCCCGCACGTTGGCCGCCATGCGCCGCGCCTTGGACCGCACTGGCCGCGCGCGCCTCCTCCCAGCCGGCTCTTCTGCCTTGCCCTGGCCAGGGGAAGCGCCGTTCGCCCCCAGCACCCCCAAATCACCCCCGGGCTCGGGGCAGGGGACCCCCAAGTCCTCCGCAGAGCCTTCGGCCCCCTTCCGCGCCTTGAGGCCTAGTCCTGGCTCGCCCCGCAGCATGGCCTCCCCGGGCCCTCACCCTCTGCCCCAGTCCGGGCCCTCACCCTCTGCCCCAGTCCCGGCCCTCTGCCCTTTGCCGTCTGCCCCCTGCCCCGGCCCCGGCTCGCTACGCGGACGGTCCCCGGCTCCTGGGGCTGGACACTCCCGAGACAGGCCCCCTCCAGCTGGGCTTTATGGCACCACGCGGCGCCCCGCCCTCCCATCCATCCATCTCCCTCCTCCTGCATTATTACCGGCCTCCAGGTAGGTCGGCGAGGGAGGAACCGAGGGGAAGAAGGAAAGCGAGGAGGGAAGCTTGCAGGTTCTTGTAAGCGGGGACCAGACGGCAGCCCGGCCACGCTGCACGGGGGACCTTGCCCTGCCTCGCTCGGGGGCTGCTGTGGGGTGTCTGGGTTCCACATTCTTCCTCCCCACTCCCAGATACGGTGCTAAGTTTGGCTTCTAGCAGGAAAGCTGATAGAAATAAAGAGTGGCAGAGGGCTGGGTGCCGGCTCACGCCTGTCATCCCAGCACTTTGGGAGGCCGAGGCCGGTGGATCACTTGAGTTCAGTAGTTCGAGACCAGCCTGGCCAACAGGGTATATAAAACCCCGTCTGTACTAAAAACACAAAAATTAGCCGGGCGTGGTGGCGGGTGCCTGTAATCCTAGCTACTCGGGAGGCTGAGGCAGGAGGCTGGCTTGAACCCAGAAGCCGGAGGTTGCAGTGAGCAGAGATCCCACCACTGCACTCCAGCCTGGGCCACAGAGCGAGACTCCATCTCATAACAACAACAACAAACCTTGAAAGGTCTTGTCAAGTCCTGTGGGCAACCACAGAGATGTCATTGGGAAAAGCACGAGTGTGCCAGCAGGGCTCATATGGGAGGGGCAGGGCCCTGCAGGTAAGGCTGGCCCAGAGCTTCCGGCTTTTTCAGCTATGGAGTGCGGCTGGCGGCAATTGGGGTTCGGGTTTTGGTTGGGCCTGACTCTCCCTCCACTGCCCTTTGACTCCCCTTCTGCAGACAGAGCTGGGCTGAGTCGGCAGCAGAGGGTGAAGGGGAAGATCCCTTTGCAGCCCTGGGTCCCCATCAGGGGCATCTTTGGGGTCCAGAGCCCTCGGGCAGCCCTATCTCGTGACACAGCTCTGCCAGGTTATGAACTCAATGAGCAGCCTCTCTCCTCTTCCCCCAGGGATTTGCATTTGAAAGAGGGTCTCAGAAAAAAGATGTTTATTCCCAGAGAAAGACCCCCAGTGGGATTTCCGGCATCCACAGCTGAGTTATTTGGAGTACCTGAGGGCCACTCATTCCCAGTCACAACCCAAATGCCTCCAAAATGCCAAGGCCTGTGGCATTGGAATGGGTGTGTGGTTCACATCCATCTCGCCAAGAGAGCGTTGCCAGTAACCCCATTATTTCAAACTGAATGTCTCCATAGAAGAAAATAACAAGGCATTAGGAAGCACAGTGTATGTATTTACTTCTGTGATTGTCTGCCTTGCCCAGTAGGATGAAACCATCCTAAGGACATCTGCATTTCCCGGGTTCTATTTCCCCCAAATCTGCAATATATGTGGAATTATAAAGCAGCTAGAGGCCGGGCGCAGTGGCTCACGCCTGTAATTCCAGTACTTTGGGAGGCCGAGGTAGGCGGATCACTCGAGGTCGGGAGTTCAAGACCATCCTGGCCAACATGGTGAAGCCCCGTCTCTAAGAAAATACAAAAATTAGCCGGGCGTGGTGGCGGCGCCTGTAGTCCCAGCTACTCGGGAGGCTGAGGCAGGAGAATGGCTTGAACCCGGGAACCGGAGGTTGCAGTGAGCCAAGATAGCACCACTGCACTCCAGCCTGGGCAACAGAGGGAGATTCCGTCTCAAAAACAAACAAAAAACAAGGTAAGTAAAAGCAAAGAAAATGCCCACGCAGCGCGCGTTTCCCGGTGGCGTTTCCCGGCCGTTCCCGCCCTTCCCCGCGCAGGTCAGGAAACGGCCCCACGTGAAAACCCCGAGGACCCGGGAGAAGCGCCCCCTCCTGGAACCGGGACTCCCGGGCGCTGCGGGGCGCGGCCGACTTCAAAGCGAGCGGCGGCCCCGGCATTTCCGCGGCACCTGCCCGTGCCCGGGAGCGCGAGTTCTCGGCCAGGGCGGGAGGAGGCGGCGGGCGGGCGGAGGCGGCGGGCGGGCGGGGCGGCGTGATTTAGGGTCGGGCGGCTCCGCCGGCGGCCGCGAAGGTGCCTATTAGCGCCGGGCGGGGCCTGGGGTTCAAAAGTTCCGGCTCTTCCTCCGGAAGTTCCGGCGCCGCTCCCCGAGGGAGGACAGAACGCCCGGGAGAGAAAGTCCGGGAGCCGCCCACGGGGGCCTGGAACCCTCCCCCTCCAGAGAGCGGGTCCCAGGAAGCCCTGAGCCTCCTCCTCTCCCGGGCGACCCACACGCGGCCCAGTGTGGGAGACGTAGGGGCGCAATTTCAGCCTCTGCCCCTTCATGCATTCATTCAACAACGTTTCTGTTTTTCTTTTTTTTTTTGAGACGGAGTCTCGCTCTGTGGCCCAGGCTGGAGTGCAGTGGCGCGATCTCGGCTCACTGCAGCCTCCACCTCCCAGGTTCAAGCGATTCTCCTGCCTCAGCCTCCCGAGTAGCTGGGATTACAGGCACCCACCATCATGCCCAGCTATTTTTTGTATTTTTACTGGAGACGGGGTTTCACCATGTTGGCCAGGATGGTCTCCAACTCCTCCTGGCCTTAAGTGATCCGCCCGCCTCGGCCACCCACAGTGCTGGGATTCCAGGCGTGAGCCACCGCGCCGGCCCTGAACTGGATTTCAAAGGATGAAATTCAAAGGATGAATTTGCCAAGCAGACAGGAGGTACAGGGAACAGCAGGTGCCAGGCCCTGGAAGTGTAAACCGTCACAGGATGATGCGGAAAATACAGGAAAGTGACTTTGCCAAACCACCAAATATGAGGCCAGGGCGTGATGGGAGACAAGGTTGGAGATCACCAGGCGTCCTGCCAAAAGCTTTTCATCCTGTAGGCAGCTGGGTACCGCAAAAGGTTATTAAACTGAGGAATGACAGTTGTATTTGAATTTCCGCTAGAGCTCTTTGAGCAGTGTGGAGAATGAATGTTAAGACAAATTCTACTTAGGAAGCAAAGATCCTGGAGGAAGGGGGGGGCCTGAGCTATGCAGGCGACGGTGAGAGAAGGGCATGGAGTCAACACCTGTTTGGAAAATAGAATTGACATGTGGGGGTGCCAATGGGATAACGCAGATGACAAAAAGGGGTGTCATCTCCATATCCTCCTTTAAGAGCAGAAGCCTTAGTTCAGACACTCTCTACAAAGTTCCAACCATGGACATGGGGACAAGAAAGCCAGGGCACATGGTCACCTTGGACCCAGGACACCCACGACCAGTGATTTTTGTTTTTTGAGACGGTGTCTCACTCTGCCGCCTAGGCTGGAGTGCGGTGGCGCAATCTCAGCTCACTGCAACCTCCGCCTCCCGGGTTTAAGTGATTCTCCTGCCTCAGCCTCCCGAGTAGCTGTGACTGCAGGCGTGCACCGTGGTGGATGTTTTGTTATCACTGTTTCCTATGCCGCATTTGAACAGCCTACCTGTCTGAGGAGAAGGGAGCCTCCGTGGTGGGGCTCTGCGTGGCAGAGATTTCTGGTAACTGGGACAGACACCAGTCCAGGCACTTGACTGCCTGACTTGAATCTGGAGTGATGTCCCAAAGAAACAAACAGGTAACAGTGGAGAAATCACGGCGCCAGTGCCAGGGCCGGTGGCCCTCCACGTCCCACACTGGCATCTAGAGGAGGTTCCTGGCTTGGCCGTGGGTCTAGCTGCCCAGGTTCCTGTAATTCTTTTTTTTTTTTTTTTTTTTTTTTGAGACGGAGTCTCGCTCTGTCGCCCAGGCTGGAGTGCAGTGGCCGGATCTCAGCTCACTGCAAGCTCCGCCTCCCGGGTTTACGCCATTCTCCTGCCTCAGCCTCCTCAGTAGCTGGGACTACAGGCGCCCGCCACCTCGCCCGGCTAGTTTTTTTGTATTTTTTTAATAGAGAAGGGGTTTCACCGTGTTAGCCAGGATGGTCTCGATCTCCTGACCTTGTGATCCGCCCGTCTCGGCCTCCTAAAGTGCTGGGATTACAGGCTTGAGCCACCGCGCCCGGCCTCCTGTAATTCTTATGAGTTTCCCAACCTTAATTTCCCAGACTTTTTTGCTTTTTTTTTTTTTTTGAGACAGAGTCTCACTCTATTGCCCAGGCTGCAGTGCAGTGACGCTATCTCGGCTCACTGCAAACTCTGCGTCCCCAGGCAAGCGATTCTCCTGCCTCAGCCTCCCGAGTAGCTGGGATTACAGGCGCCCACCACCACGCCCGGCTAATTTTTTGTATTTTTAGTAGAGACGGGGTTTCACCATATTGGTCAGGCTTGTTTCGAACTCCTGACCTCAGGTGATCCACCCACCTTGGCCTCCCACAGTGCTGGGATTATAGGCGTGAGCCACCGCACCTGGCCAATAATAATAATTTTTTTTTTTTTTTTTTTTTGAGATGGAGTCTCCCTCTGTCACCCAGGCACAATCTCGGCTCACTGCAAGCTCCGCCTCTCGGGTTCAAGCCATTCTCCTGCCTCAGCCTCCCGAGTAGCTGGGACTACAGGCGCCCGCCACCACACCCGGGTAATTTTTTGTATTTTTAGTAGAGACGGGGTTTCACCGTGTTAGCCAGGATGGTCTCGATCTCCTGACCTCGTGATCCACCCACCTCAGCCTCCCAAAGTGCCAGGATTACAGGCATGAGCCACCATGCCTGGCAGATAATAACTAATTATTAAGTGCCCACAATGTGCCAGGTACCGTCCTAAGGGCTTTCTGTGCATGGTGTCATTTAATGCTCACAGCTCTCTTATGAGGCAGTTACCAATCCATTTCACAGATGAAGAAAGTGAGGGTCAGAGAGGTTAAGTTACCTGCTGCACCTCTTGAAGCTGGGATTGACTTGGGAGTCAGAGAGGTCGACCAGGATGGCTGTCAGGAGGCAGGAGAATCGCTTGAACCGGGGAGGCAGAGGTTGCAGTGAGCTGAGATTATGCCACTGCATTCCAGCCTGGTTGACAGAGTGAGACTCCATCTCAAAAAAAAAAAGTTAATAATTAGTTATTGTTATTATTATCCTTTTTCTGGAGAACATACTCAATACCCCAGGGTTTCTTTCTAACAAGCTCATGCACACATTTGGTCCTCTCTGCTGCTGCCACTCTCAGCCCACAGAGCAGCGTCCCCCAATCCAGCACCTGCCGACAGCTTGTTCTTTCTTGCTCTAATGCTGGAATATTGCTTGGCTCTTCACCTGCAGTTACCCCAGCCCTGCCTGTAACACTGAACAGCAGACTGTTGTGTAGGTTCTGGAATAAGCTCATCATTTACTAGCTGTGTAGCCTTGGCCAAGATGCTTCACGTCTTTGAGCCTCCGTTTCCTTGTCTGTAAAATGGGGTATGCAGTGGTACTGCTTCATCAAGTTTGCTGTAGGATTAAATGAAATACCATGTTTTTATGCTCTCGGTGCAGGGCCTGGCTCCCAGAAGGAACTCTGTGAATATCAACTTTCTCCTCTTCTACCCTCTGCTCCTTTCCCCAGCCAGCATGTCCACCGCATCTGTAAATCATCCAGAGAAGCAAGAGCATTCTCCTCCCTCCCACCCCAGTACCAAACTGCTCATCACCTCCACCCACTAATGACCTGGCGATTGGCTTCTCATTAAAGAAATGACAAAGAGGCCTCTGTGCTTTTAGCTGGTGTCTAATCAGCCTTAGGTCTGCCCCAGAGTCAGTCTGGAGAAGGAATTCCAGGTCCGGGCCAGGGCAGGGGTGGAGGGGGGGTGGGGGAGTTGGGAGCGGGTGTAGGGGGGTAGGTAGGTGGGTGCTGGCTTGGTGTGGACAGCAAGCTCCGCCTCCCAGGCCCAGGGCTGCTGAAGGCCGGGAGCTCTCAGGAAAGGGCTCTGTTACTGGGAGGAAAAACGGTTCCTACCTGGTGCCCAAGAGGCTGAGAGCCATGTGTGGGCTCAAGAGATCTTCGCTACCCTCCTGAGGTTCGGCTTTCTCATCTGTTTGAGAGGAATTATAGGCCGGGCACAGTGGCTCGTGCCTGTAATCCCAGCACTTTGGGAGGCTTAGGAGGGCAGATAATGAGGTCAGGAGTTTGAGACCAGCCTGACCAACAAGGTGAAACCCCATCTCTACTAAAAATACAAAACATTAGCCGGGCCTGGTGGTGTGCACCTGTAATCCCAGCTACTTGGGAGGCTGAGGCAGACATGTATTACCTGCTTGAACCTAGGAGGCGGAGCTTGCAGTGAGCTGAGATCGCACCGCCTGGGCGACAGAGCGAGACTGTGTTCAAAAAAAAAAAAAAGGAAAAAAGATGACACCTCCCTTGTGGAGAAGCGAAAAGTAGACTTCTGGTCAGACATGGTGGCTCCTACCTGTCATCCCAGCACTTTGGGAGGCCAAGGCAGGAGGATTGCTTGAGGCCAGGAGTTCCAGACCAGCCTGGGCAACACAGCAAGATCCTGTCTCTAAAAAAAAATAAATAAATAAACTAGCTGGGCATGGTGGCACGTGCCTGTGGTCCCAGCTAGAGCCCGAGAAGTGGAGGCTTCAGTGAGCCATGATTGAGCTACTGCACTCTAGCCTGGGTCACAGTGACACCCTGCCTCAAAAAAAAAAAAAAAAAAAGTATATTTCTAACACTTTGTAGGTGTCAATAAATGGCATCCATTACTACATTCCTATTGCCAGTATTATTATTGCTTTAATTATTATTGTCATCCTTGGAACCCAGTTACCAATCTTTCCAACTCCTTTTGGTGACCTGTTCACCCTGCCTCCAGTGATTTGTAATGCCACATATCCGCCATGCCACCTCCAACCATTTCTGGGTAATGCCTATCTGGCTAGGCAATCTTGCAGTCTCGGTTTTCTTTTTCTTTTTTTTTTTTTGAGACGGAGTCTCGTTCTGTCGCCCAGGCTGGTGTGCAGTGGCGCGATCTCGGCTCTTTGCAAGCTCCTCCTCCCTGGTTCACACCATTCTCCTGCCTCAGCCTCCCAAGTAGCTGGGACTACAGGCGCCCACCACCACCCCCAGCTAATTTTTTGCATTTTTAGTAGAGATGGGGTTTCACTGTGTTAGCCAGGATGGTCTCGATCTCCTGACCTTGTGGTCTGCCTGCTTTGGCCTCCCAAAGTGCTGAGATTACAGGCATGAACCATCGCGCCCGGCTTGTTTTTCACTTTCAGAATTCTCTTGGGTGTTCTTGGCTCTTTACACTTCCACAGGAATTTGATTATCCTTTCGCCTGGTCTATAACTCTTCTTCTGTGATTATTTCATATCTCTTCTCCGTATTTTCTTTCTCGCTTTTTTTTTTTTTTTCTCTGAGACGGAGTCTTGCTCTGTTGTTGCCCAGGCTGGAGTGCAGTAGCCAGGATTTCGGCTCACTGCAATCTCCGCCTCCCAGGTTCAAGCAATTCTCCTGCCTCAGCCTCCCAAGTTCCTGGGATTACAGGCACGTGCCACCATACCCGCCTAAGTTTTGTATTTTTAGATTTTACCATGTTGGCCAGGCTGGTCTTGAACTCCTGACCTCGTGATCCACCCGCCTTGGCCTCCCACAGTGCTGGGATTACAGGTGTGAGTCACCGTGCCTAATTCATATTTTCTTTCTCAAGGTGGCTTACCTCATAGTGGCAAAAGGGCTGCAGGAGCTCTAGGACTCACATGCATCCTCCGTCATGAACAAGAAGAGGAGGGAACCACCCTGGAAGGTCGCTCCTAAAACCCTGACCCACAGAAACTGAAGTAACACATGTTTATGGTTGTTTTAAAGCAGTCGGTTTTGAGGTCGTCTGTTACTCGGCAAGATGTAATGAATGCAGCAGTTCTTCCATTCCCAGGCTTTCCTGCAGTTGACTGAGTTCTCCGGTGACTGTGAGCAGGACTGATGCGTGCCACTTGCAGGCCCACCCATACGAACTTCCCTCCAATACCTGTGCAGCCTCCATGTCCCGTCCTGCAGGCTTCAGGTCCGTTAGGCCAGCCATGGGGGCCACAAACTGAAGACAAGAGGAAGAAGTCTGGGGCCCTCATCGTGGCAGGAGGAGAGCTGCCCAGGAATACTGCCTGACCAGAGACACCACATGAGACTCCATGAGCAGGAAATAAATCTTCATGTTTAAGCCACTGAGATTTGGGGATTTATCCATTACAGTACCTAAAGTCACCTTAAACTAATACTTTTTTTTTTTTTGAGACGGTGTCTCGCTCTGTCACTCAGGCTGGAGAGTGGTGCAATCTCCACTCACTGCAACCTCCGCTTCCCGGGTTCAAGCGATTCTCCTGCCTCAGCCTCCTGAATAGCTGGGACTACAGGCACACGCCATCATGCCTGGCTCATTTTTATATTTTTAGTAGGGACAGAGTTTCACCATGTTGGTCAGGCTGGTGTCAAACTTCTGACCTCGTGATCCACCCGCCTCGGCCTCCCAAAGTGCTGGGATTACAGGCGTGAGCCACTGCGCCCGGCCTAATACTCTTTCATATAGAATTTTCTTTTTTTTCCCAGGCTGGAGTGTAATGGTGTGATCTCGGCTCACTGCAACCTCCACCTCCCGGGTTCGAGCGATTCTCCTGCCTCAGCCTCCCAAGTAGCTGGGATTACAGGTGTGAACCACCTGTCTCACCTAATTTTTGTATTTTTAGTAGAGATGGGATTTCATCATGTTGCCCAGGCTGGTCTCAAACTCCTGACCTTGTGATCCACCCGCCTCAGCCTCCCAAAGTGCTGGGATTACAGGCCTGAGCCACCATGCCCAGCCTCATGTGGAACTTGAGAGAATTTTTAAAGCACTTTCATAAATTTCCTTTAAATTGGATCCTCCTAACTCCTTGTGTGTTAGGTAGGGCAGAATGCTCTTTTATTCCTGAGGAGAACTGAGGCTCAGAGAGGCTAAGACACTTGCTCAATGTCAGGCAGCTCATGGGTGGAGCAGGAAGCCAGCGAAGCAGGTGGTAAAATAACCTAGTCCAAGCAGGTTAAGCTTGGAGGACAGAGTCGAGGTGTACGATTCCTGAACCCACTACTCACTAGTCAAGGGAACTTGGACAAATCAATCACTTCTCTTTTGATTTCTCCATCTGCAAAATGGGAACCATAACGACTTTCAGAGCTGCCTGGTGACATTCAGCAGATAATATATATACACGCAAGATTCCTGGCACCCAATAGGCATTCAGTAACTATTTGGTGAATTGATACAGTGTTTAGCACAGCTGGGCACACACTCTCTCCATTGCGTTAGCCATGCGTATTACTACGTTTATATTTTATTTACGTAGGAACATGTTATGGTGGATGACTCTCCAGACTGTCTTTTCAACAAGGCCCTAAGAACTTAGGAGCCCCTCAGGCCTCCTGGAACCCGTCTGGGCTTCCCCAGACATGCCCAGCCCCCGCGCAGCACGCGGCCCGCCCCCCATAAATCAGGCCCCACGACCTGTAATTAACAAGCCACGGCCCCCATCCCAGGGGCTTCCTGCGCCCCCCGCCTCTCCAGGAGTGGGGCGGGGGCAGGGAGCTGGGGGGTCCCTCCGCCGGCCCCTGATTTATGGGTCTCTGTGTGAAGGAGATTTACGAGCTAAGACCGGGGCCGGGACGCGTCGGGAGGCGCCCCAGGGGAGGGACTCGGGGGTCGCCACCCGCCTGAATCCCGCGGCAAGTGGGGGTCGCGGGAGGCGCCGGGGCTGCAGACCCCGCTCCTGGCGCTTCCCTCGGCTCCAGCCTCCCAGGGCCGGGCTCTGAGCCGGGGGCGCCCGCGTAGGGGGATTCTGCACGGTCCTTGTTATCCGTCGCCCCGTTTCCAGATGAGAAAACTGAGTCTCAGTAAGTTCTCCTGGACTGCAAAGCTTCCGTTCTCAATTACTTTATTTACTTAATTTTTTTTCTTTTTTTGAGACGGAGTCTCGCTCTGCCGCCCAGGCTGGAGTGCAGTGGCCGGATCTCAGCTCACTGCAAGCTCCGCCTCCCGGGTTCGCGCCATTCTCCTGCCTCAGCCTCCCGAGTAGCTGGGACTACAGGCGCCGCCACCGCGCCCGGCTAATTTTTTTGTATTTTTAGTAGAGACGGGGTTTCACCGTGTTCGCCAGGATGGTCTCGATCTCCTGACCTCGCGATCCGCCCGCCTCGGCCTTGGTCCCAAAGTGCTGGGATGACAGGCGTGAGCCACCGCGCCCGGCTAATTTATTTTTATATTTTATTTTCGTAGAGATGGGGGTGGGTGGGGCTCACTTTGTCGGCCAGGCTGGTCTCGAACTCCGCGCGCCTCGCCTGGCAAAGCGCTGGGACTACAGGCCGAGCCACCTGCCCGGCGGGCACTGGGCTCCTCTCCCTGGCATCTCTCCCCACTCACTCCTTTTCCGCCTCTTTTGATCGGCTCCTCTTCTTCCGACAACTCCTTCAAGGTCAAATGTCTCTTTCCAGCTGCAGCTTCTCTTCCAACGTTCAGAGCCGCGTTCCCGTTTCCGGGTGACCGTTCCGCCGACATCTTCATCCAGTTCCCACACTCTTCTCCCTGGCTCCCCACCGGGGTGAACAAGCGAAGGCGCAAGGCCCTCGCCGACCCTCCCACCGCCTCCCGCCATCACTGTGGCGAACTCCGAAGGGAACTTTTTACTCCGAAATCCAAACCTCAGCAACTTTGGAAAGAGAAACGTGGGGCGTGAAGAACAAACGTGGAATCCCGGCGCCCTCTTCTGGTCAAAAAGTGGAACTCCAGGCCGGGCGCGCGGCTCACGGCTGTAATCCTAGCACTTTGGGAGACCTGGGCGGGCGCGTATCCCTTGAGGTCCGGAGTTCGAGACCAGCCTGGCCAACATGGTGAAACCCCCGTCTCTACTAAGAATACAAAAATTAGCCTAGCCGGGCGTGGTGGCGTGCGCCTGTAATCCCAGCCACTCTAGGCTGAGGCAGGAGAATCGCTTGAACCTGGGAGGTGGAGGTTGCAGTGAGCCCAGATCATATCACTGCACTCCAGCCTGGGGGACAGAGCAAGACTCTGTCATCTCAAAAAAAAAAAAAAAAAATGGAACCCCATGAAGCGCTTAATTCAGGCCTCTAGTTGGGCTAAGGCCCTGCTGCTTGATGCTGTCCACCTGGGGCAGCCCCTGCACAAACTGAAGTTTTATCTCTTCTCATCAGTGCTGGGAGAGGAAACTGCTCTTTTGCCCCGGTCAGGTTTCTCCTGCGCTTCTCTTGGGGGATCTCCAAGTCTTCATCGCTTGCAACCCACAGTTTCATTGCACACAGCCCACCTCTCCTGTCTCAGGAAAAATTGAGGCCAACAGGTGTGAACCCTCAGCTTCCTGCCACAGAGAGATCTGTCTCACCCGCTTGCACGTCCTCTCCTCCTGCCGTCTGAAGATAACCCTGTTGCTGGGGCGGGGAGCGGGGAAGCATCTCCAGTCTCATCCTCACAGAAGGTACACTTTGAGCCGCTAGCTATTATTCCCTCTCTCCAGTTGCTTTTTGATTTTTCAAGGGTTTTTGTGGGGGGGGTGGTTCTGTTTCTGGTTTTCATTTTTTTTTTTTTTTTGAGACATGGTCTTATTCTGTCACTCAGGCTGAGGGGCAGTAGCATAATCACAGCTCACTGCAGCCTTGACCTCCTGGGCTCAAGCAATCCTCCCACCTCAGCCTCCCGAGTAGCTGGGATTACAAACGTGCACCACCACGCCTGGCTAATTTTTGTATTTTTAGTAGAGACAGGATTTCACCATGTTGGCCATGCTGGTCTCGAACTCCTGACCTTGTGAATTGCTGTGACCGCCCGCCCATTTTTCATGCTTTAATGAACATTATTTTTTAGAATGATTTTAGAGGTACAGAAAAATTAGGCCGAGTGCAGTGGCTCCTGCCTGTAATCCCAGCACTTTGGGACCCTGAGGCAGGTGGATCACCTGAGGTCAGGAGTTCGAGACCAGCCTGGCCAACATGGTGAAACCCTGTCTTTACTAAAAATACAAAAATTAGCCAGGTGTGGTGGTGGGTGCCTGTAATCCCAGCTACTTGGGAGGCTGAGGCAGGAGAATCACTTGAACCCCGGAGGCGGAGCTTGCACTCAGTGGAGACTGTGTCATTGCACTCCAGCCTGGGGGACAACAGTGAAACTGCCTCAAAAGAGAAAGAAAGAAAAAAGATGGACAGAAAAAGTGAGAAGCTAATACCAAGAGTCCCCCATATACCCTGAACCCATTTCCTTGTTATTAACATATCACATGACTGTAGTACATTTATTACAATTAATTAATCCATACTGACACATCATTATTAAGAAACCCTGTCTCTACAAAAAATTAAAAAATTAGTTGTGGGTGGTGGTATGCACCTGTAGTCCCAGCTACTCAGGAGGTTGAGGTGGGAGGATCCCTTGAGCCCAGGAGTTTGAGGCCGCAGTGAGCAAAGATCGTGTCACTGTACTCTAGTCTGGGCGACAAAGCGACACCCAGTCTCTAAAAAGCAAAAATAAAAAGGGGGTTTCAGGCCTACAAGGAATCAGAAAAATTTCCCTCATGTGCATGCAATTGAGGCAGCTGAACATGATCAAAGAGACTAGAACTGCCTCAGAGACAGGAGTCTGGCAGGTGAGGGAAAGGAAGAAGGAAGTGCTGGGCAGCCGGGGCAGCTTGGTGAGGGGTGGACTGGTGAGCACAGGGCATCAGCCGTTGTCCCCCTGCCCCCACCGACACACAGCCGGATGGGCCCCGGCTCTGTGGCCTCCAGCTCTCACCGTTGAAGCTGCTGCAGTGAGAGCCCTGAGAGAGAAGCCAGAAAGGAAACTGCTCCCACCCAGCACCTCCACCCACCAGGAGCCCGCCGGTGTGGTTTGCATTTCTGCTTGTTTTCCTGGCATCCACCCTTCCTTCTCTCACTAAAGTGATCTCTCTTGGCCGGGTGCGGTGGTTCACGCCTGTAATCCCAGCACTCTGGGAGGCCAAGGCGGGCGGATCACCTGAGGTCAGCAGTTCGAGACCAGCCTGGCCAACATGGTGAAACCCCGTCTCTACTAAAAATACAAAATTTAGCTGGGCATTGCGGCAGACACCTGTAATCCCAGCTACTTGGGAAACCGAGGCAGGAGAATCGCTTGAACCCGGGAGGTGGAGGTTGCAGTGAGCTGAGATCGCACTACTGCACTCCAGCCTGGGCGACAGTGAGACCCTGTCTAAAAAAAGAGAAAAAACCAAAAAGGAAGAAAAAAAAATCTCCCTTTTCTGTTGGAGCATCTCCACTCCTTTGTCCTCAGCACTTTGAACGGGATCGGCGTAAGCCTGTCGGAGACTCCCCTCTTGGCCACAGCACATGGTTCAGGGACGGGCAGTTGCCAGTCAGAGCCAATAAGATGCCCAGAGATGTTTGCTGGAGCTGCCAGGAATGAAATACCTCCTTTGTGGAAATTGCCTGAATAGACTCGCACCTGCTGGACATACATGAGCATGGCTCTAGCTCTGGGAAATGACCGTCTTCACCAGGCAACCGTGAAGATGGGAACAGGTCAGAGAATGCAGCCATTTGCAGCAAGAAAAGAGAGCCGGGAAATGCGGTAAGAGAAAAACCAGGCTCTTGGTCACATTGTTTGAATACTAGATCTCACCACGCCTAAAGATCTATCCCCAAACTCTTCAGTTACATGGGTCAAAATACTCTCTTTATTATTGAAACAGTGTATTGACCTGTTACTTTAGCTGTTGTTTGCAATGGCAATGTGAGGAGTCCGAAGGAATACGGATGGTCAGAGTCCATTTAATGCATATATCATGATTGTCAGGCTTGATCTTTTATTTTCTCTTCCTTTCTTTTTTTTTTTTTTTTTGGAGGCAGAGTCTCGCTCTGTCACCCAGGCTGCAGTGCAGTGGCGCCATCTCGGCTCACTGCAAGCTCCACCTCCCAGGTTCAAGCAATTCTCCCGCCTCTACCTCCTGAGTAGCTGGGATTACAGGTGCCGGCCACCACACCCGGCTAATTTTTGTGTTTTTAGTAGAGATGGGGTGTCACCATGTTGGCCAGGCTGGTCTTGAACTCCTGACCTCAAGTGATCTACCCACTTTGGCCTCCCAAAGTGCTGGAATTACAGGTGTGAGCCACTACACCCGGCCCTTTTTCTTTCTTTTTGAGACAGGATCTGACTCTGCCGCCCAGGCTAGAGTGCAATGGCGTGATCACAGCTCACTGTCACCTCTGCCTCCTGGGTTCAAGCAGTCCTCCCACCTCAGCCTCATGAGTAGCTGGGACTACAGGCACCTGCCACCACGCCTGGGTAATTTTTGTGTTTTTTGTAAAGACAGGGCTCACCATGTTGTCCAGGCTGGTCTCGAACTCCTGGGCTCGAGCAGTCCACTCACTTCAGTCTCCCAAAGTGGCGGGATTACAGGCGTGACCCACCACGCGTCCCCCCACCCCGCCTTGATCTTTATAAGGACTGTGAGGTGCTTGGAAGATGCAGAGATAAACAAGGTGGAATTCTGTCCTGAACCAGTCCCTTCTTAGTCAAAAGAAGGAGAGGAAGAATGGCTTGAACTTGAACTCTGCCTCTTTTTTTTTTTTTTTTTTTTTTTTTGAGACGGAGTCTCGCTTTGTCGCCCAGGCTGGAGTGCAGTGGCCGGATCTCAGCTCACTGCAAGCTCCGCCTCCTGGGTTTACACCATTCTCCTGCCTCAGCCTCCCGAGTAGCTGGGACCACAGACGCCCGCCACCTTGCCTGGCTAGTTTTTGTATTTTTAGTAGAGACGGGGTTTCACCATGTTAGCCAGAATGGTCTTGATCTCCTGACCTCGTGATCCGCCCGTCTCGGCCTCCCAAAGTGCTGGGATTACAGGCTTGAGCCACCGCGCCCGGCCTACTCTGCCTCTTTTGAAATACGAATATTCCCAATTAGTGATGACACAGATTCTATAAAATCAATTAGTACACGCATCTGTGGCAGCCCAGCTGTGAAAGCCTGTCTCGGGTCACTGCTAGTCAGGCTGGTGACGCAAAAAATTGACATTTGATACTTTTGCTCTAAAGATTTGGGATTATGTCAATGTGTTCATCTATGAAATAGCAGCCTTTGAAAACCCAAATCCAACATCATTAAATGGGATTAGCAAAGCTTTATTATTTATGTATTTAATTTTCTTTTTTGAGATGGAGTTTTGCTCTTGTCGCTCAGGCTGGAGTGCAATGGTGCAGTCTCGGCTCACTGCAACCTCTGCCTCTTGGACTCAAGCAATTCTCTTGCCTCAGCCTCCCAAGTAGCTGGGATTACAGGCGACCGACCGCCAACACGCCTGGCTAATTTTTTTGTATTATTATTGTTTTTTTTTTTTTTTTTTTTTTTTTTTTTTTTTTTTTTTTTTGAGACGGAGTCTCGCTCTGTCGCCCAGGCTGGAGTGCAGTGGCGCGATCTCGGCTCACTGCAAGCTCCGCCTCCCGGGTTCACGCCATTCTCCTGCCTCAGCCTCCCGAGTAGCTGGGACTACAGGCGCCCACAACCGCGCCCGGCTAATTTTTTGTATTTTTAGTAGAGACGGGGTTTCACCGTGGTCTCGATCTCCTGACCTTGTGATCCGCCCACCTCGGCCTCCCAAAGTGCTGGGATTACAGGCGTGAGCCACCGCGCCCGGCTATTATTGTTATTATTATTATTATTTTGAGACAGACTCTCGCTCTGTTGCCCAGGCTGGAGTGCAGTGGCGCGATCTCGGCTCACTGCAACCTCTGCCTCCCGGGTTCAAGCGATTCTCCTGCCTCAGCCTCCTGCGTAGCTGGGACTACAGGTGCCCGCCACCTCGCCCGGCTAATGTTTGTATTTTCAGTAGAGATGGGATTTCACCATGTTGGCCAGGCTGGTCTTGAACTCCTGACCTCAGGTGATCCTTCCACCTCGGCCTCCCAAAGTGCTGGGATTACAGGCGTGAGCCACTGCGCCCGGCGAATTTTTAGTAGAGATGGGGTTTTGCCACATTGGCCAGGCTGGTCTCGAACTCCTGACCTTGTGATCCACTCGCCTTGGCCCCCCAAAGTGCTGGGATTACAGGCGTGAGCCACCGCGCCCGCCGGACATTGGGATTTAAGATTTCAAGGCAGGATTAGGCCGAGGTCCTCGGGTGGCCGTGTGACCTCTGCACACCCGGAGGCGCCTCCTCCCTGCGCCTGCAGACAGGTCCGACGTGTGGAAGCTCTGGGTTCTCCTGGGGCTTCAGCCAGCGCCCGGTCTTTCTGCCTCAGCTCCGCGGGGAGCTCTTTGCTGCACCGCAGCGCTTTCCCAGAGTCCCCAGTTCTCTCCAGTTCCCGCCGGGACTCCAGGAAGGGGCGGTGTTTGAAGGCTCCTCCCACGGAGCGCGAGCGTTTCCTGTGCAGGAGCTGGGCAGCCTCTCCGCAGACTGGTGTGAGCTGGTGCTGCGGGGAAGGTTCCAGAACACCGGGCTATGTTTAACCTGGCACAGGTGCCCAATTCCCAGCTCAGGGAAGGGCTGCGGTAGGTGGGAAACAATCTTGCTTTCATTGCTTATTTTATCATTTCATTGTTTTTTACATTAAAAATATTTTTTTTTTAAACAGAGTCTTGCTCTGTCGCCAGGCTGGAGTGCAATGGCACGATCTCGGCTCACTGCAACCTCCACCTCCCGGGTTCAAGCAGTTCTTGGCCGGGCGCGGTGGCTCACGCCTGTAATCCCAGCACTTTGGGAGGCGGAGGCGGGTAGATCACTTGAGGTCAGGGGTTTGAGACCAGCCTGATCAACATGATGAAACCCTGTCTCTATTTAAAAAAAAAAAAAAAAAAAAAAAAAAAGCAGCCACGCATGGTGGCACACACCTGTAATCCCAGCTACTCGGGAGGCTGAGGCAGGAGAATCACTTGAACCTGGGAGGCGGAGGTTGTAGTGAGCCGACATCGTACCATTGCACTCTAGCCTGGGAGACTGAGCGAGACTCCGGCTCAAAAAAGAGAGATTCTCCTGCCTCAGCCTCTCGAGTATCTGGGATTACAGGCGCACGCCACCACGCCTGGCTAATGTTTGTATTTTTAGTAGAGACAGCGTTTCACCATGTTGGAAAGGCTGGTCTCGAACTTCTGACCTCAGGTGATCCTTTCACCTCGGCCTCCCGAAGTGCTGGGATGACAGGCGTGAGCCACCGCACCCGGCCCATTATTTATTTATTTTTTTAATTTTTAATTAATTTATTTTTTTGAGACGGAGTCTCTCTGTCGCCCAGGCTGGAGTGCAGTGGCGCGATCTCCACTCACTGCAAGCTCCGCCTCCCGGGTTCACGCCATTCTGCCTCAGCCTCCCGTGTAGCTGGGACCACAAGCGCCCACCACCACGCCTGGCTAATTTTTTTGTATTTTTAGTAGAGACGGGGTTTCACCATGTTAGCCAGGCTGGTCTGGATCTCCTGACCTCGTGATCTGCCCCTCTCGGCCTCCCAAAGTGCTGGGATTACAGGCGTGAGCCACCGCGCCCGGCCCATCATTTATTATTTTATCAAACATTTAGGATGCCGGATTCAGTGGGCATCTTCACCTGGCTTCGCTGCTAGTTTTCCTTTCCACAAATCCTTCCGGCTTGTTACTTAAGAAATAACTATCTCCCCCAGGGGCCAAAGAGGGCCGGGGAGAAAATGAAATTGACCAAGTGTCAATGAAGGAGGGCAGGGGAGAGATAAATGCTCCATCAGCAGTGGGAGTGGGTCCAAAAAGACTCTTAGACTCCTAAATTGCTCACTTGTCCTCCCTGTAGTGAGTTTGCTCCAAATGGCTGGAAAAGCTATTTCTGCTAATCGCAGCGCAGGCCCGTTGCTGGAAGGGGGCCAGCCTGGGCCCAGCCGGAGTGTGAATTGCACCCAGATTCATTATCTTTATCTAGTCCAACATTTTAGTGGTAGGTTTTTGTTTGATTTCAAAGTGAGATGGTTAGGTCATTATTTGTTAAATTATAGCTTTTAATTAGCAGATCTATTGAAATGAAAAGCCTGGAAGAGACGCACACACAGACACATGCCGCTACGTTTTTGTTTGGAATTTATAATTATTACTGTTCGGAAAACATTAGTTGGGGGTGTTAAGGTCTTTTTTTTTTTTTTTTTTTTTTTTTTAAAGAAAATCTTCAAATTATGCGCTGTTGGGGGAAGGGGGGAGGGAGACACCAGTGAGCTAGAGACCTCTAGTAATGCCATCAGTATTATTACCCAGCCCCGGGTCCTTGTCTTTGCAGAAAAGAGAGGGAACAGATGGGTTTATAATAATTCATATACTTTCTCCTCAGAGTGGGAATCAGATTAAATCAGTGGGTAACCAAGATTGGCTGCGATGGAGTTCTGTTCCGTTCCTAATTCCACTGGAAGGCAGGGAGGATGGTTGAGGGTGGTGGGGTTGGAGTAGGGCAATGTGGTGGGGAGTGGATCAGCCTTGGTAGATTTGCCCCTTGGGGATTTAGTTTCTGCCTTTTGGAGGAACACGGAGGAGCTAATATTCTCTCTCTCTCTCTCTTTCTCTCTCTCTTTTTTTTTTTTTTTTTGAGAAGGAGTCTCGCTCTGTTGCTCAGCCTGGAGTGCAATAGTGAGCTCTCAGCTCACTGCAACCTCTGCCTCCCAGGTTCAAGCGATTCTCTTGCCTCAGCCTCCCGAGTAGCTGGGACTACAGGCGCCCTCCACCACGCCCGGCTAGTTTTTGTGTTTTTAGTAGAGATGGGGTTTCAACATGTTGACCAGGCTGGTCTCGAACTCCTGACCTCAGGTGATCTGCCCGTCTTGGCCTCCCAAAGTGCTGGGATGACAGGCATGAGCCACCGCGCCTGGCTGGCAGTAATCTGGATCCCCTCCCTTTTTCCCAGGGTTAGGGTGCGGGGGTGAGTTCCGATTCAGATGTCTTCCATCCTCTCTGATTCTGAAACCCCTTCCTTTGAAAACAGGACACCTTGCACAGGTCACTTGTAACCAGAGGCTTTTTGGTTGTGTGTTAGGGTTTCTCTGAGTGAGCTTTCCCAGAAGGGAAGATGAGAAAATAGCCCATTAATAAATAGCACGTTGTTCTAAAACATAGTTACAGCTTCTGTTGGAACTGTTGTTTTGATTTTGCAAAATCTGAGTGTGGATCTGATGCTCCGTCTCCCTATCTTGCTTTCATTCTTATGCTTAATAATCACATTCACTCCACTCTAGGAGTAATCAAAGCCAGGCAGCCGTCTCAAAGCTGTGGGGGGAGAACAGCACAGATAAGAAGCCCAGAATCGGGAATTGTCTTCTGATGAGCAAATGTCAATTTTTTTTTTTTTTTTTTTTTTTTTGAGACGGAGTCTCGCTCTGTCGCCCAGGCTGGAGTGCAGTGGCGCGATCTCAGTTCACTGCAAGCTCCGCCTCCCGGGTTCCCGCCATTCTCCTGCCTCAGCCTCCCGAGTAGCTGGGACTACAGGCGCCCGCCACCTCGCCCGGCTAATTTTTTTGTATTTTTAGTAGAGACGGGGTTTCACCGTGTTAGCCAGGATGGTCTCGATCTCCTGACCTCGTGATCTGCCCGTCTCGGCCTCCCAAAGTGCTGGGATTACAGGCTTGAGCCACCGCGCCCGGCCGCAAATGTCAAATTTTATAGATAAGCTTTGGGGATGAGAGAAAGGGTTATTGTGATAGCCTGAAGCAACTTAGATTCGTTGCTGGCGCTCTGACGACAGGATACGTGTTTGGGAGGTGATTCCACGCACAGATTTTGGTCTCCGCAAAAGGCTAGAGCGTGAACTAAATACAAGAAAAGGCTTTAAAGCTTTTTACTCCAGCAACAACAAAAAACAAAAATTTAATCTTTGTAATTTCATGTTACTGAAAATCTCCTCCACTACATGTTTTGTTATTTTTGAAGCACATAATTGCTCCAGTGGCAGCTGTGTGCACTGGTGTCAATAAAATATCATCTGTCATTCACATGACATTTCTTCCCTCCATAGCTCCCAGCAAGGGTCCCGACGAACACAATTAAAACCACTGCACTAGGGGCCGGGCGTGGTGGCTCACGCCTGTCATCCCACCACTTTGGGAGGCCAAGGCGGATGGATCATGAGGTCAGGAGATCGAGACCATCCTGGCTAACATGGTGAAACCCCTCTCTACTAAAAATACAAAAAATTAGCCGGGCTTGGTGGTGGCGCCTGTGGTCCCAGCTACTCTCGGGAGGCTGAGGCAGGAGAATGGCGTGAACCCGGGAGGCGGAGCTTGCAGTGAGCCGAGATTGCTCCACTGCACTCCAGCCTAGGGTACAATACAAGACAAGACACTGTCTCAAAAACAAAAACAAGAAAAACCCCACTGCACTAGGCAGGCGCCGTGGCTCACGCCTCTGATCCCAGCTACTCGGGAGGCAGAGGCAGGAGAATCGCTTCAATCCGGGAGGCAGAGGTTGTGGTGAGTCAAAATCAAGCACAGCACTCCAGGCTGGGCGACAATGCAAGACACCGTCTCAAAAACAAAAAAGAGACGGGAATGTCACCAAAGCTTTCAAGAAAAGATAATACCAGGGCTCTTTAAATTGTTCCAATCTATAGGAAAAGAAGAAAAAGTTCCAAAATCTTCTAAAAACATGAGCACAAGGCTGATCGCAAATCTGGGAAAGACTCCACTAAAAATATAAATGTAGGCCGGGCGCAGTGGCTCACGCCTGTCATCACAGCACTTTAGGAGGCCGAGGCGGGCGGATCACAAGGTCAGGAGATCAAGGCCATCCTGGCTAACACGGTGAAACCCCGTCTCTATTAAAAAATACAAAAAACTAGCCGGGCGCGGTGGCGGGCGCCTGTAGTCCCAGGTACTCCAGAGGCTGAGGCAGGAGAATGGCGTAAACCCGGGAGGCGGAGCGTGCAGTGAGCCCAGATCACGCCACTGCACTCCAGCCTGGGCGACAGAGCAAGACTCTGTCTCAAAAAAAAAAAAAAAAAATATATATATATATATGTATAAATGTAGAAATATCTCAGTCATTAACATTAATGCAAAAAGTACAAATTCAATATTGGTAAACAGAATATAGCATATTGATTTATTTTTATTTTTATTTATTTTCTTCTTTTTTTTTTTTTTTTGAGACAGAGTCTGGCTCTGTCGCCCAGGCTGGAGTACAGTGGCCGGATCTCAGCTCACTGCAAGCTCCGCCTCCCGGGTTCACGCCATTCTCCTGCCTCAGCCTCCCAAGTAGCTGGGACCACAGGTGCTCGCGACCTCGCCCGGCTAGTTTTTGTATTTTTAGTAGAGACGGGGTTTCACCATGTTAGCCAGGATGGTCTCGATCTCCTGACCTCGTGATCCGCCCGTCTCGGCCTCCCAAAGTGCTGGGATTCCAGGCGTGAGCCACCGCGCCCGGCCTGTAACAGTGTTAGGAGGTGGGACCTTTAAGAGGTGATTAGGCCGGGAGGGGCTTCGCCCTCATCTTATAAAAGGGCTTGGCCCTCATGTGTAGTTAGTAGTTAGTTTAATGCCATCATCGTATAAAAGGGTGCGTCTGGGCGCCTGTTGCTGGCTACCCCTCCGCCCTCTGCCGTGTGAGTAACACGCCCCCTCCCTGGATGACGCAACTTTCAAGGCTCCGCTGGGAAGCAGAGACCCGGCCCTCACCTCACCAGGCCTGCCGCTGCCTTTTGCTCTCCGGAACTGTGAGCCAGTGCATTATCTGTTTTTTTTTTTTTTTTTGAGACGGAGTCTCGCTCTGTCACCCAGGCTGGAGTGCAGTGGCCGGATCTCAGCTCACTGCAAGCTCCGCCTCCCGGGTTCACGCCATTCTCCTGCCTCAGCCTCCCGAGTAGCTGGGTCTACAGGCGCCGCCACCTCGCCCGGCTAAGTTTTTGTATTTTTAGTAGAGTCGGGGTTTCACTGTGTTAGCCAGGATGGTCTCGATCTCCTGACCTCATGATCCGCCCGTCTCGGCCTCCCAAAGTGCTGGGATTATAGGCTTGAGCCACCGCGCCCGGCCTGCATTATCTGTTAATTATGCATTTCCCAGTCTCAGGTATTCTGTTATAGCAGCACAAAATGGACTAACGCAATAAGCAAAGTCAAATGATAAATGACAAGTTTGGAAAAATATTTTCAACTCACAGCACAGGCAAAGAGCTAAGTTCTCTGGTATTTAAAGAATTCCTACACATGGATAAGAAAAAAATTAACAGCCCAAGAGAAAAATGGGCAAAAGACTTAAACAGATGGTCCAGGTGTGGTGGCTCACACCTCTAATTCCAGCACTTTGGGAGGCCGAGGCGGGGAGATCACCTGAGGTTAGGCGTTGGAGACCATCCTGGCTCACGTGGAGAAACCCTGGCTCTACTAAAAATACAAAAATTAGCCGGGCGGGGTTGCGGGCGTTTGTAATCCCAGCTACTCGGGAGACTGAGGCAGGAGAATCGCTTGAACCCGGGAGGGAGAGGTTGCAGTGAGTGGAGATCGCACCATTGCATTCCAGCCTGGGCAACAAGAGGGAAACTCCCTCTAAAAAAAAAAAAGCCTCAAACTCCTGGGCTCACGTGATCCTCCCACCTCAGCCTTCCGAGGACCTGGTATTACAGTTGCTGGTCTGGAACTCCTGGGCTCAAGCAATCCTCCTGCCTCGGCCCTCCCATAGTGCTGGGATTACAGGCGTGAGCCACCGCACCCGCAGAGAGTTCTGTAAGGGTCCTTACGTCAACCCAGAACAGACATTTTTGTTTGCCGGTTCCTTTTTTCTTGCCAGCAAGGCTGTGATTTCTCATGGGGAAATTAACGCTTCCCGGGGTCTCAGCCATGTGGTTTAGGTACAGTTAACCCCCCGCCCTCAGCTCCAGGGACAGATGCTAGTTGACTTACAGCAGTGCCACTGGCAGCAGTGATTAGTTTAAAAGAGAACGAGACCATCCTGGCTAAGAAGGTGAAACCCTGTCTCTACTAAAACTTCTAAAAATTAGTCAGGCGTGGTGGTGCAGCCTCTGCCTCCAGGGTTCAAGTGATTCTCCTGTCTCAGCCTCCTGAGTAGCTGGGATTATAGGTGCATGCCACTGGGCCCGGCTAATTTTTGTATTTTTAGTAGAGATGGGGTTTCACCATGTTGGCCAAGACTGTGCCACTGCACTCCAGCCTGGGCAACAGAGCAAGACTCCATCTCAAAAAAAAAAAAAAAAAAAAAAAAGAAGAGAAGCCAGGTGCGGTGGCTCACACCTGTAATCCCAGCACTTTGGGAGGCTGAGTGGGGTGGATCATTTGAGCCCAGGGGTTCAAGACCAGCCTGGGCAACATGGTGAAACAAACAAAAACTGAAACTACCAAAAAAACACAAAAAAAACTTAACAAAAAAAATTAGCCAGACTTGGTGTTGCACATGTGTAGTCCCAGCTACTAGGGGGGCTGAAGTGGGAGAGTCCCTTGAGTCCAGGAGGTTGAGGCTGCAGTGAGCAATGAGTGAACCACTGCACTCCAGCCTGGGTGACAGATCGAAACTCTGTCTCAAAATAAATAAGTTGGGGGCTGGGCATGGTGGCTCACACCTGTAATCCCAGCACATTGGGATGCTGAAGCAGGAGGATCACTTGAAGCCAGGAGTTCAAGACCAGCCTGGGTAACATGGCAAGACCTTGTCTCTACAAAAAATAAAAAATTAGCCAGAGCAAGTCTCTCTCAGTCAGTCAGTCTCTCTCTCTCTCTTTTTTTTTTTTTTGAGACGGAGTCTCGCTCTGTCGCCCAGGCTGGAGTGCAGTGGCCGGATCTCAGCTCACTGCAAGCTCCGCCTCCCAGGTTCACGCCATTCTCCTGCCTCAGCCTCCCGAGTAGCTGGGACTACAGGCACCTGCTACCTCGCCCGGCTAGTTTTTTGTATTTTTAGTAGAGACAGGGTTTCACTGTGTTAGCTAGGATGGTCTCAACCTCCTGACCTTGTGATTCGCCCGCCTTGGCCTCCCGAAGTGCTGGAATTACAGGTGTGAGCCACCGCGCCTGGCCTCTCTTTCTCTTTAAGTTCCAGTTGGAGAACCACCAAATTGGACAGAGTTCCCCCAGGGAGAGGTGCCAGAATGGGGACAGATGTTCACTCTTTTTTTTTTTTTTTTGAGATGGAGCCTTGCTCTGTCACCCCAGCTGAGATGTTCGTTTTTTATCTTATATAATTCTGGATTCTTCCAGTTTTCTTTCACAAGCCCTTATTGCTTTTGTAATTTACAAAATGTGAAAAACAAGTTGCACATGAGACCTTTCCTTGCTTATTTCTAGAAAGAGAGGCGTGGAATCGGCAGAGCCCTGGCAGCCTGACAAGCAAACGGACCCCATTCTGCAGTAATTAGAAAACGTCATGCTACGATGCCATGTGAAGCACACACCAGCATCTGCCAAAACGCTCAAGCTGGATCGAATTATGGGGAAACATCAGATGGGTCCAGATTACGCAGGACGCTCTCCCTGATGACTGGCATGGAATCCTCAAAAACAGCAATGCCGTGGAAGACATAAATAAAACAGAACAAAAGGTAGGAGGGCTGGGCGCAGCGGCTCACGCCTGTAATCCCAGCACTTTGGGAGGCTGAGGCGGGTGGATCACGAGGTTAGGAGTTCAAAACCAGCCTGGCCAAAATGGTGAAACTCTGTCTCTACTAAAATTACAAAAAATGGCCGGGCACGGTGGCTCAAGCCTGTAATCCCAGCACTTTGGGAGGCCGAGACGGGCGGATCACGAGGTCAGGAGATTGAGACCATCCTGGCTAACACGGTGAAACCCCGTCTCTACTACAAAATACAAAAAAACTAGCCGGGCGAGGTGGCGGGCGCCTGTAGTCCCAGCTACTCGGGAGGCTGAGGCAGGAGAATGGCGTGAACCCGGGAGGCGGAGCTTGCAGTGAGCTGAGATCCGGCCACTGCACTCCAGCCTGGGCGACAGAGCGAGACTCCGTCTCAAAAAAAAAAAAAAAAAAAATAAAATAAAATAAAATAAAATAAAATAAAATTACAAAAAATTAGCCAGGTATGGTGGTGCATGCCTATAATCCCAGCTACTCAGGAGGCTGAGGCAGGAGAATCACTTGAACCTGGGAGGCGGAGGTTTCAGTGAGCCAAGACTGAGGCATTGCACTCCAGCCTGGGCGACAGAGCGAAACTCCATCTCAAAAAAAAAAAAAAAAAAAAAAAAAAAAAAAAAAAAGCCGGGCAGGTGCAGTAGCTCATGCCTGTAATCCCAGCACTTTGGGCGGCCAAGGTGGTTGGATCACTTGAGGTCAGGAGTTCGAGACCAGCCTGATCAGCATGGTGAAACCCCATCTCTACTAAAAAAATACAAAATTAGCAGGGTGTGGTGGTGCATGCCTGTAATCTCAGCTATTCGGGAGGCTGAGGCAGGAGGATCGTTTGAACCCGGGAGGCAGAGGTTGCAGTGAGCTGAGATCATGCCATTGCACTCCAACCTGGGCAGCAAGAGTGAAACTTGCCAGGTGCGGTGGCCTACGCCTGTAATCCCAGCACTTTGAGAGGCCAAGGTGGGTGGATCATGAGGTCAGGAGTTCGAGACCAGCCTGACAAACATGGTGAAACTCCATCTCTACTAAAAATACAAAAATTAGCCGAGTGTGGTGGCACACGCCTATAGTCCCAGCTACTTGGGAGACTGAGGCAGGAGAACCTCTTGAACCCAGGAGACGGAGGCTGCAGCAAGCTGAGATTGTGCCACTGTGTTCCAGCCTGGGCAACAGAGCGAGACTCTGTCTCAAAAAAAAAAAAAAAGGGGTCCAATATCTAGAACATATGAAAACTCTTACAACTCAACAAAAGAAAGGCAAACAATGCAACTAAAAATTGGGTTAAGAATTTGAGGCCGGGCGCGGTGGCTCACGCCTGTAATCCCAGCACTTTGGGAGGCCGAGACGGGCGGATCACGAGGTCAGGAGATCGAGACCATCCTGGCTAACACGGTGAAACCCCGTCTCTACTAAAAAATACAAAAAACTAGCCGGGTGAGGTGGCGGGCGCCTATAGTCCCAGCTACTCGGGAGGCTGAGGCAGGAGAATGGCATGAACCTGGGGGGCGGAGCTTGCAGTGAGCTGAGATCCGGCCACTGCACTCCAGCCTGGGCGACAGAGCGAGACTCCGTCTCAAAAAAAAAAAAAAAAAAAAAAAAAAAAAAAAAGAATTTGAATAGACAGTTCTCTAAAGAAAATATATAGATGCCCAGTGGGAATGTAACTGCCTAAGGAGTTCAGCCTGCCCACTGCCCAGACACGGTGGGCTCATCAAGATTGGGGATCGCAATAGAGAAAGTAATTCACGCAGAGCTGGCTGTGCGCGAGACCGGAGTTCTATTATTACTCTAGTCAGTCTCTGTGAGCACTGGGGAATTGGGGAGCAGAGCGATTTTTTTTTTTTTTTGAGACAGAGTCTCGCTTCGTTGCCCAGGCTGGAGTGCAGTGGTGTGATCTCGGCTCACTGCAAGCTCTGCCTCCCGGGTTCACGCCATTCTCCTGCCTCAGCCTCCCGCGTAACCGGGACTACAGGCGCCCACCACCTCGCCCGGCTAATTTTTTTTTGTATTTTTAGTAGAGACAGGGTTTCACCGTGTTAGCCGGGATGGTCTTGATCTCCTGACCTTGTGATCTGCCCGTCTCGGCCTCCCAAAGTGCTGGGATTACAGGCGTGAGCCACTGTACTTGGCCAGGGGAGCAGAGTTTTTATTTATTTATTTATTTATTTATTTATTTATGTTGAGACAGAGTGAGCGTCCTGTCCCCCAGGCTGGAGTGCAGTGGCACGATCTCGGCTCACTGCAACCTCCGCCTCCGCCTCCCAGGTTCAAGCAATTCTGCTTCCTTGGCCTCCTGTGTAGCCGGGACTACAGGCGCCGCCACCACGCACAGCTAATTTTTGTATTTTTAGTAGAGAGGGGAGTTTCACCATGTTGGTCAGGCTGGTCTTGAACTCCCGACCTTGGGTGATCCGCCCGCCTCAGCCTTCCAGAGTGCTGGGACTACAGGCGTGAGCCACTGCGCCTGGCCAGGGGAGCAGAGTTTTTAAGGATAACGTGGCGGGTGGGGGAAGCCTGTGAGCCAGGAGTGTTGATTGGTCAGGGATGAAATCATAGGAAGTCAAAACTGTCGTCTTGCCCTCAGTCAGTTCCTGGGTGGAGGCCACAAGATCAGAGGAACCAGTTTATCGATCTGGGTGGTGTCAGCTGATTCATAAAGGGCAGGGTTTCCAAAATATCTCAAGCACTGGTCTTAGGAGCAGTTTAGGGTGGGTTGGAATCTGGTAGCCTCCAGCTGCATGGCCCCTAAACCATAATTTCTAATCTTGGGGCTAAAGTTAGTCCTACAAAGGCAGTCTTGTCCCCAGGGAAGAAGGAGGTTTGTTTGGGAAAGGGCTGTTACCATCTTTGTCTAAACTATAAACTATAAATGAAGTCTCTCCCAAAGTTAGCTCAGGCTACACCCAGGAATGAACAAGGACAGCTTGGAGGTTAGGAGCAAGACGGAGTTGGTCAGGTTAGATCTTCCACTGTCTCAGTCATAATTTTGGAAAGGTGATTTCAAGAACGTGAAAATACGCTCGCCATTAATTATTAGGGAAAGGCAAATAAATCAAAACCACGATGAGGCTGGGTGCGGTGGCTCACGCCGGTAATCCCAGCACTTTGGGAGGCTGAGGTGGGAACACAGCTTGAGCCCAGACTTTGAGACGAGTCCTGGCAGCATAGTGAGATCTCGTCTCTACAAGACAGTTAAAAAAATAATTAGCTGAGTGTGGTGGCATGCGCTTGTGGTCCTAGCTACTCAGGAGGCTGAGGTGGGAGGATCACTTGAGTACCGGTGCTTGAAGCTGCAGTGAGCCACAATTGTGCCACTGCACACCAGTCTGGGCGACAGAGCAAGACTATCTCGAAAACAAAACAAGGCCGGGTGCGGTGGCTCACCCCTGTAATCCCACCACTTTGGGAGGCTGAGGCAGGCAGATCACAAGGTCAGGAGTTTGAGACCAGCCTGACCAACATGGTGAAACTCCGTCTCCACTAAAAATACAAAAATTAGCTGGGCATGGTGGTTGGTGCCTGTAATCCCCGCTACTCAGGAGGCTGAGGCAGGAGAATCACTTCAACCCAGGAGGCAGTTTGCGGTGAGCTGAGATTGAGCCACTGCACTCCAGCCTGGATGACAGAGCAAGACTCCATCTCAAAAAAAAAAAAAAAAAAAAAAAAACCCAAAAGGAAACAAAAACCAGAGAAACAACAATGAGAGACCACTTCACACGCACTGGGATGGCTATGATACAAAAAATGCAAGCTAGTGTGGGAAAGAATGTGGAGCAGTTGGAGCCCGTATACACCAGGAAGGTAAAATGACGTAGACGCGTCGGAAACAGTCGGACAGTTCTCTGATAAGCGAAATGCAGAGTAAGACCATACGAGCCAGCAATTTTGCTCCTAAGCAGAAACAGAAAATAGAAAACATGTCCACACAAAATCCTGGACACGGCCGGGCGCGGTGGCTCACGCCTGTAATCCCAGCACTTTGGGAGGTCGAGGTGGACGGATCGCAAGAGGCCAGGAGTTCCAGAGCAGCCTGGCCAACAGGGTGAAACCCCGTGTCTACTAAAAATACAAAAATTAGCCGGGCATGGTGGTGCACACCTGTAATACCAGCTACTCAGGAGGCTGAGGCAGGAGAATTGCTTGAACCTGGGAGTAGAGGTTGCAGTGAGCCAAGATTGCACCATTGCACTCCAGCCTGGGCAACAGAGCGAGATTCTGTCTCAAAACAAAAAACCAAAAAAACAAAAATAAGCGGGGAGTGGTGGTGGGCGCCTGTAGTTCCAGCTACTTGAGAGGCTGAGGCAGGAGAATCACTTGAACCTGGGAGGCAGAGGTTGCCGTGAGCCGAGATCAAGCCACTGCACTCCAACCTGGGAGACAGAATGAGACTCTGTCTCAAAAACCAGAATAGGCCGGGCGCCGTGGCTCACGTCTGTAATCCCAGCACTTTGGGAGGCTGGGGAGGGTGGATCATGAGGTCAGGAGTTCGAGACCAGCCTGGCCGACATGGTGAAACCCCGTTTCTACTAAAATACAAAAAAAAATTAGCCAGGCATGGTGGCGGGCGCCTGTAATCCCAGCTACTGGGGAGTCTGAGGCAGGAGAATCACTTGAACCCAGGAAGCGCAGATTGCAGTGAGCAGAGATTGTACCACTGCACTCCAGCCTGGGCAACAAGAGCGAGACTCTCAAAAAAAAAAAAAATCCAAAAACTTTAGTCATCACGGCAGTGTGGCGTTGTCATGAGGACAGACATATACATGAAACAGAACAAGGTCCAGAAATAGATCCACACTTTTATGGCCAAATAATTTTTTTTTTTTTTTTTTTTTTTTTTTGAGACGGAGTCTTGCTCTGTCGCCCAAACTGGAGTGCAGTGGCTGGATCTCAGCTCACTGCAAGCTCCACCTTTTGGGTTCACGCCATTCTCCTGCCTCAGCCTCCCAAGCAGCTGGGACTACAGGTGCCTGCCACCACGCCCGGCTAGTTTTTTTTTTGTATTTTTTAGTAGAGACGGGGTTTCACCGGGTTAGCCAGGATGGTCTCGATCTCCTGACCTTGTGATCCGCCCATCTCGGCCTTCCAAAGTGCTGGGATTACAGGCTTGAGCCACCGCGCCCGGCCTTTTTTTTTTTTTTTTTTTTTTTTTTTAAGATGAAGTCTTGCTTGGTTGCCCAGGCTGGAGTACGCTGATGTGATGTCAGCTCACCGTAACCTCCGCCTCCCGGATTCAAGTGATTCTCCTGCCTCAGCCTCCCAAGTTGCTGGGATTACAGGCATGTGCCACCATGTCCGGTTAATTTTTGTATTTTTAGTAGAAACGGGGTTTCACCATGTTGGCTAGGCTGGTCTTGAACTCCTGATCTGAAGTGATCTGCCCGCCTTGGCCTCCCAAAGTGCTGGGGTTATGGACGTTATAGCCTTTTTACTAAATGGTCCTGAAACAACTGGATATCCACGTGGAAAACAAGCAAAAAAAAAGCCTTCTACCCCTATTGGATACCATACCCCCAAGCTAACTGAAAGTGAAAATTACAGACCTACACATAAATTCTAAAACTATTAAATTCCTAGAATAAAACATAAGGGAAATTTTTGTGATATTGGGTTAGGCAAAGATTTATTTTCTTTTCTCTCTTTCTTTTTTTTTTTGAGACAGAGTCTCGCTCTGTCACCCTGGCTGGAGTACAGTGGCCCAATCTCAGCTCACTGTAAGCTCCGCCTCCCGGGTTCATGTCATTCTCCCGCCTCAACCTCCCGAGTAGCTGGGATTACAGGCAGTTGCCACTGCGCCTGGCTAATTTTTGTATTTTTATTTATTTTATTTTATTTTTGAGAAGGAGTCTCGCTCTGTCACTCAGGCTGGAGTGCAGTGGTGCGATCTTGGCTCACTGCAACTTCTGCCTCCTGGGTTCAAGCGATTCTTCTGCCTCAGCCTCCTGAGTAGCTGGGACTACAGGAGCGTGCCACCAGTCCCAGCTAATTTTTTTTTGTTTTTTAATAGAGACGGGGTTTCACCATGTTGGCCAGGCTGGTCTCGAACTCCTGACTTCGTGATCCACCCTCCTCGGCCTCCCAAAGTGCTGAGATTACAGGCGTGAGGCACCGCGCCAGGCCAAGATTTCTTTTTTTTTTTTTTTTTTTTTTTTTTTTTTTTTTTTTGAGACGGAGTCTCGCTTTGTCGCCCAGGCTGGAGTGCAGTGGCCGGATCTCAGCTCACTGCAAGCTCCGCCTCCCAGGTTCACGCCATTCTCCTGCCTCAGCCTCCCGAGTAGCTGGGACTACAGGCACCCACCACCTCGCCCGGCTAATTTTTTTTTTTTTTTTTGTATTTTTTAGTAGAGACGGGGTTTCACCATATTAGCCAGGATGGTCTTGATCTCCTGACCTCGTGATCCGCCCGTCTCGGCCTCCCAAAGTGCTGGGATTACAGGCTTGAGCCACCGCGCCCGGCCTACCCAAGATTTCTTAAACAGAACACAAGAAGCTCAAACTATTAACAAATTAATAAAAGCTGCTTCATCAAAATAAAAACCATTTACTATTCAGAATCACAGATAAAATGAGAAGCCAAGCCACAAACTGGGAGAAAATTATCTGCAAAAAATATATCTGGCCGGGTGCGGTGGCTCATGCCTGTAATCCCAGCACTTTGGGAGGCCCAGGTAGGAGGATCACCTGAAGTTAGGAGATTGAGACCAGCCTGGCCAACATGGTAAAACCCCATCTCTACCAAAAATACAAAACTAGCTGGGCGTGGTGGCACACACCTGTAATCCCAGCTACTCAGGAGGCTGAATGAGGCAGGAGAATCATTGAACCTGGGCGGCGGAGGTTCAAGTGAGCCAAGATCGTGCCACTGCCCTCCAGACTGTTGCTCCAGCCTGGGCGACAGTCTCAAAAAAAAAAAAAAAAAAAAAAAAAAAAAAAAATCCATCCATCCATCCATCCATCTATCTATCTATATCTGACAAAGAGCATGAATAAATAATGTAAAGAATTAGGCCAGGTGCAATGGTTCAGGCCTATAATCCTAGCACTTTGGGAGCTGAGGCAGGTGGATCACTTGAGTCTAGCAGTTTGAGACCAGCCTGAACAACATGGTGAAACCTGGTCTCTACAAAAAATACAGAAATTAGCCGGGTGTGGTGGTATGTGCCTGTAATCCCAGCTACTCGAGAGGCTGAGGTGGAAGGATCGCTTGAGTCTCAGACAGATGTTGTAGCAAGCTGAGATGGTGCCACTGTACTCCAGCCTGGGTGACACAGCAAGACCTTATCTCAAACAAACAAACAAACAAAAAAACAAACTAGAGCATACTGACTCATGTCTGTAATCCCAACATTTTGGGAGGCCAAGGAGGGAGGATCACTTAAGCCCAGGAGTTCAAGACCAGCCTGGGAAACATAGGGAAACCCTGTCTCTACAAGAAAAAAGAAAGAAAGAAAAAAAACAAACATAGCCAGGCATGTAGTCCCAGCTACTTGGGAGGCTGAGGTGGGAGGATTACTTGAGCCCAGGGGTTCCAGACCAACCTGGGCAACAGATCTCAAGACCTTGTCTCAAAAAATATAAAAATAAAAAAAGGACTATTACAACTCAACTCTAAAAGGATATCCAATAAAAAATGGACAAAAGATTTCACAAACATTTCACAAAAGAAAATATGCAAATGGTCAATAAGTACATGAAAAGATGTTGTACATCATTAATAATCAAATTAAACCACAACAAGATAGCATTATATACCCACTAAAGTGGCTAAAGCTAAAAAACTGACACCACCAACTGTTGACATGCACATAGAACAATGAGATGCACACACATTGCTGTTAATCATGGAAAACGATGCGGCGGCTCACACCTGTAATCCCAACACTTTGGGAGGCCGAGGTGGGTGAATCACCTGAGGTCAGGGGTTCGAGACCAGCCTGGCCAACATGGCAAAACCCTGTCTCTACTAAAAATACAAAAAAAATTTTAAAAAATACAAAAAAAAAAAATAGTACAGACACTTTGGAAAACGTTATATGGTAATATCTTTAAAAGTTAAACGTACGGTTTCCTTACAACCCAGCAATACCATTTATATTTATTTTTTGTGGGGAATATAAATGAAAACATATGTCCACACAGAGACAACTCAAATATCTATCAACTGGAGGATAAACAAATGGGGGTGTATTCAGACAATGGAATATTCCTCCACAATGAAAACGAATGAATTATGTAAACTTGAATAACTATCTTATTTTTTTCGAGACGGAGATTTGCTCTTGTTGCCCAGGCTGGAGTGCAATGGTGCGATCTCGGCTCACTGCAAGCTCTGCCTCCTGGGTTCAAGGATTCTCCTGCCTCAGCCTCCCGAGTAGATGGGATTACAGGTACCTGCCACCACGCCTGGCTGATTTTTGTATTTTGTACTTTTTTTTTGTAGTGAAGAGGGGGTTTCACCTTGTTGGCCAGGCTGGTCTTACTCCTGACCTGAGGTGATCCGCCCGCCTCGGCCTCCCAAAGTGCTGGGATTACAGGCGTCAGCCACTGAGCCCGGCCCTGAATGACTGTCTTAATCTCATCAAACCACGCTTGTTTATCTGCAAAATGATGATGATAAAGCTTTTGGCACGGCATTAGAACGAAGGCTGAATGCCTGTCTCCACCTAGTATGTTCAAATGCCTATTTCCGACCCTGGGGGAAGGGAAGGAAGGAAAGAGATGTAAACACACAACAGTGCAGATCAAACTCGGAAACCCTGGGCTAAGTTTCAGCAGTCCAACACCAAGACTACATTCTTTCATACAAGATTCTAGGAAGGGGGGCCGGGCGCGGTGGTTCACACCTGTAATCCCAGCACTTTGGGAGGCTAAGGTGGGAGGATCGCTTGAGCCCAGGAGTTTGAGACCAGCCTAGGCAACAGAGTGAGACCTGATCTCTACAAAAAAAAAAAAAAAAAAAAAAAAAAAAAACCCAACAAAAAACACCACATGTGGTGGCCTGTGCTGTGATCCCAGCTACTTGGAAGGCTGAGGAGGGGGGACCACTTGAGCCTGGGAGGTCGAGGTTGTAATGACCTGTGGTTGCGCCACAGCACTCTGGCCTGGGAGATGGAGTGAGAGCCTGTCTAAAAAATAAAAATAAAAAAAGTAATTTCTAGAAAAGGCAAGACTGTAGTGACAAAAGTTCTAGAAAACTGGGTTCCTGTCAGGGTGCAGTGTCTCACGCCTGTAATCCCAGCACTTTGGGAGGCCGAGGTGGGTGAATCACGAGGTCAGGAGTTCGAGACCAGCCTGTCCAACATGGTGAAACCCCATCTCTACTAAAAATACAAAAGTTAGCCGGCCATTGTGGTGGGTGCCTGTAATCCCAGCTACTGGGGAGGCTGAGGCAGGAGAATCGCTTGAACCCAAGAGGCGGAGGTTACAGTGAGCTGAGACGGCGCCACTGCACTCCAGCCTGGGTGACAGAGTGAGACTTTGAGACTCCGTCTGAAAGAAAAAAAAAAGCCCTCCAGAGATAGCAGCCAGGGGCTGTTTATTAACCAACCTCTATTTCCACTGGCCTTGGTCCAGCCAGTGTTAATTGGCCATGGCTCTGGGGGTGTTAATATCCTGTCCCCTATCTTGGCCGTTCTTGAGAGCTTTGTGACTTTGACAGAAGCCCTAAGGCAGAGAAGTAGAGAGCAGTGTGGGAGGTGGCGCTCAAGGTGAGAACCCAGCAGCCCCCAAGGACTGTCCACTGCAGACACCCAAGATAGGCCAATGGGAGGTGGCACAGGACATGAAATACATCTGCTCCAGAGGCCACTTGTGTTGGGTGCTGAGTGGGTGTAGCAGGCTGGGGAAATTCAGGAAATGGGGTTGGAAATGTCAGCTGGGGTCAGGGGACCCATTTCAACAGGTCTGATATGCCAGGCTACAAAGCTTAAACTTGCCAGGCGCCATGGCTCATACCTGTGATCCTAACACTTTGGGAGGACAAGGCGGGCAAATGGCTTGAGCCCAGAAGTTCAAGCCTGGGAAACATGGTGGGACCCTGTCTCTACAAAAAATACAAAAAATTAGCCAGGCTTGGTGGCATGCACCTGTGGTCCCAGCTACTCAGGAGGCGGAGGTGGGAGAATCCCTTGGGCCCAGGATGTTGGCTGCAGTGAGCCAAGATTGTGCCACTGCTCTCCAGCAAGACCCTGTCTCAAAAGAATAAACCAAAAACAAAGTTTAAACTTAATTTGCCAGGCCCTGGGACCTAGTGGGTGCTCAAGAAATGTTTATTAAATAAAGAAATGCCACTGACAGATGCACCTGGACCAAGCTCTTACAAAGCTGCGGGACTACAGAATCCAGCAGGCTGAGCACGGTGACTCATGCCTGTAATCCCAACACTTTGGGAGGCTGAGGCAGGAAGATCACTTGAGCCCAGGATTTCAAGACCAGCCTGGGGAACATAAGGAGACCCTGTCGCAAAAAAAAACCCAAAAAAACAAAAAAACACGCCGGGTATGGTGGTGTGTGCTTGGGAGATTGGGGTGGTAGGATGGCTTGAGTACTGGAGGTCGAGGCTGCAGTGAGCTGTGATAGCACCACTGCACTCCAGCCTGGGTGGCAGAGTGAGACCTTGTCTCTTTTTCTTTTCTTTTTTTTTTTCAAGATGGAGTCTCACTCTGTCACCCAGACTGGAGTACGGTGGCACGATCTCTGCTTACTGCAACCTCCGCCTCCTGGGTTCAAGCGTTCCTCCCACCTCAGCCTCCCACCTCAACTGAGTAGCTGGGATTACAGGTGCCCGCCACCACACCTGGCTAATTTTTGTATTTTTAGTAGAGATGGGGTTTCACCATGTTGGCCAGGCTACTCTCGAACTCCTGACCTCAGGTGATCCACTTGCCTCGGCCTCCCAAAGTGCTGGGATTCCAGGCATGAGCCACTGCGCCAGGCCTACCCTGTCTCTTTTTTTTTTTTTTTTTTTTTTTTTTTTGAGACGGAGTCTCGCTCTGTCACCCAGGCTGGAGTGCAGTGGCCGGATCTCGGCTCACTGCAAGCTCCGCCTCCCAGGTTCACGCCATTCTCCTGCCTCAGCCTCCCGAGTAGCTGGGACTATAGGCGCCCGCCACCTCGCCCGGCTAGTTTTTTGTATTTTTTAGTAGAGACGGGGTTTCACTGTGTTAGCCAGGATGGTCTCGATCTCCTGACCTCGTGATCCGCCCGTCTCGGCCTCCCAAAGTGCTGGGATTACAGGCGTGAGCCACTGCGCCCGGCCTACCCTGTCTCTTAAAAAAAAAAAAAAAAAAAAATTCCAGCAGACTAGCTGTGTGGCTTCTAACCTCTTTGACCTTCCGTTTCTGTCTGTCTGAAGCAACGACAATAATACCTTCTTCACAGGGTTGTTGTGAGGAATTAGATGAGATTAAAAATGTATGGCAACTAGAGGTGTGGATTCAGTAAATGTCAGCACCCTACCCCTGTCCCCATGAGGGCCCAGAGCCAAGTCATAAAGCTGAACTCTCCACCAGCTGGGGACAATGAAGGCTGCTCCTGGGATCTGTTTACAGATGGATGCTGGCGTTTCCAGCTCTGTTGATCCTTGTGGAAAAAATTAGTGGTATTGGTAACGATTTCCTTGGGCCAGAAGAGAATCATACCATGGCTTTAATTAAATGACAGACTGGAAACTCTCCTCCCAGGGAACTTACACATTCAGAAATGGATGCTTATTAGGAACCTGTATTTTTCTTTTTCTTGGTGCATTGAAATATACATATTGAAACAGCTTCCAATCAATATGCTGTTCCCTGGGGTCGTCCATCACTTCTGGACTGCTCTTCCTCTCCCATTCTGAAATCTTTACACAGGCCAAGCTGTCTGCGGACTCCCTTTGATGGAGTCTCCCTGGCACGGGCTGGCGATAGACAAAGGAATCTTCTCAGTCCTTCTCAGTGGACAAAGGAGATTGTGAAGACCCCTGGGGTGTGCAGCAAAGGTGGGAGAGAAAGCGGGTTGAGGAAGTAGGTGAAGGACTGAGAAATCACTCAAACTGGGGAATAGTAAATGAGTGCATTTCATTTTTATTATTTATTTATTTATTGAGACGGAGTTTCGCTCTTGTTGCCCAGGCTGGAGCGTGATGGTGCAATCTCGGCTCACTGCAACCTCTGCCTCCCGGATTCAAGCAATTCTCCTGTCTCAACCTCCTGAGTAGCTGGGATTACAGCATCCACCACTACACCCGACTAATTTTTGGTATTTTTAGTAGAGACGGGGTTTCAACATGTTGGCCAGGCTGGTCTTGAACCCCTGACCTCGGGTGATCCGCCTGCCTCGGCCTCCCAAAGTGCTGGGATTACAGGCGTGAGCCACCGCACCCGGCCAAAGTAGTGTATTTCAAAATACATCCGCGGGGCGCGGTGGCTCATGCCTGTAATCCCAGCACTCTGTGAGGCCGAGGCGGGCGGGTCACTGAGGTCAGGAGTTCAAGACCAGCCTGGTCAACATGGCGAAACCCTGTCTCTACTAAAAATATAAAAATTAGCTGGGTGTGGTATCACGCGCCTGTAATCCCAGCCACTCGGGAGGCTGAGGCAGGAGAGTCACTTGAACCTGGGAGGTGCAGGTTGCAGTGAGTGGGGATTGCACTCCAGCCTGGGGGACAGAGTGAGACTCCATCTAAAAAAAAATAATAATAACAATAATAACAAAAAACATATCCCTTTCTCCATGGCAGTCTGGCATGCAGACAAACACTAGGATGATTCATGCCAGTGGCACACCAAATTAAAAAAAAAAAAGAAAACAAGGAAGAGGGGTATGGCTAAAATGAGTAAACACAGACTTTGGCAAGAAAGGAAATTTTTGGAGTTGACATGTGGGAAGCAAGTGTGCCCCAGTCAGGAGTGATTCAGGACAGGAGAAGCCCAGCAGGAGGCAAGGGTGGGGGTTGCTGCATCTGTCTGTTTGTTCATTAATTTATTCATTTCTTTCCTTCAACAATGATCAGTCGTCTCTATACCACACTCTGCGAGAAGGAGCTGGAATACAAAAATGAAAAAAATCTGTGCACTTGAGGGGTTCTTAGAGGAAGGGAGACAAAAGGTCTCACTAGTAATTATAATAAGGGGAAGTCCAATATGGTGGCTCATGCCCATAATCCCAGCACAGCGGGAGGCCAGGGCAGGCCAACTGCTTGAGTCCAGGAGTTCCAGACCAGCCTGGGCAACACAGTGAGCACCCCATCTCTATGAAAAAAAAAAAAAAAAAAAAAAAAAAAATGGCCGGGCGCGGTGGCTCAAGCCTGTAATCCCAGCACTTTGGGAGGCCGAGATGGGCAGATCACGAGGTCAGGAGATCGAGACCATCCTGGCTAACACGTTGAAACCCCGTCTCTACTCAAAAAAAATACAAAAAACTTAGCCCGGCGAGGCGGCGGGCGCCTGTAGTCCCAGCTACTCGGGAGGCTGAGGCAGGAGAATGGCGTAAACTCCGGAGGCGGAGCTTGCAGTGAGCTGAGATCCGGCCACTGCACTCCAGCCTGGGCGATAGAGCCAGACTCCGTCTCAAAAAAAAAAAAAAAAGCCAGGTACGATGGCACATGCCTATAGTCCCAGCTACTCCGCAGGCTGAGGAGGGAGGATGGCTTCAGCCCAGGGGGTCCAGGCTGCAGTTTGGGGGTCCAGGAAATGTGCCACTGCCCTACAGGTGAAACAGCTCCAGTGGCTCATGCTGGTAATCCCAGCCTTTGGGAGGGAGAGAGGGTGGACTGCTTGAGCCCAGGAGTTCAAGAGGAGCCTGGGCAACATGAGATGATGGGGCAACAGCAGTGACCATGACTTTGAGATGGTGGATTTGTTTTGGTTTTGGGGGAATTTTTTTTTTTTTTTTTTGAGACAGAGTCTCGCTCTGTCACCCAGGCTGGAGTGCAATGGCGTGATCTCCGCCTCTTGGGTTCAAGTCATTCTCCTGTCTCAGCCTCCCTTGAGAGTAGCTGAGATTACAGGCACCCGCCACCACGCCCAGCTAATTTTTGTATTTTTAGTAGAGATGGGATTTCATCATGTTAGCCAGGCTGGTCTTGAACTCCTGACCTCAGGTCATCCGTCTGCCTCGGCCTCCTGAAGTGCTGGGATTACAGGCGTGAGCCACCACACCCAGTCGAGATGGTGGATTTGAAATTTGTTCCATTTGCTCGTGGCCCCCTGCTGGTTCAGGGACTGAGATGAGGTGGAGAAGCCAGCTCCTCTCTACAGGAAAATAAATAATAAAAGGTGGAACAAGGGCAAACAAAGATAAAAGCCAGGCCCCAGATCCAATGCTGATACAAACAAATCAGAGGGGGAGGTCCCCAGGCAGTGGGGACTTTTGCCAGCGTGTAGGGACAGATGAGAAGTTCTAAGGAAGAAGAAAAGGGTGTGAGGTCTTTGGGGCCGGCTTTGAGCTGGCAAAGCTAAATTATAGGAAGAAGGCAGAGAGGTGGGCAGAGACTAGATGTGGGAGGACTTCCTGTGTCATGCTAAGGAGTCTGGACTCCACCCTGTAGGGGACAGGAGCCAAGAAAAGGCTTGGAGCAAACACATGGCACATTTGTGGTTAACAAACATCTTCCTTGTAGCCTTGAGGGATGAATTAAGGGGCTAGAAAAGTGGGAGCAGGACGGCCTGTACCCGTGGTTCAGGTGAGAGCCGGGTGGGTGGTAGGGGCTGCGGAGAAGGTGGCTGAGTTTAGCTCCAGTCCCCAAAGGGTGCTGTGGGGAGGAAGAATTTCCAGCTGCCAAGTTGGCCTCTTAGATCAGTTTCTTTTTTCTGTTTTTTTGAAACGGAGTCTCACTCTTGTCGCCCAGGTGGAGTGCAGTGGCGTGATCTCGGCTCACTGCAACCTCAGCCTCCCAGGTTCAAGCAATTCTCTTGCCTCAGCCTCCCGAGTAGCTCGGATTACAGGCATCTGCCACCATGCCCGGCTAATTTTTGTATTTTTGTAAAGACGGATTTCACCATGTTGGCCAGGCTGGTCTCGAACTCCTGACCTCAGGTGATCCACCCGCCTCGGCCTCCCAAAGTGCTGGGATTACAGACATGAGCCACCGCGTCCGGCCTCTTAGATCAATTTCTTCATGCTTAAAATGAAGGAAACGTGAATCATTGATAAGGTGAATTGATAAGGTGAATAAAAACGTGAATTGATAAGGCGTCCCCTCTTTCCAAAAGCACGAGGTGGCTATCAGGGCCTCTCCTCGCAGGCGGTGGGGTTTCACCCACAACCCCGGAGAAGAACTGGAAAGCGTTGCTCAGCCAGGTGCGGAGGGCAGGGCCACGTGGCACCGCCATCCCCAGGCCCCCTCTCCAGCTCCTGTTTCTTGTCCTCCCCAGGGGAAGTATCTGAGGCGGCAAAGAGGAGGTGGACTGGGGGGTGGTCCTCGTAGACACCCACGCGGGCCCTCCGCCAGGCCGCGGCCGCTGCAGCCACGGTTGGACTCAGTCCCCCGAGAGTCCAGGTTTGAGGTCCGGGCGCCTCCCGCAGAGCCGCTTGGCGCCGTCGTCCTTGAGTGTTTTTCCCTGGAAAAGGAAGCTTACAGGGGCCAACAAAACCCCAAAGCGTTACCCCCGGATTTGGATTAAACTGCTCCGTGTTCTTTGTCAAGTTAGTTTAAGGCATGATCTCGCCACTGTGCTCCAGCCTGGGCGACAGAGCGAGACCTGGCCTCAAAAAAGGAAAATCAATCGATCAATCAATCAATCAGTCCCCGCGCAGGGCGACCCCGCGGGTCCGCGGTGACACCAGCCACATCGCCTTCAGCCCCCACGTCTTCCCGCGACCCGGCAGGAGGGTGTCCGGGGCCCCGCGCTCGGGTGCGGGGAGCGGGGCCGCTGGGGGAGCGGGGCGGGCGGGGTCCGGGGCCGGCAGCGCGCGGCGGGGAAGGCTCGAGTCCAGGCCCCGCAGCTCCCGCCCTCCCCCGGCGGCTCCGCGGCCCGAGCTGGCTGTGGGATGCCCGGGGCGGGTTCTCATCCCCCAGGCGCCCGCCCCCGCCGCGAGGAGCCGCTGACGTCAGGGAGGCGAAACCCAGGAGGGGAAGAAGAGGAAGAAGAAGGGGAAAAGGCGCGAGGGCGGAAGGGGAAACTTGGTTTTTCCTCTGGTCTGTTCGGGGCCGCGGGGAAGGGTCGGCGCGGGCGGAGCTCGGGGCATGTGGGACCCCCGCGCGTTCGAGCGGCGCTGGCGGGCCGAGTTCCCCGGGGCGGAGGTGCCGGTCCCGAGGCTGGAGTCGGTGCGCGACGCGGAGCGGGAGCTGGAGCGCTGCAGACTCAACCTGGAGCGGCTGCAACAGGTGCTGGCGGAGGAGCAGCTCAAAGCCTCCCTCCTGCAGGCCGCGCTGGCCGGGGACCCCGAGCGCCCCGACCCCGAGGCTGCGCCTCCCCGCGGGGACCCCGAGCGCCCCGACCCCGAGGCTGCGCCTCCCCGCGGGGACCCCGAGCGCCCCGACCCCGAGGCTGCGCCTCCCCGCGGGGACCCCGAGCGCCCCGACCCCGAGGCTGAGTCTTCCCGCGTGGACCTGCCCGCCTGGCCCGGGGCGGCCGGAGAAGCGGGCGGGGGGAGGAGCTGGGCCGACGCCGTCCACCAGCAGCTCCTGCAGCCGCAGCTGCGGTTCCGGGCCCGGGAGGACAACGCGCCCCTCGGGGACCCCCACGCGGCTCCCGGCACGGACGAGGGGGGCGACGGCAGCGACCACGACTTCGAGATAGTGGATTTCAACGAGAAGTTCGTCCTCGGCCCCTGGCTGGCGGCCCCTTGCCGGTTCGGGACCCGCGAGGAGGCGGAGAGGCCGGGGCGCGCGTGCAGCCCCCACCGCTGGACGCACCTGATCCCCGGGGGGTGGCGGCCTCAGCGGGGGACCCGCGACCTGGAGCAGCGGGAGGCCGAGGCCAAGGACCGCCCGGGCTCGCCCCTCGCCGCGGAGGAGCCCCCCAGGCGCGAGCACCTCCCCCCGTGGAGGCGCCAGAGGTTCCTGCGGGTGCCGGAGCGAGACTCGCCCGGTCACAGCTCGCCGGAGAGAGACAGCGACGGCAGCCGGCACAGCTCAGACCGCGAGGACGGCTTCTCCGCAGGTGGGCGCCCCCCTCGGACCCCGCTAGACCCCGCCGCGCCCCCCACCCCAGGCTGCAGGGGCCCCTCCCCGCCGACTCCGTGGCCCTGTTTAACCTCAAGCTCGGGGCTGGGGAGCGGGCGGGAAGGAGGATGAGCTGCATCTCTTTACCCCAAAGCCACTTGTGGAACTTAGAAAAAACGTGCAAAGCGACGTTAAGCTCGGGCGACTCTATGAAAACGAGCCTGTGGCGGCGGCAGGGCTGATGGAATGGGGAGTGTGGCCGGCCCATGGGAGGAGCCTGCGCCCAGGCCTCAGGCTTTCAGCTCTGGCCATGACATCCCTCACCCCCCATCCCTCCGGCCAGACCCCCGCCAGCTTCCTTCGCACCACCCGATGCTGTCACCCCTCTGTCACCCCTCTCTGCACACACTCCAGGGGCTTCCCGTTTCCCGGAAATTCCCGGTCCCTCTGAGCTCAGCTTTCCTAGCCGTGGAAGGCCAAACGTTCCACTCAATTTTCTGAACTCAGACTCTTCTCCAGGCTGCTTTGTGTGTTGGGGCCACATGGAAACTTCAGGGAAGGTCCATGGCCCTCACCAGCCCCCTTTGCGGACTCGTTTTCTTCTTAGAAGGCTGCGCCCGGCCTCTTGGCTTTCTAGGAGGCTAGGAGCATGAGAGGAAGGGAAAGGCTTAGGCCCGTCTGGTTTTCCAGCTGGCCTGGTGCCCAGAGATCATGTCTAGTCCAGCGTCTTCGTTCGATAAAAAGAGGAAACTGAAGCTCAGAAAGATTAAATGCTCGTTGGGGTGAGCGGAGACCTTCACCCCGTCTCCTGGCCTCTCTCTCCCCTCACATCTGCTCTGTTTTCTGAGGACAGGGCCTGGTCTTAGTCATCTTTGAACCCCCTTCTGGTGGTACGCGCGGTGCCTTGCGGCAGTCAAAGCTCAATGAATAATGGCTGAATAAATGATTGCCTGGAATCACCGAGCTCTTCCACCGAGCTCCACCGAGCGTCCACCGAGCTCTTCCTAGGTCAGGGAGTGGGAATGCGGCTGAGGAGGAGAGGTCAGGTAGGGATGGGAGTGGCCTGTGAGCCCCTTGCTGTGTCTGCGAACTGTGAGGGTCTCCGTAGCCACGCGGAAAGCAGGACACTGGTGGTGTCTGGTTGGGTGAAGCTGCAACCAGGAATTTGAGATGCCTTCCTGCCCAGTGAAGGAGGAAAAAAAAATCATTGATGCTGGGATTGTTCCAAAATCTCCATTATTAGATTTTATCTGGGTGAGTTTGCATTTGAATGAAAAACTGTCCACTTTGCTAAAAGCACATTTGGAAGGTCCATCAAGTCATCTGTTTTGATCAATTACACTTATTCATTAGCAAATATTGGCTGTGTTTCCCATAGGCAATGCTCTTGCCGCCCATGCTGGTAACATTTTTATATATCCCTTTACCTTAAGGGAAGAGCCTGAAGATTTCACCCCAGTGCCAAGTTCCAAATGCCCCCGGTGGAGGCTACCCAAGTGGCCCCAGCTGCTTCAGAGCTGGCTCCAATCCCATCTCCCCCCAGACCCACATCCATCACCCTGCCTGGGGTGCCCAGCACACTAGATTTTCCCCAGGGAGTGATTTTTATTTCTGTGAGTCGTCGCCTGTCTCCCGTAGGACACTCTAGCACACAGGGTACCTTGATGCACGTTAGGAATCGGCACCGTCTGGGTGGACCAATGATAACAAGAGTCTCCTTCCTCTGGACTACAGACGTGAGCCGGGCACATGTCTGGCACTCATGGCATTGGCGAGCGATGCCTGGGCTAGAGTTCAGGCCCCATTCCAGCCCCCTCTGCGGGGCAAGCTCCTGTGGCAAACTGCAGTCACATGTTTGGGTTCTGCTTCTGTCTCCAAAGATGCCTCAGTGAGGAAGTGAGTGGGGGGTGGACCTGCACATGGTTACATGCATGCACACACGTGCATAGCAGCACATGTATACACATGGTACACTGCCACTTACATGCACTTACACATATGCCTGCACACGTATACACGTTACATTGCCACAGACATGCATGCACACACATACACCTGCACACGTATACACTTGGTACACTGCCACAAACATACATGCACACACATACACACACCTGCACATGTATATATACATGTGCACACTAACACATACATGCATGCATACATTCACACCTTCACATGTGCATGCATGCACACACATCTGCACATGTACATACATGTGCAGTGCCACATACCTGCATGCACACATACGCACACCTGCACACGTATATACACGGCACACTGCCACATGCATGCACACACACCTGCACATACATGTGCACACTGCCACATACATGTGTGCACACACAATCTAGGAGAAAAAGCCTTCAAGCATATAGGGAGGCACTAGAGTAGAGGGATTAAGGGAAGGGGTTTTCACGCTGTGGGTAACAGCTTACTGAGATTAGTGCAGTCGGCAACAGAAGCACCCGGGAGGTCTTCTTTGGCCACCCTTGTCCTTTGCTGCGTCATTTTTCTCTACAGCGTTCCCAAAATTACCACCGTGGATGCCACAACTTTGCATGTGGATCTTATTCACTGTCTCCCTCCAGTCAAATGCAGGCTCCAGGCCGGCAGGGGTTTTTATCTCTAAGGATGAGTGCGTTGGCTACGGCGAGTATTATTCCGTTTTTGGACTCCGTTTCGATTATATGCGGATGTGTGTGGGTACACTGGGAGCTGGTGTAGAATGTATGTCTTGTTGTGAGATGAACATAAAGGTTTGAAAACACGGATTAAAACCGTGTTTCTGAAGCTAGACTGCCTTCGTGACGTTGGGAGAAGTTACTTGACTTTTGTGAGCCTAAGTCCCTCATCTGTAAAGTGAGGCTAACAAGCACCTCTTCTCTCCTACTATTGCCACAATGAATAAATGGGATCATATTTCTAAAGGATTTTGGACAGGTCCTGGCACATAGTAAGCACCCATAAATGTTAATTAACCACTACTACAGGTCATTTTTCTTTGTTTCTTTTTTCTTTCTTTCTTTTTCTTTTTTTAGACAGAGTCCCGCTCTGTCACCCAGACTGGAGGGCAGTGGCGCCATCTCAGCTCACTGCAACCTCCGCCTCCTGGGTTCAAGTGATTCTCCCGCCTCAGCCTCCTGAGTAGCTGGGATGACAAGAATGTGCCACGACGCCCAGCTAATCTTTGTATTTTTTACATGAGATGGGGTTTTACCATATTGGCCAGGCTGGTCTTGAACTCCTGACCTCAGGTGATCCACCTGCCTCAGCCTCCCAAAATGCTGGGATTACAGGCATGAGCCACTGCGCCTGGCCGAGTTGCTTCCTCAGAGCTTCCCACTCCCCAGTCGTTCTGGATCACAGATGATTTGGTTTTCCGTGATGCCTGTGGCTGAGTACAATGGCTCACACCTGTAATTCCAGCACTTTGGGAGGCTGAGGTGGGGGATTGCTTGAGGCTGGGAATTTGAAACCAGCCTGGGCAATAGAGTGAGACCCGATTTCTTTCTTTTTTTTTTTTTTTTTGAGACGGAGTCTCGCTCTCTCTCCCAGCCTGGAGTGCAGTGGCGCGATCTCGGCTCACTGCAAGCTCCACCTCCTGTGTTCACGCCATTCTGCCTCAGCCTCCTGAGTAGCTGGGACTACAGGCACCCGCCACCACGCCCGGCTAATTTTTTGTATTTTGAGTAGAGACGGAGTTTCACCGTGTTAGCCAGGATTGTCTCTATCTCCTGACCTCGTAATCTGCCCGTCTTGGCCTCCCAAAGTGCTGGGATTATAGGCGTGAGCCACCGCGCCCGGCGAGACCCCATTTCTAAGAAAAAAGAAAGTCAGTCAGATGTGGTGGTGTGCACCTATAGTCCCAGCTACTCAGGAGGCTGAAGTGGGAGGATCACTTGAACCCAGGAGGTCGAGACTTCAGTGAGCTATGATTGTGCCACCGCACTCCAGCCTGGGCGACAGAGCGAGTCCCTGCCTCTAAAAAGTACAAATGAATAAGATGCATGTTTCCCCCTCCCAGTAAGGCTCTGACTCTTTCTAGAACCTTTCAGGCAGCAGGGCAGGACTCAAGGCAGAGGTCATCTTGGCTCATGAGTCTCTTTTTGCTGGATTGGCCCCCACCAGCAATCACACTCATTATCTGCATTCAGAGGTCCTTAAGGTCAGGTTTTACTGGGCAATCCAGGCTTTGCCTTTGTCTCGGGGTTTCAGAGAGAGAACACGTGAGGCCTCACCTACAGAGGCCCAGAAGCAGGTGAAAAGGGCCTCCTTTGAAAAGGGCCATTTCCTTTTAGATGAGGGGCAGATTCCTAAGCCAAAACACATTTTGGCTTTTTTGTCCACGCATGATGGCAACATCAGAGTGTAAATAAGTTAGTCTGCCAATTCGTTTCGTATCTTCCTTTTCGCACCTTGCAGCCTTGCTTGTTCCAGAAGAAAGACAAAGACCAGGCCGTGTTGGTGTGGTGAGGAGCGGGGGGACGGGCAGAGCTGGGATCAGCTGTGTTGGGTGGTACGTGCTGTGAAGTCAGGCCTGCCTCTGCCCAGGTGTGAGACCACCGGCCAGCCACTGGCCCATCCAAGCCTCTGTCTCGTCTGTCAGATGGGAATAATAAACGTGGCTAACCCTGAGGGCTTACTTTTGCCAGCTCCTGTTCTGAGCACTTTATATGCTTTAATTCATTGATTCCACACAGCACCTTCATGAGATAGGCACCGATAGGGTTTGGCTCTGTGTCCCCACCCAAATCTCATCTCGAAGTGTCATCCCCACGGGTTGAGGGAGGGACCTGGTGGGAGGCACTGGATCATGGGGACGGTTTCCCCCAGGATGTTGTCCTAATGCCAGGGAGTTCTCATGAGATGTGGTGGTTGTAAAGCGTTTGGAAGATCCCCGCGGGCTCGCTCTCCTGCTGCCTTGTGAAGAATGTGGTTGCCTTTCCTTTGCCTTCCGCGGTGATGGTAAGTTTCCCCAGCCATGTGGAGCTGTGAGTCAATCAAACCTCTTTCCTTTATAAATTACCCAGTCTCGGGTAGTTCTTTACAGCAGTGTGGAAGCAGACTAATACAGGTACTGTTGTTATTTCCAGGCCTGGAGAACTTAAATAACCCTGCCCACGGTCACCCAGCTTATAAGTAGCACTTAGGATTTGAACCCAGGCAGTCTGGCTTCCAAGTCCATGCTTTCGAACACCAAGCTGTACCGCCTCAAATATTAGTACTTACCTCTCAGGATAGTTATGAAGATTAAGTGCAAGAGAATATTTAAAGACTTCAGAATACCTGGTGTAGAGTGACCGTGGAGGGTATTCGTGTCTATGTATGTGTGTGTGTGTTGTTACGGTTTTTTTTGTTTGTTATGGTTTTTTTTGTTTGTTTGAGAGGGAGTCCTCCGAGTAGCTGAGATTACAGGTGTCTGCCACCAAGCCCAGCTAATTTTTATATTATTTTATTTATTTTTTTGAGATGGAGTATTGCTCTTGTCACCCAGGCTGGTGTGTAATGGCAAGATCTTGGCTCACTGCAACCTCTGCCTCCTGAGTTCAAGCAATTCTCCAGCCTCAGCCCCCTGAGTAGGATTACAGGCATGCGCCACCACGCCTGGTTAATTTTTGTATTTTTAATAGAGACGGGGTTTCGCCATGTTGTCCAGGCTGGCCTTGAACCCCTGACCTCAGGTGATCTGCCTGACGTGGCCTCTCAAAGTGCTGGGATTACAGGCATGAGCCACTGTGCCTGGCCTATTTTATTTTTAAGACAGGGTCTCACTCTGTTGCCCAGGCTGGAGTGCAGTGGCATGAACACGGCTCACTGCAGCCTCCACCTCCTAGGCTCAAGCAATCCTCCCACCTCAGCCTCCCACGTAGCTGGAACTACAGGCACATGCCACCATGCCTGGCTAATTTTTAATTTTTTTGTAGAGACGGGGTCTCACTATGTTGCCCAGGCTTGTCTAGAACTCCCGGGCTCAAGCAATCCTCGCTCCTTGGCCTCCAAAAGTGCTGAGATTACAGACATGAGCCACTACACCTGGCCCTGACACTTTTTATTTTTAATCTTTATGGGAAATGAATTTCCTACTAGGTAGTCATGTTACCTGTAACCTGGTTCATCTGTAACCTGATGGGTTTTTTGTCCTTCCCATCAGTGACTAATGAGATTGCTGCTCCAGGAAGAATTCCTTGTGGTCAGTGGGTGTCTGAGTAACTTCGTTTGAAGGATTGAATTTTCAGCTTTAGCTGTGATAGAGTCATTTTTTCATCCCTATTGTGAAGAGATGTTAAGAAGCCATTTGAGGCCGGGCACAGTGGCTCACGCCTGTAATCCCAGCACTTTGGGAGGCCGAGGTGGGTGGATCACCTGAGGTCAGGAGTTGGAGACCAGCCTGGCCAACATGGTGAAATCCCATCTCTACTAAAAATACAAAAGTTATCCGGGCAGAGTGGCATGTACCTGCAGTCCCACCTACTTGGGAGGCTGAGGCAGGAGAGTCGCTTGAACCCGGGAGGCAGAGGTTGCAATGAGCCAAGATTGCGCCACTGCACTCCAGCCCTGGGTGACAAAGCGAGACCTTGTCTCCAAAAGAAAAAAAAGCCATTTGAGACACATGAGCTGGTGGTTTGCTGATTCCTTTGTAACCCGAGTTGATATTGCATCACTGTTTGCTGGGCTCTTCAGTACTTCCCTCCATCCAACCCAAACCGCCGCTGTCTTCACCTCACGAATGCGTTACCTGCCACCCAAAGGGTGGAGGGTGAGTTTGTTGAACAATTCCAGGCTGGGCGCAGTGGCTCAAGCCTGTAATCCCAGCACTTTGGGAGGCCGAGACGGGTGGATCATGAGGTCAGGTGATCGAGACCATCCTGGCTAACACGGTGAAACCCCGTCTCTACTAAAAAATAAAAAAAAAAAAAAACTAGCCGGGTGAGGTGGCGGGCGCCTGTAGTCCCAGCTACTCGGGAGGCTGAGGCAGGAGAATGGCATGGACCCGGGAGGCGGAGCTTGCAGTGAGCTGAGATCCGGCCACTGCACTCCAGCCTGGGAGACAAGAGCGAGACTCCGTCTCAAAACAAACAAACAAACAAACAAAAAAAACAATTCCTTCCTCCTGTACAAGCAGTAAATGCAGCCATGTCTGGAAACTTTTCCTCTGGTCCATCTGTTTTTCTTCTGGATAAGAGACTATTCACAAAGCAATTGGCTCAATATTTGACTGTGTATCTTTTCTTTTCTTTTCTTTTTCTTTTGAGACGGAGTTTCACCCTTGTCGCCCAGGTTGGAGTGCAGTGGCACCATCTCGATTCATCGCAACCTCCGCTTCCTGGGTTCAAGCGTTTCTCCTGCTTCAGCCTCCCAAGTAGCTGGGATTACAGGTGCCCACCACCACGCCCGGCTAATTTTTGTATTTTAGTAGAGACGGGGTTTCACCGTGTTGGCCAGGATGGTCTCCATCTCTTGACCTCTTGATCTGCCTGCCTTGATCTGACAACCTTTCCAGGTCCTCTGGGGTTCCTGATGCTTTCCCCGTCAAGCCCTGTCTCTCCTGACGTCTGCAAAGCCACCGTCTGGCTTCGTATTTTCTGTTTTCTACGCAGATGCTTTCCGCCAATGCTCATTCCAGCCGGCATCTTTTCCTGTGCTCTTTCTGGCATTTGAAGTGCCCTCCCACCTCGACTTCCCCAAACCAGCCCCCAAACCAACCCTTCCTTTAAGGGCTGATTTTCCATGGAATCTGGGATTGGTTGATAGGGGTTTGCTGTATATGACAAAACTAAAAATAACTTAAACAAGATAGAGGCTTATTTATCTCACATGTAAGGGAATTCCAGCAGCCAGCAGTCCGGGCGAGAGTATGGTGACTCCATGATCATCAGGAATGCAGGTTTTTCAGTCTTTCTGCTTCTCTGTCCTCAAGCTCACCTCCTGGTCTGAAATAGCTGCTAGAGATCTGGCCATCACGCTCACGTTTCAGGCAGGAATTAGAAGAATGGGAAATGCAGCGTAAGAGTGAGTGGTGGGCCGGGCGCGGTGGCTCACGCCTGTAATCCCAGCACTTTGGGAGGCCGAGACGGGCGGATCACGAGGTCAGGAGATCGAGACCATCCTGGCTAACACGGTGAAACCCTGTCTCTACTAAAAAAAAATACAAAAAACTAGCCTGGCGAGGTGACGGGCGCCTGTAGTCCCAGCTACTTGGGAGGCTTAGACAGGAGAATGGCGTGAACCAGGGAGGTGGAGCTTGCAGTGAGCTGAGATCCGGCCACTGCACTCCAGCCTGGGTGACAGAGCGAGACTCCGTCTCAAAAAGAAAAAAAAAAAAAAAAAGAGTGAGTGGTGGCTGTTGGTCTCCCTTTAAGGCACTTTCCTGGGAACCTCTCTTGACAATTTCTGTTTCTCCTTAGCCACCTCGAGCTATAAGAGAGGCTGGGAAATGTAGTATTTTATCTGGGGATACGGCCACCTCACGTAAAATAGGGGCTCTGTTACAAGGAAAAATAGAAGAATTGATATTGCGTAGGCAGCTAGCAGCCTCTGGTACAGCCTTTTCCAACGACTCCAGCCCATCTTGCGGTTCTTAGAGTGGGCCCCACACGGCACAATTGTCTTATTATTATGCCATCTATTAATTTATTGACCCAGTGAACACATAACAACAGACCCACTGCCCTGTACAAGGCACTAGCCTTTGACGTGTTTACTGTGAAGTGTTGCTGTCAGACTAAGCGGTTAGTTGGCTCCTTGAAAGCAGAGACCGTCGTTTAGATCCCTTTTCTCTCCCACAACAGTATCTTTCACAGGGCTGGGCTCATGGCCGGCACTTGATACGTTCCTGGTTGATTTTAGAATAGTCACGAATGAGAAGCTCAGTGAAAACAAAGACATTCCCTGCCTTGGTTTACTGTGCTGGAAAATTCTGGTTGTGTAAGGTTTGTTTTTAGCTTGTTCTCGTTTTGAGGAACCCGTGGCAAGGAGGGTGGAGAGTGGATCGTCTCCAAACATCAGGGCTGTGTTGCAGTCACAGGGGCATCAGGTGTTGGGGCAGATTTGGCTGTTTTGGAAACTGGGCTCTGTCTACCGTACTAGAATCATAAACAGAAATCCCTGCCTTTGTACCACCGCTCTGTGTGGCTGTATTCACACCACGCGAATCTCTCCTGTTATTTCGGCGCTGCGTAGCTGCAGAGTAAATCCGCCGTCTTTCCGCGGCGATCCTGCTCCTGTCTTCCCATTTGATGCTCACTACAGTCAGCCTGAGATAACACTGTCTGAGGGGAGGTTGCCCGGACCTCACGTTGCATTTTTCTTTTTTTTTTTTTTTTTTTTTTTTGAGACGAGAGGCTCTGTTGGCTCTGTCGCCCAGGCTGGAGTGCAGTGGCACAATCTCCGCTCACTGCAACCTCTGCCTCCTGGGGTCACGCCATTCTCCTGCCTCAGCCTCCTGAGTAGCTGGGACTACAGGCGCCGCCACCACGCCCGGCTAATTTTTTGTATTTTTAGTAGAGACGGGGTTTCACCATGTTAGCCAGGATGGTCTCGATCTCTGGACCTCATGATCCGCCCTCCTCGGCCTCCCAAAGTGCTGGGATTACAGGCTTGAGCCACTGCGCCTGGCCTCTTTTTTTTTTTTGAGAGCATTTTTCAACTGCTGAGAAAAATGATTACTTTAAAATTTTTATAGAGACAGAGGTGGGAAGGAACTAGAGTATCTTTAGCATCTACTCTCTGCAAGGCACCAGGTTCAGTGCTTTACCTACACTGTCGCATTTAGTTTTCAGAACAGCCTCCTGAAGTGAGCGCTACTATTATCATTGTGCAGATGGGGAGACTGTGGCTCGTCTGACTGGTTCACCAGCAACCCAAGGTCTCTTAGTGCTGAGTGGTGGGATTGCTCTTTCCCTGGTTTTAAAAAATAATTATTTTATTTTTCTGGGGACGAAGTCTCGCTCTGTCGCCCAGACTGGAGTGCAGTAGGGCAATCTCGGCTCACTGTAACCTCCGCCTCCCGGGTTCAAGCGATTCTCCTGCCTCAGCCTCCCGAGCAGCTGCGATTACAGGCATGCACCACCACGCCCAGCTAATTTTGTATTTTTAGTAGAGACGGGGTTTCTCCATGTTGGCCAGGCTGGTCTCGAACTCCTGACCTCAGGTGATCCGCCTGCCTTGGCCTCCCAAAGGACTGGGATTACAGATGTGAGCCACTGTGTCTGGCCAAAAATTAATTAATTTTTATTAAGAGATTATTTATGTTGGTCAGGCACAGTGGCTCATGTCTGTGATCCCAGCACTTTCCGAGGCCAAGGCAAGTGGATCATGAGGTCAGGAGTTCGAGACCAGCCTGGCCATCATGGTGAAACCCTGTCTCTACTAAAAATACAAAAATTAGCTGGGCATGTGGCAGGTGCCTGTAATCCCAGCTACTCGGGGCTGAGGGAGGAGAATGACTTGAGCCCAGGAGGCGGAGGGTGCAATGAGTCAAGATCACATCACTAAACTCCAGCCTGGGCGACAGAGTGAGACTCTGTCTCAAAAAAAAGAAAAACAACAACAAAAAGAACAAAAGAATATCTAGACACTCATGTCATCATCCTTCATCTGAACCACTGCAATCACCGAATCTTCTGCCTCCTGGCTTTTCCCTCCAGCTCCCAGCTTTTATGTTCCACATTAAATCTAAATGATTTATCTAGCCCCTAAGTCCAATTACGCACCCCCTGCTGGCATTCTTCTATGGCTTTCTGTCACCTACACAGTAACAGCTGAGCTCCTTAGATGCAAATGTGCCAGGCTACCCGTGATCTCACCCTCCCCCAGTGCAGACACTGGATTCCCCAGCAATGCTGAGCTGCTCATAGTTTCTGAACTAACTTACCTCGCACACTCATTTTTCAGCATTTCCATGGATATGCCCTCTCCACGTTGTCCATGAGGCAGACAGATTCCTATTAACTCAGGTCTTGTCTAGGAGGCTGCCTCCTCTGTGAAGCCTTCCCCGCCTTCCCTAGGTAGAGCCAGGAGTTAGTTAGGTTTCAATTCGGAGTGCGTTTGGCAAACAACAGCAAACCCTCTATCACAATGACTATGGTAGGCAGAATAATGGCTCCTAAACATGTCCACATCCTAATCCCTGGAAAGTGTATGTTATATTACATGGCAGAAGGAACTCTGCAGATGTGATCAAATTGAGGACTCTTTTTTTTTTTTTTTTTTTTTGGTAGAGAGTCTCGCTGTGTCGCCAGGCTGGAGTGCAGTGGTGCAATCTCGGCTCACTGCAACCTCTGCCTCCCAGGTCCAGGCGATTCTTCTGCCTCAGCCTCCTGAGTAGCTGGGATTACAGGCACCTGCCACCACGCCTGGCTAATTTTTGTATTAGTCTGAGACTTTAATGGGAGGCTGGCCACATAGGCACATCCTGCTACACAACCAGCCATGGCAAGAGAAAATAAGGACCCCATTGCTAGAGGTGCAATATTATTTTATTTATTTATTTTTTTTTGAGATGGAGTCTCGCTCTGTCGCCCAGGCTGGAGTGCAGTGGCCGGATCTCAGCTCACTGCAACCTCCGCCTCCCAGGTTCACGCCATTCTCCTGCCTCAGCCTCCCGAATAGCTGGGACTACAGGCGCCTGCCACCATGCCCGGCTAGTATTTTGTATTTTTTAGTAGAGGTGGGGTTTCACTGTGTTAGCCAGGATGGTCTTGATCTCCTGACCTCGTGATCCGCCTGCCTCGGCCTCCCAAAGTGCTGGGATTACAGGCTTGAGCCACCGCGCCCAGCCAATATTATTAAATCACTAACGTAGTGAGAAGGATCCTCCTTGTCACCCACGAGCCAGGTGTGTGAGGCCATGGCTGGGCACGATGCCTCACACCTGTAATCCCAGCACTTTGGGAGGCCAAAGTGGGTGGATCACTTGAGCTCAGGAGTTTGAGACCAGCTGGTCAACATGGTGAAACCCCATTTCTACTAAAAACACAAAAATTATCCAGGCGTGGTGTCGTGCACCTGTAATCCCAGCTACTCGAGAGGCTGAGGCAGGATAATTGCCTGAACCCAGGAGGCAGAGGTTGCAGTGAGCCGAGATCGTGCCACTGCACTCCAGCCTGGACAAGAGAGTGAGACTCCATCTCAAACAAACACACAGAAAGGGATACTAGAATTAAAAACCATGCAAACCTATTGTGTTCCTGATGTTACTGACCTAGTAGTATATTAACTGCATTTGTGAGGGCAGAAGGCCCAAAGCTGTGATTGCTCAGCTCTCTGAAAAACGTGATTTCCTTGGGGATTTTGCACATTTGGAATGTATGAGGAATTCAGAGAAGTCTCGAAGTACGCTGCAGTTTTCCAAGGTCTTTGTTAATTGGACTTGGGGGGCCATCTTGGCGACCTACTCATCACTTACAGCATTATTTCAAATCATAAAGAACAGACTCATCAGCAAAAGTTTGAAATCGTCCATTTGTAATCTGGGGACAGCTCACTATAATGAGATGGTTTTGGCATGCTGAATGTGGAGAAGTGTAGCTTACACACATACTTTAATCAGTATGTTCCCATAAGACTAAGGATCATTCTTCTCATTCTATACTAACGAGTCTAGAGACATTGAGTCACTTGTCACACAGCTCACAAAGGACAGAGCCAGGATTGGAATGCAGCCCTTTCTGGGGCCAAAGTTATTCTCTACTCCAGCTCACCACTAACTGTTAACTTCTCCAGACTATAGCTTTTCACTTTAAAATAAGGTGATTGGACTAGATAATTTTCCAGACAGACCTAAATTTTATGGACCCCAGTAAGTTAAGTGAGCTGGGACTATGTACCAAGTAAGGTTAAGATCCTGGCTTTGAATCAGAGGAACCTGGGTTTGGATCCAGGCTGTAGCCACTGGTTATTTTGTGTCCTTAACCAAATTAATTCACCTGTCTGTAAACCTATTTTCTTTTCTATACAGTGGGGATCATTGTACCTCACTTGTGTTGCAAAGGTTAAATGAAATAATGTAGCACCGGGTCTGGCATATGGTGAGCTTTGTATAAATGAAAACGGCTACTGGTGTGATCAAGAGCATGCTGTTCAAGGTGGTGGATCACTTGAGGTCAGGAGTTCAAGACCAGCCTGGCCAACATGGTGAAACCCCATCTCTACTAAAAATACAAAAATAAGTTGGGCGTAGCATGTGACTGTAATGCTAGCACTTTGGGAGGCCGAGGCGGGCAGATCACCTGAGGTCAGGAGTTCAAGACCAGCCTGGCCAACATGGTGAAACCCCGTCTCTACTAAAAATACAAAAATTAGCCAGGCGTGGTGGCAGGCACCTGTAATCCCAGCTACTTGGGAGGCTGAGGCAGGAGAATCGCTTGAACCTGGGAGGTGGAGGTTGCAGTGAACTGAGATCGTGCCGTTGCACTCCAACCTGGGCCACAGAGCGAGACTCTATCTCAAAAAAACCAAATAAAGGCTGGGCGCAGTGGCTCAAGCCTGTAATCCCAGCACTTTGGGAGGCCGAGACGGGCGGATCACGAGGTCAGGAGATCGAGAACATCCTGGCTAATGCAGTGAAACCCCGTCTCTACTAAAAAATACAAAAAAAAAAAAAACTAGCCGGGCCAGGTGGTAGGCGCCTGTAGTCCCAGCTACTCGGGAGGCTGAGGCAGGAGAATGGCATGAACCTGGGAGGCGGAGCTTGCAGTGAGCTGAGATCCGGCCACTGCACTCCAGCCTGGGCCACAGAGCGAGACTCTATCTCAAAAAAACCAAATAAAATAAAATAAATAAGAGCACACTGTCTAGGGCCACATTGCCTGGGTTCAAATCACAGCTCTGCGACTTAACTGCTACATGACCTTGAACAAGTTCCTCGACCTTTTTGCGCCTCGGTTTTTATATTTGTAGACTAGGGGGCGATGATAATACAGTATCAATAGCCGGTTTAGTTGGTGTGAAGGTTAAATCAATCAATCAGTGTGTATACAACATACCTTGAACCAGACCAGACACGTAGTAACCACTCAGCATGTGTTGGTTAATTTTATGATTATCACCATCGTTACTAGTCTGGCCGTTTCTCTCGCTGAAATAGACTATAAAGGTGAAACATGGTATCTTGCTCATTTCGTTGCTTGGTCATAACCTTAACTGAAACTGGAAATCCTGCAATTTGAATAATCCAAGAGCTGGAGCAGCGAAGCATGAAGCATCCAATTACGGACGCGTCACAGCTGCAGCCTGGGGAGGACGGTGAGGCCACCACACTGTGGGGCTGGGGTTGGGGTCCTATTACAGAGAAAGCCTCGTTTTGTAGGCAGCTGCCTCGCCTTCTGTTTGGCTGCATAATTGCACCTTTTTGTTTTATTTTAAAGTATCTTGAGGAATCCAGAGCCCACTCCCGCTGACAGCAGGGAAAGCCGTGGTATGTCGCATCTCTAATGAGCCTCTGTGATGCTCTGTGGCCCCGCCTAGGCAGCAGGCTGGGCCGGCATCCACTGGCTCTCTGAGCACAGCCCACCAGGCTGGGCTTTATTATGAGGCTCGCTGAACACCCCTAAGATCCCCCCACGCCTGTCCTCATTGTCTCAGAGGGCACAGAGTGGCTTCCTGAATGCCGCGCTTGTTGGTGACCTTTGTGGGCTGGCAGTGGGCACACAGAAATTAATTATTCATATCAACGGGCCTGAAGATGCTGTCGTTCATTGAGGTGACTTTGGCCACAAGACCCAGAATTCCCCAGGGCCTTTGGACAGGCAGAGGACAGTGCCGTCCCTAGAGACAGCTGCTCTGACAGCAGGTGCCGTGTGGCCGGCCCCAGGCTAAGTTCAGTCTGATGTGCTTTGTTTGGGCTACAGAGGGTTAAAACAAAATTGGATCCGTTTAAAACCAGGAGGTTTTACCTAGCAGTCTGGATTTCTGGCTTTTCTTGAAAGATGGGAAGATGGGCGATGTGTATGGGAGGCGTTAGTCAGAGCCGAGGGGCCACTTCAGGCTGGACGTGATTTTTCCGGTGGCGTCAGCTTTCCTCTGGCCCCTTTCTCCACTTCCACTGGGAGAGGAGTGAGTCTGGTGCAGGGAATGGAGGAAGACTCGGAGCTGGGTTTTCGTCTGCCTCTGCCACTCACTCCCGCATGACCCTAGGTGAATGACACAGCCCTTCGGGCCCTGCTCTCCTCCTTTGGAGGAGCTTCCGGAACTGCCTCGCAGATTTGTGAGAACTAAGCAAGTTGATATAAGGGCTGAGCCTGGCACGTAGTAAGTTCTATTTAGGTGTTCAGTTTCCTTCCTTCCCTCCCCTCGTCACCCCCCCCCCCCCTCCCCCCTCCCTCTCCCCTCCTCAGGTTCCCCCCAGAATTTTTATACTCAAATCTTAAATCTCTCCTTTATATTCCTTTAAATTGCTATTGAGTTAACTGTAGACAGTCAGCATTGTTAGGGTAATTTAAACTTCTTATGGAATAATTTAAATATTTTGTCTAAGTCATTCCTGAGGTAGTGGTTACTCATGGAGAGGAAATATATATATATATATATATATATGTGTGTGTGTGTGTGTGTGTATAGTATCATAGATTCAAAAACTGATGATAGCCAAAATAAATATTCATTTTAGGTTGAAGAGACCTAAAGTTACAGCTAATCTTTAGGTTTAAGGCGGTGGGGGTGGAGGGGGGAAGTCCAAGTCCTATATAATCATTTCACATCTCTCAGGCGCAGTGGCTCACGCCTGGAATACCAGCACTTAGGGGAGGCCGAGGCAGGTGGATCACCTTCCCCCCCCCCCCCCCCCCCTCCCCCCTCCCAGCTGAGTGACACATGGACGATAGTAAGGAGAAGCTGACTGACACCTGGACGATAGTGCAGTCCTGAATCATGAGGTCAGGACTTTGAGACCAGCCTGACCAACATGGTGAAACCCCATCTCTACTAAAATAAATACAAAAATTAGCTGGGCATAGTGGCGCACACCTGTAATCCCAGCTACTCAGGAGGCTGAGGCAGGAGAATCGCTTGAACCTGGGAGGCGGAGGTTGTAGTGAGCTGAGATCACGCCACTGCACTCCAACACTCCAACCTGGGTGACAGGAGGGAGACTCTGTCTCCAAAAAAAAAAAAAAAAAAAAAAGAAAAAGATCTTCAAGCTCTGCAGCCTTAATTCACACCAAATAATATGTGCTTAGTCACCTAAACTATGACCATCTTCCTGTTCTTTGGACGCCCCTTAGTTTGCTAGTTTGGTCTCAAAACATGGTCTTTAGGTGAATTAATGGCAGGCTTAGTTTTGCTAGTTTGGTCTCAAAACATGGTCTTTAGGTGAATTAATGGCAGGCACCGTGTTTGGGAGAAAAACAGAATCTGCAGTTTCACATCTCATCATTTTCTGACCTGAGCTGTCTCCCACCCTGAGCATATTACAAAATTAAGAGGTTTTAGAAGCTGAAAAGTGGAAATAGCCAGCTTTCATTTCTGGACTGCAGCTTGTTTAGTGCCACATCTTGGAGAAGGCTCTGTGAGGTGGTGAGATGGGTTGACGCTGATGGTCTGCAGCTCCGTTCATTGGAGAAGGCTCTGTGCGGTGGTGAGATGGGTTGACGCTGATGGTCTGCAGCTCCGTTCATTGGAAAAAGCTCTGTGCGGTGGTGAGATGGGTTGACTCTGGTGGTCTGCAGCTCCGTTCACTGGAGAAGGCTCTGTGCGGCGTTGAGATGGGTTGACACTGATGGTCTGCAGCTCCGTTCATTGGAGAAGGCTCTGTGCGGTGGTGAGATGGGTTGACGCTGCTGGTCTGCAGCTCCAATTGTCTGTTCAAGGATTTGTTGGGGAAATTTCACACTCCTTTAGCTGTTTGGCAAAAGGGTGAAAAATTTCTTGCGTCCAAATCCCCATCCCAGATATAGCTTTTCTCCAAGTACCTCTTTTTATCTCTCTCCCTTTTTTTTTTTTTTTTTTGGACACAGTGTCTCACTCTGTCGCCCAGGCTGGAAAGAAGTGGAGAGATTTCTGCTCACTGCAACCTCCGCCTCCCTGGGCTCAAGCACTTCTCCTGCCTTAGCCTTCTGAGTAGCTGGGACTATGGGCACCCACCACCATGCCTGGCTAATTTTTGTATTTTTAGTAGAGACGAGGTTTCACCATGTTGGCCAGGCTGGTCTCAAACTCCTGACCTTGTGATCCATCCGCCTCAGCCTCCCAAAGTGCTGGGATTACAGGTGTGAGCCACCACGCCTAGCCAGGAATCTATATTTTTAATAAGTTCAGGAGATTTATCAGCAGCCAGCCCAGCATCCCGGAGTTTGGCAGGCTTTGCCAAGTGCTTGATAAAAGGTGGTAAATATCTGGTGCGTTTAAAATATAGGGCCCTTTCCGTCCATCTGACTCCACAGGTTGACATTAAAAGGATGCAAAAATATGGTTCTCATTATACTTAAGAGATTAAGGTTTGTCTAAGCAAAGCATGGAGGAAAAAGCCCCTTTGAGTTTGTGTGTGATTAGATAAGGAGTTGCCAGTTGGTTGATAAAGTAATAAAGTAATCCTTTTGTGTTAGGAGCCAGGAAGCAGAGAGAGGGGAAGCAGCTCGAAGTTATCTTTGGCTTGAGAGAAAACACAACAGCAGAAAGCTGAGTGATACCTGGACGTTAGTGTGGACAAGCTGAGTGACAAATGGACGATAGTGCGGAGAAGCTGAGTGACACATGGACGATAGTAAGGAGAAGCTGACTGACACCTGGACGATAGTGCAGTGAAGCTGAGTGACACCTGGACAATAGTGCAGTGAAGCTGAGTGACACCTGGACGATAGTGCAGTGAAGCTGAGTGACAAGTGGACGATAGCACGGAGAAGCTGAGTGACACATGGACAATAGTAAGGAGAAGCTGAGTGACACCTGGACGATAGTGCAGAGAAGCTGAGTGACACCTGGACGATAGTGCAGAGAAGCTGAGTGACACCTGGACGATAGTGCGGAGAAGCTGAGTGACACCTGGACGATAGTGCAGTGAAGCTGAGTGACAAGTGGACGATAGCGCGGAGAAGCTGAGTGACACATGGACAATAGTAAGGAGAAGCTGAGTGACACCTGGACGATAGTGCAGTGAAGCTGAGTGACACCTGGACGATAGTGCGGAGAAGCTGAGTGACACCTGGACGATAGTGCGGAGAAGCTGAGTGACACCTGGACGATAGTGCGGAGAAGCTGAGTGACACCTGGACGATAGTGCGGAGAAGCTGAGTGACACCTGGACGATAGTGCGGAGAAGCTGAGTGACACCTGGACGATAGTGCGGAGAAGCTGAGTGACACCTGGACGATAGTGCGGAGAAGCTGAGTGACACCTGGACGATAGTGCGGAGAAGCTGAGTGACACCTGGACGATAGTGCAGAGAAGTCCATTAGATCTGCCGCTTCAAAACACTCGGCCAGCTGGGGTTTGAATCCTGTAGGTGACCCTCTCTCTGCCCCAGTCATCGTGGTGTTTGAGGGTGTCAGGTTCTGGTTTTCAATGCTCACCCACATCCATTCCTCTTGCCACACTCTGGGGAAGGAGGGCACTGGGGTGGGCTCAGAACTTTCTTTTTATTTTTTATTCTTAATTTTTTTTTTCAGATGGAATCTTGCTCTGTCACCCGGGCTGGAGTGCAGTGGTGCAATCTCGGCTCACTGCAACTTGCGCCTCCCGGGTGCAAGTGATTCTCCTGCCTCAGCCTCCTGAGTAGCTGGGATTCCAGGCGTGTGCCACCACACCCGGCTAGTTTTTGTATTTTTAGTAGAGACGGGGTTTTACCATGTTGGCCAAGCTGGTCTCAAACTCCTGACCTCAGGTGATCCACCCGCCTCAGCCTCCCGAAGTGCTGGGATGACAGGCGTGAGCCGCCGCGTCCGGCTTAGGTCTGAACTTTCTCCTCAGGTGAAAGCCTCCGCAGTCCCAGAACAGTTGGGCTGAGCTTCTCCCTCTCCAGGTTCTGTTACTTTCTACCTCTTTCTCCCTCTCTCTCTAAGAGATCAGCCTTCACTAATTTAGTGCTTTACTAATTTAGGTGTCCTTGCCGTGAAAAATACATGTTTTCTTTTTTTAGTTTGTTGGCTGTTCTGAAGGCACTTTGGCATATGCATCTGTTTTCTTCAGGAGCAGAGATCATCGTGGAGATCACGTGGCAGCTTTGTTGTGATTTGTAAATTTGCTGAATTTGTAAATAATTGGGGATACCTGCTGGACTTTGATAAATGCAACTTTTTTTCCAGTGCTTAAAAGAATTACTGTGGAGGCCGGGCGCGGTGGCTCACGCCTGTAATCCCAGCACTTTGGGAGGCCGAGGCGGGCGGATCACAAGGTCAGGAGATCGAGACCACGGTGAAACCCCATCTCTACTAAAAATAGAAAAAATTAGCCGGGCGCGGTGGCGGGCGCCTGTAGTCCCAGCTACTCAGGAGGCTGAGGCAGGAGAATGGCGTAAACCCAGGAGGCGGAGCTTGCAGTGAGCCGAGATCGCGCCACTGCACTCCAGCCTGGGCGACAGAGCGAGACTCCGTCTCAAAAAACAAAAAACAAAAAACAAAAAAAAAAAAAAAAAAAAAAAGAATTGCTGCAGAAAGAGTAGAGTGATTATACCTCCAAACTGCTCAATGAAAAAGGTCAACAAAATAGTATAATTATCTATATGTACGTGTAACTCATATGTGTGTAGAGTGTCCATGTCACCAGGTCTTAGAAGGTTGAGAGAGAAGGATGTGGACAATAAAACACCACCCTCGGGAGGCTGAGGCAGGAGAATGGCCTGAACCCGGGAGGCGGAGCTTGCAGTGAGCTGAGATCCGGCCACCGCACTCCAGCCTGGGTGACAGAGCGAGACTCCGTCTCAAAAACAAACAAACAAACAAACAAACAAACAAAAAAAAACACCACCCACTTCAAAGCAGGTCCAGAGAGTAAGGCATCGTATGTCTGATTTTAGGACCACGAGAGGTCAGTTCTGGGCTACTGTAAACTCCTTCTGGAAGAGGGGGGTTCAGGCACCATTCAAGCAAACTTTGGCTGAGCCTGGTGGCTCACTGGGAGTGAATCACCTGAGGCCAGGAGTTTGAGACCAGCCTGGCCAACATGGCGAAACCCTGTCTCTAGTAAAAATACAAAAATTATCCGGGTGTGGTGGTGCACACCTGTAATCCCAGCTACTCGGGAGGCTGAGGCAGGAGAATGGCTTGAACCCAGGAGGTGGAGGTTGCAGTAAGCCGAGATCACACCACTGCACTCCATCCTGAAGGATAGAGTAAGACTCTGTCTCAAAAAAAAAAAAAAAAGCTTAGGCCGGGCGCGGTGGCTCAAGCCTGTAATCCCAGCACTTTGGGAGGCCGAGACGGCCGGATCACGAGGCCAGGAGATCGAGAGACGATCCCGGCTAACACGGTGAAACCCCGTCTCTACTAAAAAATACAAAAAAACTAGCCGGGCGAGGTGGCGGGCGCCTGTAGTCCCAGCTACTCGGGAGGCTGAGGCAGGAGAACGGCGTAAACCCGGGAGGCGGAGCTTGCAGTGAGCTGAGATCCGGCCACTGCACTCCAGCCTGGGTGACAGAGCAAGACTCCGTCTCAAAAAAAAAAACAAAAAAAACAAACAAACAAACAAAAAGCTTAAAAGAGAAGGATGCATACAGTAAAACACCACCCATTTCACCCATTTCAACGCAGGTGCAGAGAGTAAAACTTTGTATGTCTGATTTTATGACCATAAATTCCAGGCTCCCATAAACTCTATTAATTCCAGGCTCCCATAAACGCCATCTGGAAGAAAGGGATACAGGCACCATGAAAGCAAACTTTACTGGCACCTGAATTGAGCCGAGCGGTGACCCAAGGGAAAGAGTTCAAAATTCTGCTCCAGGAGCCTTCAGTGTAACTGTGGTACTAGGCTAGTAAACAGGTATTCACTACATACAGGTATGTACAAGAGAGACTCATACTAAATGCTTGGCGTCTTTTTTTTTTTTTTTTTTTTTGAGACAGAGTCTCGCTCTGTTGCCCAGGCTGGAGTGCAGTGGCTGGATCTCAGCTCACTGCAAGCTCCGCCTCCTGGGTTCACGCCATTCTCCTGCCTCAGCCTCCCGAGTAGCTGGGACTACAGGCGCCCGCCACCTCGCCCAGCTAGTTTTTTGTATTTTTCAGTAGAGACGGGGTTTCACCGGGTCAGCCGGGATGGTCTTGATCTCCTGACCTCGTGATCTGCCCGTCTTGGCCTCCCAAAGTGCTGGGATTACAGGCTTGAGCCACTGCGCCCAGCTGCTTGGTGTCTTTTAACCGACTTGCCAGGCACAAAACAGGCCTTTTTTTTTTTTTTTTTTTTTTTTGAGACGGAGTCTCGCTCTGTCGCCCAGGCTGGAGTGCAGTGGCGCGATCTTGGCTCACTGCAAGCTCCGCCTCCCAGGTTCACGCCATTCTCCTGCCTCAGCCTCCCGAGTAGCTGGCACTAGAGGTGCCCGCCACCACACCCGGCTAGTATTGTATTTTTAGTAGAGACGGGGTTTCACCAGGTTAGCCAGGATGGTCTCAATCTCCTGATCTTGTGATCCGCCCACCTCGGCCTCCCAAAGTGCTGGATAATAGGTGTGAGCCACGGCGCCCGGCCAGCAGCTCTCTCTGAACCTCCCCCTTACAGAGTCAAAAAGTGAGCAGTGGTCAGCACTCCTCTACCACGACGTTAGCATGAGAACTCGAATCTCATTAGCAGCAAGGACTTCTCTGCCGCAGATGTGGCTCTGAGACTGGGTCTTCACAGGCTGACAGGTGACCCTGGCATGCAATGATGGTGTGGGAATCACCCGATGGAGACGCAGCACAGGCTGCCACTGTTCCTGCAGAGGAGAATGTCAATTCCTCAGTGCTAAGCCTGGCTGAGGGCACTTCACACTGGGGTGCCCCTCGTTGCTGCTCCTGACACCCAGTTCCTTCAGGTCACAGACAGAGCTGCCTCCCGTGTGTCAGTTGCCCGGGAAGGCCAGGAGGAACAAGTTCTAGTATCCATCATTTCTTTTCTCCCCAGGGACTCATCTGGGGATCGAGCAACTTCTCTTTTATAAATCCTCATAACTGTGGGTCTGCTACACCCTCATTCCTAGACAAGAGCAGGGAGGCCATCTCTGATATCAGTGTCCCAAAAGTGGTTGATCTGGCCGGACATGGTGGCTCCTGCCTGTAATCCCAGCACTTTGGGAGGCCGAGGCGGGTGGATCACCTGAGGTCAGGAGTTTGAGACCAGCCTGGCCAACATGGTGAAACCCCATCTCTACTAAAAATACAAAAATTAGGTGGGTGTGGTGGTGGGCGCCTGTAGTCTCAGCTACTTGGAAGGCTGAGGCAGGAGAATCCCTTGAACCCAGGAGGTAGAGGCTGCAGTGAGCCAAGATCGCACCTGTGCACTCCAGCCTTGGCGACAGAGTGAGACTCTGTCTCAAAAACAAAACAAACAAACAAAAAACAAAGTTGCTGATCTTCTAAGAGAGGCTGTGCAAGGAATTATAGTCATAAGGTCTGTGATTCCAACGGTTTCCTTTCTTCCCCTACTTCTCTTTTTTTTTGAGATGGAGTTTCGCTTTTGTTGCCCTTACTGCCCAGGCTGGAGTGTACTGGCGCGTCCCAGCTCACTGGCTCACAACTTCTGCCTCCCGGGTTCAAGCAATTCTCCTGCTTCAGCCTCCCGAGTAGCTGGGATTATAGGCATGCGCCACCACTCCCAGCTACTTTCGTATTTTTAGCCTCGGCCTCCCAAAGTGCTGGTATTACAGGCGTGAGCCACCGCGCCCGGCTGGTCTCCATCTCTTGACTTCGTTATCTGCCCACCTCGGCCTCCCAGAGTGCTGGGATTACAGATGTGAGCCACCGCGCCTGGCCAATTTTTATATTTTGTAGAGATGAAGTCTTACTATGTTGTCCAGGCTGGTCTCAAACTCCTGGGTCAAGCTGTCCTCCTGCCTTGGCCTCCCAAAGTTCTGGGATTATAGACGTGAGCCACTGTACCCAGCCAATGCATTTTCTTTTTCTTTTTTTTTTGAGACTGAGTCTCTTGCTCTGTCGCCCAGGCTGGAGTGCAGTGGCGCAATCTTGGCTCACTGCAAGCTCTGCCCACTGGGTTCACCCCATTCTCCTGCCTCAGCCTCCTGAGTAGCTGGGACTGCAGGTACCTGTCACCACGCCCAGCTAATTTTTTGTATTTTTAGTAGAGATGGGGTTTCCTGGTGTTAGCCAGGATGGTCTCAATCTCCTGACCTCGTGATCCGCCCACCTAGGCCTCCCAAAGTGCTGGGATTACAGGCATGAGCCACCGCGCCCAGCCCACATTAAGTCTTTAAATGCCCCCAGGCGTGGTTTCAGGCGCTAGGGACTAAGATGCCCCTGGCGGTGGCTTCTGCGGGGCCCGGGCGGAGATGAGGGAGAAGCCGGGAGGAGTGGGCTGGGCTGGCCCCTGGGCCGGGGGGTCGGTGGTTTCTCGCGCCCTCCCCTCGACTCCAGGGATTTCCCCTGTGGACCCGGCACCGAGGCCCGGACACGAAAGCACTTTGAGCCAAGGATTTATGTTAAGTCCAGATGAGGAACTGAAGCTGGTTTCTCCTCCCGCGTCAGGCGGCGCCACCGGAACGTCCTGGCGGGACCCTCCCCAGGCGGAGAGAGCGCCCGGGCCCCCTTGGCCCCGCGAGGTTCCGAGGGTGTAGACACGCCTGGAGGGTACCATCCGCCTTCAGGCCCGGGCCCTGAAGGCGTCTGCATCGCAGCTCCCGCCTAAACTTCAGAAACGGAGGCCGAACCCTCGCCGGGCTCCTCGCAGCGGCTGCGGGCGACGACTCAGGGATTCCCGAACTGCGGTTTAAACCGAACTGCGTTATTTAAACCGAACTGCGTTATTTAAACCGGTGACCCGCAGTTTAAATAACGCGGCATCATCACGTGACCAGGACCGGCGGCTCCGCCCCCGCAGACTCCGCCCCGCAGGTCCCGCCCTCACAGGCCCCGCCGCGCAGGCTCCGCCCCCACGGGCCAGGCCACGCCCCCTGAGGGCTGGGCGGAAGCCGGGGTGGATCCGAAGCCCCTTCCAAGGGGCCGCCCCAGGATGGTCTGCTCACACCGGCGAATGGAAGACCTGTTAAAAGGAATGGGGCCGGGCGCGGTGGCTCACGCGTGTCATCCCAGCACTTTGGGAGGCCGAGGTGGGCGGATCACCTGAGGTCAGGAGTTCGAGACCAGCCTGGCCAACATGATGAAACCGCGTCTCTACTAAAAACACAAAAATTAGCCAGGCGTGGTGGTGGGCGCCTGTAATCCCAGCTAGTTGGGAGGCCGAAGGGGGTGGATAATCTGAGGTCGGGAGTTGGAGACCAGCCTGGCCAACATGGGGAAAACCCATCTCTGCTAAAAATACAAAAATTAGCCAGGCGTGGTGGTGCGCGCCTGTAATCCCAGGTACTTGAGAGGCTGAGGCAGGAGAATCATTTGAACTCAGGTGGCAGAGGTTGCAATGAGCCGAGATAACGCCATTGCACTCTGGCCTGGGTGACAGATCCAGAAGTTCTTCTGGATCCCAGCATGCCCGTGTTATAATGCTCAGCTATGTCCTAATTTATTGCATAGATGTATAGATGTGTGTGTGTGTGTGTGTGTATGTGTGTATGGATACAGGCTCATTTCTGACTTTGAGAAAATTTTTTCTTTATTTCTTTAAAACGTTTTGATTTAATGTCTACTCAGGACAAGTCAATGTCTAAATTTTTTTTTTTTTTTTTTTTTTTTTGAGACGGAGTCTCCCTCTGTTGCCCAGGCTGGAGTGCAGTGGCTGGATCTCGGCTCACTGCAAGCTCCGCCTCCCGGGTTTACGCCATTTTCCTGCCTCAGCCTCCTGAGTAGCTGGGACTACAGGTGCCTGCCACCTCTACCGGCTAGTTTTTTTTTATTTTTTAGTAGAGACGGGGTTTCACTGTGTTAGCCAGGATGGTCTCTATCTCCTGACCTCGTGATCCACCCGCCTCGGCCTCCCAAAGTGCTGGGATTACAGGCTTGAGCCACTGTGCCTGGCCCAATGTTTAAAATTTTAACATACAATTAGTCATATATTTTTTTTGTTTCGAACACACTTGGACACATAGAGTCTTCAGACCTCAGTTTCCCTTTTGCTCTAGAAGAAGGCTCTACATTGGTACCTTGGAGAAAATTCTATTTCTTTTTTTTTTTTTTTTTGAGGTGGAGTCTCACTCTGTCACCCAGGCTGGAGTGCAGTGGTGAGATCTCAGCTCACTGCAAGCTCTGCCTCCTGAGTTCAAGCAATTCTCCTGCTTCATCTTCCCAAGTAGCTGGGACTACAAGCACCTGCCAGCATGCCTGGCTGATTTTTGTATTTTTAGTAGAGACGGGGTTTTACCATGTTGACCAGGCTGGTCTCAAACTCTTGACCTCAAGTGTTCTACCCACCTTGGCTTCGTAAAGTGCTGCTATTATAGGCATGAACCACCATGCCCAGCCAGAAAATCCTATTTCTTAAAAAAGTTTAGGCCGGGTGTGGTGGCTCACACCTGTAATCCTAGCACTCTGGGAGTCTGAGGCAGGAGGACTACTTGAGCCCAGGAGTTGGAGAACAGCCTGAGCAACACAGTGAGACCTTGTCTCTATTTAAATTTTACAAAGAAATAAGAACATTATAGTTTCTTTTTGGATATTACAAAAGTTGATACTGGCCGGGCGCGGTGGCTCGCACCTGTAATCCCAGCACTTTAGGAGGCTGAGGCGGGTGGATCAAGATGTCAGGAGATCAAGACCATCCTGGCTAACATGGTGAAACCCCCTCTCTACTAAAAATACAAAAAATTAGCTGGGCATGGTGGGGGGCGCCTGTAATCCCAGCTATTCACGAGGCTGAGACAGGAGAATGGCGTGAACCCGGGAGGCTGAGCTTGCAGTGAGCTGAGACTGTGCCACTGGACCCCAGCCTGGGCAACAGAGCCAGACTCTGTCTCGAAAAATAAATAAATAAAATGAGGTGAAGGGATTATGTTTTTCTAGATGGACCTTCTTTTTCTTCATCTAGCTGCTCTTGAATAGCAAAGTATGGGAGGAACACACTTATGAAGGATAGCGTTGCTTTGGCTTTTTAAGAAACACTAGTAAGCTACCTCTACAATGACAATGAGACACCCTCAGAAAACAAAGCATGTGGTTTTGCTTTGGTGACCTTCACACAATGCACAGTATCGGCTTGCTGTCTTCTCTTCAGGGGGCCTGTTTCACTTTTTGTCTTGTTTTTACCCTCGGGAGAGAGGTGTTGTGTGTGTGTGTGTGTACCCATTTTATACAGGCTCACATAAAAGTCAGCCAGCATCATGATGATAGCTAATACTGCATGAGTGCTAATGAGGGACCCGACGCTGTGCTGGTTGTCTTCTATTCATGATCTTCTATTCACGGTCCCCTTAACAATCTCAGTTAAAAGCAGTTACCATCATTACTGAAGAGACTGAAGCTCAGAGAGGTTCAATACGTCATGACACCTGGCCTTGAACCAGGTCTATTCTGTCTGTAGAACCCACATCCTGACCTAAACCATTATGCTTTGCGCCCGGAGCAGCAGCCGCGTGGACACTGGCCCCGTGTAGCTATTGCTGATGTGAACAGTCTTGAGTGATGCGGCTGCCTGAGGGGGACCAAAGTCCCTGCAGCTGCTCCCCTGCTCGTTTTGTTCCTATCAGGGTTTGGGGCTTGGGCCCTGAATGCAAATCAAACTTTCTCTTTACAAGTCTTCCTGTACTTCCGTCCCCCCATCCTCCTTAGTTTCCATTGCTGAAAGGCGGATGTCACAAACACAGGCCCTCCTGAGGCAGATGGGTAGCCCTGGCCAGCCTCAAGACTTTCTCCCAGTCTCTAAGCTGTAGCCCGGCCCAGAGGAAGGAAGAGCCCCAGGACGTTGTCAGGAGCAATTCTCAGCTTGTTACTGGGGACGTTATAGATGAGGTTTTATCTCTGGTGTCCCTGGACGGTGCTGACAACCCAGGTCATGTTCCTCTCTCCCTGAAGTAACCGGAGACATCATGCACCATGAACAAACTGGGATGACGTGCCAGAGTTTCCACAAGGGAATCCATCTTTGTGTTTGTACCATGGAGGCCCCGAGTAAAGCGAGGTCATAGCTCATGTAGGCGAAACTTGTTCTACTTGATGTCACGGGACAAGGGGAGAAAATGAAGCTGGACTGGCCAGAGATCAGGCTGAGAAATTCCTGGGCACAGTTTGGAGAGCTACTCCAATTACACCTGTGCCTCCATTTCCATGGGGGATTGGCCCCAGGACCCCTCACAGATACCAAAATCCCAGGACGCCCAAGTCTCTTATACAAGGTGCTGTAGTATTTACATGTAACCTAATTGCATCTCCCATATACTTTATTTTTTAAAATGTTTTTTTAATAGAGACAGGGTCTTGCTATGTTGCCTGGGCTGGTCTTGAACTCCTGGCTTTAAGTGATCCTCCCAAAGTGTTGGGATTACAGGCGCGAGTCACCATGCCTGCCCCCCCAATATACTTTAACTTATCTCTAGATTATTATTTTGTTTTGTTTTTTTTGAGACGGAGTCTGGCTCTGTTGCCCAGGCTGGAGTGCAGTGGCACAATCTCGGCTAATTTTTTTGTATTTTTAGTAGAGACGGGGTTTCACCGAGTTAGCCAGGATGGTCTCGATCTGCTGACCTTGTGATCCGCCCACCTCGGCCTCCCAAAGTGCTGGGATTACAGGCGTGAGCCACCACGCCTGGCCTAGATTATTATTATTTTTATTTATTTATTTATTTATTTATTTTTTGAGACGGAGTCTCACTCTGTCACCCGGGCTGGAGTGCAGTGGCCGGATCTCAGCTCACTGCAAGCTCCGCCTCCCGGGTTCACGCCATTCTCCTGCCTCAGCCTCCCGAGTAGCTGGGACTACAGGCGCCCGCCACCTCGCCCGGCTAGCTTTTTGTATTTTTTAGTAGAGATGGGGTTTCACCGTGTTAGCCAGGATGGTCTCGAACTCCTGACCTTGTGATCCGCCCGCCTCGGCCTCCCAAAGTGCTGGGATTACAGGCGTGAGCCACCGCGCCCGGCTCCTAGATTATTTTTAATACCTAATACATTGTAAATGCTATGTGGTTGTTACACTGTATTATTTGTATTTTTTATTTTTGTAGGTTTTTTTATTGTTTTCCCCCCAAATATTTTTGATCTGTGGTTGGTTGAATCTGAGGGTGCCCTTGGATAGGGATAGTGTGGCTTCCCGGCCAGATAGGAAGGCTAACTATAAAACTAGTGAAACCCCGTCTCTACTAAAAATACAAAAAATTAGCCGGGCGCAGTTGTGGGCGCCTGTAGTCCCAGCTACTCGGGAGGCTGAGGCAGGAGAATGGCGTGAACCCGGGAGGCGGAGCTTGAAGTGAGCCAAGATCGCGCCACTGCAATCCAGGCTGGGCGACAGAGCGAGACTCCGTCTCAAAAAAAAAAAAAAAAAAAAAAAAAACTTTATAAAGAACTCAAAAAACGCTGGAAAATGCTGATTGGGGTGGTGTATTTTATGGGTCACATTTTACTCTTATGGTCTAAAAGTTTTTAAAATTCTGGCTTTATGACTTACGACAGAAAAAAAAACTGAATAAACTTACAGTTAAAAAAAATGGGTCAGGTGCTGTGGCTCACGCACATAATCCCAGTACTTTGCGCAGCTGAGGCGGGCGGATCACCTGAGGTCAGGAGTTCAAGACCAACCTGGCCAACATGGTGAAACCCTGTCTCTACTAAAATTGCAAAAATTAGCCGGGTGTGGTGGAAGGCGCCTGTAATCCTGGCTACCCAGGAGGCTAAGGCAGGAGAACTGCTTGAACCCGGGAGGCAGAGGCTGTAGTGAGCTGAGATCGCACCGCTGCACTCCGGCCCGGGCAACAAGAGTGAAACTCCATCTCCCCATCGCCCCACCCAAAAAGAAAATCTCACCGGCTACAGTGAGCCATGATTGCACCACTGCACTCCAGCCTAGGCACCAGAGCAAGACCCTGTTTCAAAATAACCAGAAAACAAAAACCCCAACAGCCTGTGTGCCTCGTACCTTCCATGTGGCCTCTTGGTGGTCTATGACGTGTGTACAAATGGGCCCCTGCCGCGTGTTAATGGCAGTGTGGCTTCCGAGCCAGCAGCCTGGGTGATCTTCCTAGCGGGGCTTTGGCTCACTGCCTCTGTGTCCCCCAGTCTTCCCTGGCACCTACAGAGCCAGGGAGACGTTTTGTTTTCCAGAACCAGGCACTTAGGACCCTGACCTCCCCTGAGCAAAGTTTTCACACCTTCCCCAGCTCCCTCAGAGGCATGAAGGTCTGGGAGGAGATAGTGCCTCGTCCTTGGAACTGGGCACCATTTTTTTCTTTTCTTTTTTTTTTTTGAGTCAGTCTTGCTGTGTTGCCCAGGCCTGGAGTGCGATGGCACCATCTCGGCTCACTGCAACCTCTGCCTCCCAGGTTCAAGCGATTCTCCTACCTCAACCTCCCAAGTAGCGGGGATTGGCCAGGCACGGTGGCTTACGCCTGTAATCCTAGCACTTTGGGAGGCCAAGGCCAATTGGCCTAGCACTTTGAGGATCACGAAGTCAGGAGAGCAAAACCATCCTGGCTAACACGGTGAAAGCCCGTCTCTATTGAAAATACAAAAAAAAAAAAAAAAAAAAAAAATAGCCGGGCGTGGTGGCGGCGCCTGTAGTTGAAGGCTGAGGCAGGAGACTGGCGGGAACCCGGGAGGCAGAGCTTTCAGTGAGCCAAGGTCACGCCATTGAACTGCAGCCTGGGCGACAGAGCGAGACTCCATCTCAGAAACAAAAACAAAAAACCAAGTAGCTGGGATTACAGGCGCACGCCACCATGCCTGGCTAATTTTGTATTTTGAGTAGAGACGGGATTTCGCCATGTTGGCCAGGCTGGTCTTGAACTCCTGACCTCAGGTGATCCACCAGCCTCAGCCTCCCGAAGTGCTGGGATTACAGGCGTGAGCCACTGTGCCCCGCCGGAAGCAGGCAGCTTTGATTGCAGAATCAGGCAGGCCAGATGGGAAGCTGCTGTCTCTTGGTGTCTCAGGCCATGCTCTCCTTGGCCAGACAGAACCTCTTCCTTTTTGGTCCTGAAAGTCACACTAAAAATCAGCAGCAGCTCGGCCTTGGGTAATGAGCCACGTGTACTGACGTTGGGGTTCGTGGTCTTTGCAGGAAGTCGAGGTTCTTTGTGGGCCTGGAAGGAAATGTGGCCTGCGTGTACATCCTCGTGTGTGGTCTCTGGGAGGGGGAGCAGACAGAACCCGGAGCCCCAGAGACTAGGGAGGCTTCTCTGTGGTGGCTTCCTCATTTCTGATTAGTTGTGGCAGGGTGCAAATACAGTCTGTTTTGCAAAAGCAGCTCCTTTACGTCCAGAAGGCAACAGCTCAGCTCTTCTTTAGGGCCCCCAAAGAACTAACCCCCAGTGTGGGGCCGTGGCCAGCCGGACGCAGCAGCAGCAGCAGCAGCAGCAATGTTCCTGTCTCAGCAGCCTGCAGTGTGGCTTTGATCTGGCGGTCAGCGGGGTATATTCGCCCCCAGAGCCAGGGGTCTGAGGAGCCCAGCTCCAGCTAGGTCTTAGGTGGAGGCACCGTAGGTGCTGCTCTCTGGGGAAAACCAAGTCACGATCTGATTGGGTGAGCGCTGATCTTCCCCCCAGTGTGACCCAAAGCTCCCTGGGATGTTGGCTATAGGGAGGAGTGGGGAGCCACTCCCCGACTCCGGGGACCAGCCCGGGGTCCAGGAAAGGAGACTTCCCAGCACCCTCCCCCTCTCTGCTGGGGGCCCGGCATGCCCCTCATGTGATAGGCATGTGGCTTTTTGGAGGAAAGAAAATTTCACAATCAGACAGAAACGGCAACTGGGAAAATAACTCATGCAGGGGATTGAGCAATGAGTGTCGAGAAGACTGGGGGCCACGAGAAGGGGATTAGGGTGAGGTTTCACCAGAGCCGTGGCTAAGATCCCAGGAGGCTCCTGGAGCTCGAGGCTTCAGAATGGTCAGGATCCGGAGGGATGGTGTCTTTCTGTCTCCAACCTGTCAGAACACAGACTGGGCATGGGGCTGACCCTGCCCAGAGATGGAGGTTTGAGATCATTCCCTCCGGCATTAAGTGGAGGTGGCTTCCGCTCAGAGCCGCCAGCCGAACCCTCTCTGCCCCACAGCAGGAGATCAGGGCCTGTTCCCAGAGGCTCTGAAATAGGAATGACTCTCCTTACAGTGCTACTTGCGATAGTCGGCCAAGCCTGGGCTGGGCAGGGCTGGGGGCTGCCTTGAAGAAAGAGATGCCTCCGGCCGGGCGCGGTGGCTCAAGCCTGTAATCCCAGCACTTTGGGAGGCCGAGACGGGCGGATCACGAGGTCAGCAGATCGAGACCATCCTGGTTAACACGGTGAAACCCCGTCTCTACTAAAAAAAAATACAAAAAACTAGCTGGGCGAGGTGGTGGGCGCCTGTAGTCCCAGCTACTCGGGAGGCTGAGCCAGGAGAATGGCGTAAACCCGGGAGGCGGAGCTTGCAGTGAGCTGAGATCTGGCCACTGCACTCCAGCCTGGGCGACAGAGCGGGACTCCGTCTGAAAAAAAAAAAAAAAAAAAAAAAAGAAAGAGATGCCTCCAAGATCCGACACCCTCGGGAGTGTGGCAGGATGCATCTGCCCGGGAGCACTGCAGGGGAGCTGGGATTCCTGGAGCGTTTGGGAAGGTTTCTGAGCAGCGCAGTGTCCTTACTTAGGAAGGTGGATCTCGGCCAGGCACGGGGCTCACGCCTGTAATCCCAGCACTTTGAGAAGTCGAGGCAGGCGGATCACCCGAGGTCAGGAGTTGAGACCAGCTTGGCCAACATGGTGAAACCCCTCTCTACTAAAAATACAAAGCAAAACAAACAAACAAAAATAGCTGGCCGTGGTGGTGTGTACCTGTCATCCCAGCTGCTTGGGAGGCTGAGGCAAGAGAATCACTTGAACCTGAGAGGCGGAGGTTGCAGTGAGCCAAGATCGTGCCATTGCACTCCAGCCTGGGTGACAGAATGAGACTCTGTCTCAATCAATCAATCAATCAATAAAAATATAAATAAAGAAAAAGAAGAAGAAAGAAAATACCCTTGCCACCAGAGATCCTCCAGGTACAGACCTCACGTTCAAGGAGGAGTCAAAAGAACCCAGGAGCTTGTCAGATTTCAGTTGAGGAGAAAGACAATGGAAATTCATCTTCGTGTCTTCCTTCCTTTGCCACTTTCCCTGGAGAGTAGCGTTAAGAGCTGCACTGGCCAGGCGCGGTGGCTCACCCTGTAATCCCAGCACTTTGGGAGGCTGAGGCAGGCAGATCACAAGGTCAGGAGATCGAGACCATCCTGGCTAACATGTTGAAACACTGTCTCCACTAAAAATACAAAAAATTAGCTGGTCACAGTGGCGGGCGCCTGTAATCCCAGCTACTCAGGAGGCTGAGGCAGGAGAATCGCTTGAACCTGGGAGGTGGAGGTTGCAGTGAGCTGAGATCACACCACTGCACTCCACACTCCAGCCTGGGGAATAGAACGAGACTCTATCTCAAAAACATAACAAAAAGGCTGCACTGATGTACTTGACTTAGCAGCAGGTGCCAGTGCTGCCTGGCCTGCTGGAAACCGAGCTCTTTGTGAGTGAATGTCAGGGGGCATCTGGTCAGGAGGCTTTCCTGAAGCTTCAGGACTGGCGGCCAGGTACAGTTGCTCTGGACCGAGCCAGACCAGGGTGTGAACTTGACTCCTTCACTCGCTAGAAGTGTGACCTTGAGCCTCTTCTGTAAAGTGGGCGTTGTGACTGTGGCTTCCACACAGAGAGGCTGCTTGCGAAGAGTGAAGGTTACGTGTTTAACCTGTGCCTAGAACGTAAATACTGGTGATGCTCGGGACACATCGGCCGAAGGGCTTTCAGCAAACTCTCCAGGAGAGGAGGGGAGTCCTGAATCCTTGTGTGTATTGAGGGGGAGGGGGTGTCCCAGAAAGGCTTCTCTTTAAGGTGGATCCAAGAAAAGCTGCTAATTCTGTTGTTTTCCTGGATTCATGCTGAGGCCACACATTAGATTAGTAGCAGTTTCTATATTCGCCCCCAGTTCCCAAAAGAACCTTCTCCACAGTCATCCATTCTAGCTCTTCACTCTATTCCCACGTCGGTCTCTGTGCAATTTTTTTTTTTTTTTTTTTTTTTGAGACAAGTTTTGCTCTTGTTGCCCAGGCTAGAGTGCAATGGCGCCATCTCAGCTCACTATAGCCTCTACCTCCTGGGTTCAAGCGATTCTCCTGCCTCAGCCTCCCCAGTAGCTGGATTACAGGCGCCCACCACCATACCCCACTAATGTTCTATTTTTAGTAGAGAGAGGGTTTCACCATGTTGGCGAGGCTGGTCTCGAACTTCTGACCTCAGGTGATCCGCCCACCTCAGCCTCCCAAAGTGCTGGGATTACAGGTGCCTTCCACCACGCCCAGCTAATTTTTTGTATTTTTAGTAGAGACGGGGTTTCACCATGTTGGCCAAGCTGGTCTTGAACTCCTGGCCTCAGGTGATCTGCCCACCTTGGCCTCCCAAAGTGCTGGGATAATAGGCGTGAGCCACCGTGGCCGGTCCACATTCTTTCTAGAAGCATTTAGTCATCAATTCAGTTTGAAGTGGTGCTTCCCTCCTACCCCCTCCATAACTCACTGTCCAGACCTCTCTCTCTGCTTTCCCTCTTTGTGATTTCTGGACATGTCCGAAGTCCATTATCATAAGCAACCTGGGAAAAGGAACTCTGGCTTATACAGTAGGGCTCAGGGAATATTCAATGAAATAATAAGTAACTTTTCTGCAGGGTGCAGTGGCTCATGCCTGTACTCCCAGCGCTTTGGGAGGATGAGGCAGGAGGATTGCTTGAGCCTAGGAGTTCGAGACCAGCCTGGGTAACATAGTGAGACTCTGGCTCTACAAAATAATAATAATAATACAACTTTTCTAGCTCTGAAAACCCATTAAACTTCCGGGAATATAGGAACTGAAGGATGGGAAAGAGGAAAGATTCCCCCCTCCGTTATTAGCTGCTGCCGGGGACTTACCTCTCTTCATGTTGAGGTGAGGAAATCAAGGGACAGACGGGGAAAGGCAGCTCTTCAGAGTCACACAGCAAGTGAGTGGCAGAGCCAGCAGCTAGATTCAGGCTGTGCGCGGCTGAGCGTTCCTTCCCTTCTGTTGGAGAGAGGCATCGGGGTGTTGAGGGGCTAATGTGTGGCTCCTGGAGCGGTCGTGTGGCACTGTGACAGTGACGTGATTTAATACATGCAAAGTCCTTAGGGCAGCCTGGGCACAGTAAGCGCATGGAAGTGTTTGCGGCATCATTTCTATATTACCCTCTGTTCTTCTTCCACACCCCTACTCCTTTCACCAGGCCCCTCATTTCAGGAGAGAGAAGAACCCTGACACTGTTAAATATGCCAGAACAGGCTGGGCGCTCACGCCTGTGATCCCAGCACTCTGGGAGGCCGAGGCGGGTGGATCACCTGAGGTCAGGAGTTTTGAGACCCTCCTGACCAACATGGTGAAACCCTGTCTCTACTAAAAATACAAAAATTGGCCGGGCGCGGTAGCTCAAGCGTGTAATCCCAGCACTTTGGGAGGCTGAGACGGGCGGATCACGAGGTCAGGAGATCAAGACCATCCTGGCTAACACGGTGAAACCCTGTCTCTACTAAAAATACAAAAAACTAGCCTGGCGAGGTGACGGGCACCTGTAGTCCCAGCTACTCGGGAGGCTGAGGCAGGAGAATGGCGTGAACCCGGGAGGCGGAGCTTGCAGTGAGCTGAGATCCGGCCACTGCACTCCAGCCCAGGCGACAGAGCAAGACTCCGTCCCAAAAAAAAAAAAAAAAAAAAAAAAAATTAGCTGGTCATGGTGGCACATACCTGTAATCCCAGCTACTCAGGAGGCTGAGGCAGGAGAATCACTTGAACCCGGGAGGCAGAGGTTGCAGTGAGCTGAGACTGCACCACTAGACTTCAGCCTGGGCAACAGAGGGAGATTCTGTCTCATAAATAAATAAATAAATAAATAAATAAATAAATAGAAAAGAAAAGGAAAGAAAAATGCCAGAACATCCAAAACATCGTTACTAGGCAGCGGTGAAAAGCTGGTGGGAAGCTTGGTGGACTAACCCCTCTCTGGTGGGATGACTTTCTGGATCTTTACAAACTCAAGGCCCAAGAACCGGATCTTGATTCGACATTGGTTGTTTTGTTTGTTTATTTGCTCTGGTGATGGGAACATGGAAAGGAGCCGTCCTCCTTTCCGTGCACAGGCCCCCAGCAGACCAGGAGTCCGGTGCCGCGCTTTGCAGGACCCTCGGGTCGGCGTGCTGGTCACCGTCACCCAGCGCAGTCTGCACCTGCAGAAGTGTTGCCCGAACCCTGTCTGTCAGGCCCTGCAGACTCGCTCAGGCCAGCCCCTCGGGAGTGTGAAGGCCCGGAATCCGTTTCTATCCTATTTCTCCCCATTGAACTGAAAGCCAGATTTCCCATCTGTCGGGTCGGAGGTGCATCAAGTCATCCCTGGGAGTTGGTGAGTCACAGCATCAGCCTGCAGCGCCGTGGGGCGGAGGGGTAAGCATACCGTGAGCAACTGGCATCTTCCTTCTTGGAACCCCGACAGACGGCGAGAGGAGACGGGACGGGCACGTACCCAGAAACTGCTTTCTTCCCAGGCTCCCTCCCCCAAACACAAGTTTTTGTGTGTGTGTTTTTTTGAGATGGAGTCTCACTCTGTTGCCCAGGCTGGAGTGCAGTGGCATGATCTCGGCTCACTGCAACCTCCACCTCCGCCGCCTGGGTTCAGCGATCCTCCTGCCTCAGTCTCCTGAGTGGCTGGGATTACAGGCACCCACCACCACGCCTGGCTAATTTTTGTATTTTTAGTAGAGATGGGGTTTCACCATGTTGGCCAGGCTGGTCTCGAACTCCTGACCTCAGGTGGTCCACCCGCCTTGGCCTCCCAAAGTGCTTGGATTACAGGCGTGAGCCACCGTGCCCGGCCTAAAAACAAGTTTTATTGCAAATTTGGAACAGGCCTCGGAGAAGAACTCTGAGAATTGAGACCGAAGTTCCCTTAGTGGGCTGAATGATTTCTGGGTTTCTATGCCGTTTCCATGTTGGAGCCTGATTGGATAAAAAGGAGTACAGCCTCCAGTACTAGCTGCTGAGCAAGGCAGCCCTGTGCACTGGGGAATTTTCAGCTAGGGTTTTTCATGAGCAGTTAGAGAACTAATTGGAACAGCAATTCTCCCACTCCAAACCCCGTTCTAGGGGCCGGTTGTTCGTTCTTCGCGTCTTTCCAGAGAGGGTGGTCATTCTGGACGTGGTATCTCAACCAGCCAAACAGTTGTCTTCCAGTCGGTGGAGTTGGGCTGGCTGGAACATCTGTACTGCCTCATTCCGGGCTGTTTGTGACCAGGAATATACTTGTTCATTCATTCACATTTGCTCATTCATTCACTGAAACTATTTGTGCAAGGTCCTGGGGTTACAGTGAATAACGGAGACGTGGTTCCTATCCTCCCAGAGACCTCAGTCTAGCAGGAGAGACAGGCATGGAACGTTTACAAGAGTACTGAGCATTGAGAAGGAGGGAGCGACGCAGGCCTTCCTGGTCTGGTGGGTAGGGAAAGCTCCCTGGAAGACGAGATATTTAAGTTAAGACCAGAAGGGTGAGTAGGAGTTACCCAGGCAGAGTGGGGGCAGAGCATTTTCGCCAGAGATACCAACCTATGCAAAAGTTCCGAGACAGGAAAAAGTAGAAGACAGCAAGGAGTAGAATGTGCCACATGAAGCTGAAAGGGGTGCAGAGGACTGGCCACAGGGCCCTTAGTCCACCAAAAGGATGTGTGGGTCTCTATCCTGACAGCAGTGACTCGGGAGGCTGAGGCAGGAGAATTGCTTGAACCTGGGAGGTCGAGGTTGCAGTGAGCCGCCGAGATTGCACCATTACACCCCAGCCTGGGGCACAAGAGCAAGACTCCATCTTAAAAAAAAAAAAAAAAAGGCCGGGTGCGGTGGCTCACGCCTGTAATCCCAGCACTTTGGAAGGTTGAGGAGGGCGGATTATGAGGTCAGGAGATCGAGACCATCCTGGCTAACATGGTGAAACCCCGTCTCTACTAAAAATACAAAAAATTAGCCAGGCATGGTGGCGGACGCCTGTAGTCCCAGCTACTTGGGAGGTTGAGGCAGGATAATGGCGCGTACCCGGGAGGCGGAGCTTGTAGTGAGCTGAGATCGCGCCACTCACTCCAGCCTGGGCGACAGAGACACCGTCTCAAAAAAAAAAAATAAAAGGAAGCCATAGACAGCTCTTAGTAAGAGGAATGACATGCCACGTGTTTTAGGATGTTTTAGAGCAATTCTTTTTTTTTTTTTTTTTTTTTTGAGACGGAGTCTCGCTCTGTCGCCCAGGCTGGAGTGCAGTGGCCGGATCTCAGCTCACTGCAAGCTCCGCCTCCTGGGTTCGGGCCATTCTCCTGTCTCAGCCTCCTGAGTAGCTGGGACTACAGGCGCCCGCCACCTCGCCCGGCTAGTTTTTTGTATTTTTTTAGTAGAGACGGGGTTTCACCGTGTTAGCCAGGATGGTCTCGATCTCCTGACCTCGTGATCCGCCCGTCTCGGCCTCCCAAAGTGCTGGGATTACAGGCTTGAGCCACCGCGCCCGGCCTAGAGCAATTCTTTAGTTGCTATGAGACGCTGGGAAACTCTTTCCTCTAATTAATCTTCATATCTTTGATGTCAGTCTCGTGAGCCTGGGACGGCTCCAACCAACGGACCCAGCCAAAACGTGGCCACTGTGGCCGGAGTCTCACCCTTCTTCACTCTCCTTTCGGGAGAACACGGGTCACGTGTGCTCGTTTCTCGTGCCAGCTCCTGGCACCGGCCTGTGTGTTCATGAGACTGAACTGACCAGCTCGGGACGAGGCGCCAAGAGCTTGGGGAAGAGGAAATTAGGAGTCACGAGGTTTCACGATCAGAACCCGAAAGTGCCTTATGGAAAATTTGCATGTCCTGGGTGCAGCTCAGCCTAAGAGAACCCGGTGCGGTGTGTGTGTCTGGCTTCTGGGAGAGGCAGCCAGAGGCACCGGCTTCCCTTGTGAAGGTGGCTGGGTCAGACTGCCCCCTCCCTCCACCCCTAAGTTTGTGAAGGTGAAATTTAGTTAGGAAGGACATCCAAAGCAGCGTGATGGGGAAGGACGACCAGCTGGGGATGGGGTGAGAGCTTGCCATCCGCCATCCTCCGTTTTCCCCAACCGGGTAGGGTTCTCAATGCTGTTGGCATTTATGACAGATGTTCTTGAGAGCAAGTCCTGCAGGACATTTTAACATTTCTGGCTTCTGCCTTTTGAAGGGTAGTAGCGACCCCTAGTTATTATGACCTCTTTGTTTTTTTTGAGACAGAGTCTCACTCTGTCGCCCAGGCTGGAGTGCAGTGGCGCAATCTCAGCTCACTGCAAGCTCCTCCCAGTGGGTTCAAGTGATTCTCCTGCCTCAGCCTCCCGAGTAGCTGGGACTACAGGTGCCTGCCACCACACCAGGCTAATGTTTTTGTATTTTTAGTAGAGATGGAGTTTCACCGTGTTAGCCAGGATGGTCTTGATCTCTTGACCTTGTGATCCACCTGCTTCGGCCTCCCAAAGAGCTGGGATTACAGGTGTGAGCCACGGCGGCCGGCCTATTGTGACCTCTTCAAATGCTCCCGCACGTTGTTATTTTTATTGACTTATTTGTTTTTTTGAGACAGGGTCTCGCTCTATCTCCCAGGTTGGGGTGTTAGTGGTACGATCTCAGCTCACTGAAGCCTTGATCTCCTAGGCTCAAGCAATTCTCCTGCCTCAGTCTCTTGAGTAGCTGGGACTACAGGTGCCCGCCACCACGCCTGGTTAATTTTGTTTTTTTTTTTTTGAGACGGAGTCTCGCTCTGTCGCCCGGGCTGGAGTGCAGTGGCCGGATCTCAGCTCACTGCAAGCTCCGCCTCCCGGGTTTACGCCATTCTCCTGCCTCAGCCTCCCGAGTAGCTGGGACTACAGGTGCCCGCCACCTCGCCTGGCTAGTTTTTTGTATTTTTTAGTAGAGACGGGGTTTCACCGTGTTAGCCAGGATGGTCTCGATCTCCTGACCTTGTGATCCGCCCGTCTCAGCCTCCCAAAGTGCTGGGATTACAGGCTTGAGCCAATGCGCCCAGCCCTAATTTTGTATTTTTAGTAGAGACAGGGTTTCACCACGTTAGCCAGGCTGGTCTTGAACTCCTGGCCTCAAGTGATCCGCCTTCCTTGGCCTCCCAAAGTGCTGGGATTATAGGCGTGAGCCTCTGTGCCCAGCCCAATTTAAGAATATTTTATTTTATTTTATTTTATTTTAGAGGAAGCCTCACTCTATCATGCCCAGACTAGAGTGCAGTGGCACGATCTCGGCTTACTGCAACCTCAGCCTCCCGGGTTCAAGCGATTCTCCTGCCTCAGCCTCCAGAGTAGCTGGGATTACAGGTGCCCGCCACCATGCCCGGCTACTTTTTGTAATTTTTTTAGTAGAGATGGGGTTTCACTATGTTGGCCAGGCCGGTCTCGAACTCCTGACCTCAGCTGATCCGCCCACATCGGCCTCCCAAAGTGCTGGGATTACAGGCGTGAGCTGCCACACCCGGCACATTTGAAGGTGTTTTAGCGAAGGTTTTGTCCGGCGGGATAGTCATTCTCCCCATGTCACTCCTGGGGGCTTCTGCTCTCTCCTGCCTGGACGGAGTTCCTCCTGACTCTCCCAGCTGTGTTCCCACCAGCAGCCTGCAGCCCCGTGTCCAAGCTGGAGATTGTTGTCCAGGCACTTGCGGGCCGCTTGGCAGGAAGCCTCCGGTGGCCGAGGTGCTGCTATGCGGCCACCAGATGGCGCTGGGGAGCACCCCACTGTCTGCCGCAGGACGGGCAGAGGCAGGACTGGACTGCAGAGGGAACTTGCCTTAAAGAGGCCTGGTCCTTAAAGACACAGCACACACGGCCTGACTGGCAGTCCCAGAGCCAGGCTCCACTGATGGCAGGCGCCCCTGGCTAGGCTCTGAGGTTCCTTTGCCCTCGCCTTGCTGAATGGTGAGCCTCTGACTCTCGTAGCCCGTCTCCTTGACGGCCTGCCCTGAGCTCCTGCACCCACTCCTGGGCCTGATGGGGACAGGGCCAGCCTGGTGGGTGGTGTCCGAGGTCCTGGCACAGCAGCGTAGGCCTGGGATGCGTCTGCAGAATTCTGGCTGAACGAGCAAGGAGCACGGCCAGCTTCGGGGCCGTGGTGACCACAGGAGGGCAGAGGGCCAGCGCGTGAGCGCTGGCCCCAGCTGGACGTGTTCTTGCTTCCCTTGGGGCTAAGGAGATTGGAGCCCCAGAACTGAATCTCTGGGTTTGGAGCCTTAGAGAATCCACTGTCTCTTCTGCTGGCATCTTTCTGAATGCTGATGGGGACTTGGTGGTAAGTAATGAGGAGGGGACTCCAGGCCCTGCTGTCCAGCCCTCGGAAAACTCTGCTGTTGACCTCTGGGTGGTGTCATCTGAGCCATGTCAAGTGAGGGCCATGTGAGCTGGGGCTTGGTGAGAGACCCTCCTAAAACTGTGGCTCGGGGGGTGCGTAATCTAAGCCAGCGGCTCTGTCCACGATTCTGCACTTGCTGTGGCCCCTGGCCGTGGGAACGGGGCTTCAACTCGGCCCCTGGGAAGTGTGTGGGGGCGTGTGGGGAGTGTCACAGCTGCAAGGACCTGATGTCACTGTGCCTTATCCTGCAGTGATGCCTAGAGAGGCAGCGAGAGGGGGAGCAGGTCTTCCCATGACTCAAGCTGACACAAAACTTCGGTGGAGAAATGACTAACTGGGAAGGGCTTTCAGTTCACCTCTGTTGCCTGGAGGTCTCACTGGCTACCGGAAAAGCCAGGAGGCTGAGCGGAGGGCAGGGGAGAAGAGGGCAAAAGACAGACTCCTAGGCTGAGCCTTCGCCCTTAGAGATGACGCTATGGAGGCCTGGGGAATTTTCTTTCCCCAGACTAGAGGGCCGAGAATGAATCTTAGAATAGTAAATGCTGCCCGGGTGCAGTGGCTCACGCCTGTAATCCCAGCTCTTTGGGAGGCTGAGGCGGGCAGATCACCTGAGGTTGGGAGTTCGAGACCAGCCTGGCCAACATGGCAAAACCCCATCTCTACTAAAAATACAAAAAATTAGCTGGGCGTGGTGGCGGGCATCTGTAATCCCAGCTACTCGGGAGGCTGAGGCAGGGGAACCGCTTGAACCTGGAAGGCGGAGGTTTCAGTGAGGCAAGATTGTGCCACTGCACTCCGGCCAGGCAACAAGACTCTGTCTGAAAAGAAAAAAAAAAAAAAAGAAGAATATAGGCTGCTTTACTGTACCAAGGAAATGGAAATGGAGCAAAGCGTGGCAAACAGGCCTCCCCAGGATCTGCCAGGAGAGTTTATAGTCTGCTGGGAGGTCATCTTCTTGATCCACCTGGGCACACTTTTTTTTTTTTTTTTTTTTTTTTTCCATGAGACGGAGTCTCACTCTGTCGCCCAGGCTGGAGTGCAGTGGCGAGATCTCAGCTCACTGCAAGCTCTGCCTCCCGGGTTCAAGCATTTCTCCTGCTTCAGCCTCCCAAGTAGCTGGGATTACAGGTGCCCACCACCATGCCCATATTTTTGTATTTTTAGTAGAGACGGGGTTTCACCATGTTGGCCAGGCTAGTCTTGAACTCCTGACCTCAGGTGACCCGCTGGCCTCGGCCTCCCAAAGTGCTGGGATTACAGACGTGAGCCACCGTGCCTGGCCCTGGGCGCACACCGTCTACAGATGTGAACACTGAGGCTGGAAATTCTTGAGATTGGCCAGAGGCATCAATGAAATGGGGTTTTGCCGGGACTGGCATTTGGGAGATTGTCACTGGACTTTGTTCAGCTTGTCTCCATGGTCATCTGGCCTGCTGTAGTAGATACGGTTTTCTTGGGAAACCAGTTCTCTTCCTACTTTATCATCAGTGGCCTTGGGAGGGTTCTGAAGTAACGCTGCGTGCCTCCGTCGTGTAGCTCTGATTTCTTCCTCCCTGAGTTTAACTTCATCCTGTTCGTTCCTTCATTCAGTAATTGTCGCTCAATGCAGAGATTACCCACGGGAACCCCAGATTCAGGCTTAGTTCGTTTCCAAGCATCGCCATCTGCTAGTTAGTCAGTGGCTTAGCCTCTCTGCACCTCAATTTTGTCCTCTGTGAAATGGAGATAATAGTAAATTGGCTTATTGTAAGGATTAGGTGAAATAAACTATGTAAAGCAGATAGAGCAGTGCCTGGCACTTAAGAACCACTCAATAGACCAGGCACGGTGGCTCACACCTATAATCCCAGCACTTTGGGAGGGTGAGCCAGGAGGATCTGCTTGAACCCAGGAGTTCGAGGCTGCAGTGAGCTGTGATAACGCACTGCACTCCAGACTGGGTGACAGAGCAAGACTTTGTCAAAAAATAAATAAATAAAAAAAAGCACTCCATAGCTGTTAGCTGTCATTAATTTTATTTGTTCAATGTGCATTATTGAATGCTTATCTGCTGGGCTTTCGGCAGAAAGCTGATCTGGAGGCACAGTGCAGTCATAGCTGCGTTGGGAGTCTACCTGAGCCTTGTTCACCCCCTGCCCCGAGCACTGGGTCTGCCTCTGCACGCACCGGGGCTCCCTGCATGGCCCCTGCATGGGAACATATTTTTGTCATCAGTGCTGACACCTCTGGGTGATCAAGGAAGCAGAGACTCCTGGGGCCTTCCTGTCGTGTGCAGTGGAGCTGAGCTGCTAACATGAGAAGGGAGGAAAAGTGGAGATACCCAGTTTTGGTTCTAGGGACCGTCCCCTTTTTTCCCTCTTGGTCAAGTGATTGGTAGAAGCAAGAGTTGCTTGTTGGAGAGGCCGTGAGTAGCACATGCTTGGGAATTAGGAGCAGGGCAAATGGCCTTGAAAATGGGATGTACCTTCTTCCCACTCAGCCCCTCATCATGAACCCAGTGCTCCTGGCAGTGCAACTAACCATGAAATTCCCTTTAAGTCCAGTGATGAGGCAGAAGCAGGCAGGTCACCCCGGGGCTGGAGAGCCGCAGACAGTTTGAGTCCACAGGCTGGAGGGAGGGCGGAGGAGGGTGGAGAGCACTGGCCCCATGGACTATCTGGGGAATGGTTAGAGAAGGGGTCTGGAGGAGGCAGCGTGATAGGTGGGGGTTCAGTGCCTTGGGGAGCACTGGCTGGTCCACATTTAGCTGAATCAGGAAGGTCTGTCTACCACAGCTCCCCGCTGCTCTGACAGATTGGGGTTGATGGCTGCGGTTAAGAGCACTTCAGGGTAGCATCATCTTTGGCAAAGCCCAGACGGGGACTCTTTTTTTTTTTTTTTGAGACGGAGTCTTGCTCTGTTGCCCAGGCTGGAGTGCAGTGGCGTGATCTCGGCTCACTGCAAGCTCCGCCTCCCAGGTTCACGCCATTCTCCTGCCTCAGCCTCCCAAGTAGCTGGGACTACAGGCGCCCGCCACCTCGCCCGGCTAATTTTTTGTATTTTTAGTAGAGATGGGGTTTCACCAGGTTAGCCAGGATGGTCTCGATCTTCTGACCTCGTGATCCGCCCGCCTTGGCCTCCCAAAGTGCTGGGATTACAGGCGTGAGCCACTGTGCCCGGGCTGAGAAGGACTCTTTAACTCCTTCCTTCCCAGTGCGTGATGTTGCATCTCCCCAACTCCTCAGTGCCAGGGATGTGGAGGTTTCTGTTCCCATCCCAAATCACTGTGGTGCTCAAAGGCTCACACGCTTATCTGTAGGGCCGAGGTTAGCATCTGGCCGTGTGGTGTTAACATCTACTGGAAGCCATCCAACAAAGGCATCAGGGGAATCTCGAAGTGTCTGCCCTTTCCCAAGCCACGTTGTCTGAGACAGACGTCTGGAGATGGAAGCGGGTTGACAGGGTTTCCCAGAGGGTGGTCTCTAACCCCATAGACCCGCAGAGATTTCTCAGAACCTTCACTACCCGGTGATCCGCAGTTAGCTGGCCGTGGAGGCAGCGTGCGTGGTGTTTAAGAGGATGAACAGGCCGGGCGCGGTGGCTTACGCCTGTAATCACAGCACTTTGGGAGGCCGAGGCGGGTGGATCACGAGGTCAGGAGATCGAGACTATCCTGACTAACAAGGTGAAACCCTGTCTCTATTAAAAATACAAAAATTAGCCGGGTGTGGTGGTGGGCGCCTGTAGTAGCAGCTACTCAGGAGGCTGAGGCAGGAGAATGGTGTGAACCTGGGAAGCAGAGGTTGCAGTGAGCCGAGATCTCGCCACTGCACTCCAGCCTGGGCAACAGAGTGAGACTCCATCTCAAAAAAAAAAAAAAAAAAAAGAGCATGAACAGACTGCCAGGGTTCAAGTCCCAGTCCTCACTTGCTCTCTGGGTGGGTTACTCAGCTGCTCAGGGCCTCGGTTTTCTCACCTGGAAAATGGAGAAAACAGAGATAACAGTGACATTCACAGTGAGATCACGCTAGTGAACGAAGCACTAAGCCGGGCACACAGTAGGCATTCTGTGTGTGTTATTAGAAGTTTTCCTCCCTAGAGCCCTCAAGATTTGTCTCTCCCTCTACCCTCTATTGTGCTGTGGAGTGGAAGGTCCGAGAGTGCCAGGATTGGACAGAATGTAGACAGAAAAAAGCAAACTATGGCAATGCGAAGGAAAGCAACTGCCACATTTTAGCTTGGAGGATGCTGAAAATAGCTTGTTCAAGCCTTTGTAGATAAAAATGTAAAATGTACGCAAATGTATGTGACTCACACAGAAGCATACATCCATGGCTCCTTCACAGTCAGCGCCGGATGTGGCCATCAGGAAAACCCCGCAGTGTGGGGAGAGGGCCGGGCTGTCTTGGTTGTTGTTGTTTTGAGGAGGGGACTGTACTGCTGCCTCCTGGGCTGGTGGCTCCTGGTGGCGGCAGCTCACGCCCCTGTTTCCACCTTTCTTCTGGGCTGTCTTCTGAGTGTTCCATGTGGGAAGAAGAGACGCCCTTGGCCCCTCATGGCTCCTCCAGCCTCGCGGTCCTCCGAGAGCCTGCTCGTTCCCTTCCCATGCCGAAGCTCTATTTCTGGAGCATCTCATTGGAGATGCACGCCCCCTCCCTGCCAAGCTCCAGGTGCCTGCTTGGCCCTCCCAATCCTGTGTGCCAGTCAGGGACGGTGGGAGGGTGACAGCTGTAGGGAGGGGCGGCAAGAGACAGCGCTGGTGCCTGACCAGGAGGATTGGGGCGGGGGTAGCCCAGGGGACGCAGGGAGGGGCTAATAATATTGAAAACCACTTGTGCCGCAGCCACCTGTAGAGGCTTCCCCACCCAGAGCATCATCCCCTGCGTCTCCCAGGGGCTCCCCAGCCTGTGATGAATGGGTGACCCCCATCTCCCCAGGGGCAGCTGCAGAGGCCTCTGCTCAAGCCGCTTATGGGGCTTCCTCTCAGCATCCTGGGGGAGGAGCTGCTTCTCCCCTTAAGAAGTAGATATGTGTGTGTCTGTTTGGAGTGAGGAGGACCGACCCCCACGCCCCTCCAGCGTTCTGCAGGTGCTGACCACACCCGGGCCCGGCAAAGGCCAGGCTGACTTAGCCTTCCTGGTGGGCCTCTGTAGGGCTGGGCTCCAAGAAGGTTTTCCCCTTAAGCTGCCTGGGGATGGGGTGGGGTGGGGACAGCTCCGGTATCTAAACTGTTACTCTGGGGTACTGGGCACCCTGGGTGGTCCCCACTGCTTCCCTTCCCCTGGGTTCAGGAAGGGGCTTCAGCCTCACTGCCCTGGACCCCGCTGGCCTGACTCCCCTCCCCTCCTTCCCTGCTGCAGGGTCACTTGGCCCAAAGAGGTCTATGTGGAAGCTGCCATGGCTGCCACAGAACCAGCCCACGGGAGACAGGCATGGGGCCCCCAATCTCTTCACTGCCCTTGGGCGAGGGGGTCTTCGTTAGAGGGAATTTCGTCTCTAAACGTTCTGTACTCAGGCGTCTTAACCCGACTTCCCACCATTTGTAGGTGATGATGCAAACAGGATTCGGGGTCCCCAGAAGGGGTCCTGGAGGGGAACACGTGGAGCCCCTGGTGCTTCTCCTGGCTCCAGTTCGTCCTCCGCCCAGCAGGGGCACATGTGGGACTGTCCTGGCCCCACGGCCCCGGGACTTCGGCCCTCCAGGGTCTCCAGCCGCCCCCCTCCATGTGTGGCGGGAACGGCCGCGCTCTGAGGTCAGGGGTGTGGAAAGGGACGAGCTGGGTTAGGTTCGGGAGGAGAGAGGCGCCTCCGCGGCGCGCAGGACGTTCACCTCGTGGGTGCCGCAGCGGGTCTGGCTGGGGAGGGGCCCGGCCGCGGTTCCCGCCCCCGAAGCCGCGCTTGGAGATCCCGGGCGGGAGGTGATGTCACCCCTGCGGCGCCCGGGCCCCCCACGGCACCTGGTCTGCGGGTCGCCAGGATCCTGCTGAGCCCGGCGCGGGGGGGGCGAGGGGGGCCTGGGTCTGCGCCGCCGCCCGGAGACCCCCGAGACCCCCGCGGCCCCTCCTCGCCCGGTGCCAGAGCCCCGCTGCCCAGTTAGCCCGGCCGGGGGCGTCCTGCGGGGGGCGGAGCCTCGAGGAGATTGGTCCCGCCCTGCCCCCGCCGCAAAGCCCCGCCCCGCCACGAAGCCCCGCCCCCGCCCCGCCCCCCGCGAAGTTGCTCGTCGGCTCCAGGATCCGCAGCTGAGCTCTGCGCGGCCGCAGGGGCCGGGAGGGTTCGGGAGGGTTTTGGGGGCGCCCGCCCCGCCCTCGCCCCCGCCCCGGCCGCTGCGCGCTCCTCCCGGGGACCTGGTTCCAGGCCTCCTCGCCCCGCCGCGCTCGCAACTTCGGCCTCCCCCGGCTCCCGCCCGCCCTCCCTCCTTTGTTGCGCGATGAGGGTCGGGTTTCGGATCTGACCGAGCTGCCGCCGCGGGATGGAGCCGCTCAGCCACCGGGGCCTGCCGCGCCTGTCCTGGATCGACACCCTCTACAGCAGTACGTGCGCTGGGCGGGGGCGGAGCGGGGGCGGGACCCCAGGATCGAGGTCGGGACCCCAGGATCGGGGTTGGGACCTCAGGCGCCGGACTGGTCTGGGGAGCGCGGGCGGGTGCGGGATCGGGGTCCGGATTGGGGTCGGGGTGGGAATCAGCATCAGGGTCGGGACCCAGGCGCCGGGCTGGTCCTGGGGGCGCGGGCGGGGGTCCCCAGAGCGGGTTCCCGCGGGCCGGGGGCGGGGACCGTGGGCGGACCGAGCCGAGAGCTGTACCCCCCTTCCCACCTGTTGTGAATCTGGCCTCTGCGAGCCTCGGGTGAGGGAGACCCTTCGGGGTGCTGCCCCCGCCCCCGGACCAGTAGCTTCTCTGTCCAGGCTGAAGCCTAAAAGCCATTTTGAGAAAGTCGTTGGCACCCGAGTTTGCCACCCAGGGGCACTGGGGCTGTGTGGGGTTCGGGGCCCGGGGGTTCGGGGCAGGGGTGGGATCGAGTGGGAGGGGAGACGGTGGGTACAGATATCCGCGGGGGCCCTTTGGATGTGGGAGCTGAAAATCCCGGGCTCAGCAGTCTTTCCTGCCAGCCTCATCACCACCCCCACCCTCATCATCACCACCACCCTCAGAAGGGAAAAAAAAAAACAAACCTTCTCGAGTTCTCCACCCCCTCGCTCCCAAATCTGCCTGGGTCATGTGATTGGTCTTGCGTGGCCCCAGGGGACACATAACTGATCACAGGTAATGGGGGGGTTTGGGGCGATCGGAGAGCCACCCCCCCACCCCCCCACCGCCCCTTTTGCGGGTGCTAGAATGGCACCGCCCCTTCTCTCCACCCCTCCCTGAGACACCTTCGCTGGATGCGCTCAGGGATTAGGAAGATGGTCCTCCTGGGCTTACATAGTGGATTTCACCCTTCCTAAGGCCCACGTGAGTGGGACCCTCCCACTCTCTCAGCTCATCTTCCAGGCAGGAGTTGGGGGAGGCGGGTGGGGCCAGGTGGAGCCTGGTTCAGCCTGATTCTAGGCACTGGATGCCATAGAACAGGAGCATTTGTTTTATTTTATTTATTTATTTATTTATTTATTTTGAAACGGAGTCTGGCTCTGTCACCCAGACTAGAGTGCAGTGGAGGATCCTGGCTCACTGCAGCCTCTGTCCCCTGGGTTCAAGTCTCTGCTCACTGCAGCCTCTGTCCCCTGGGTTCAAGTGATTCTTCTGCCTCAGCCACCCGAGTAGCTGGGATTACAGGAACCCACCACCATATCTGGCTAATTTTTTGTATTTTTACTAGAGACGGGGTTTCACCATGAGGTCAGGATGGTCTCGAACTCCTGACCTCAGGTAATCTACCGGCCTTGTCCTCCCAAAGTGCTGAGATTACAGGCATGAGCCACCGTGCCCGGCCAACAAGGGCATTTTTAAGCGTCATCCCAGCTAGAGTTCCTTGATAAGTCATATGCGGGGGGGGGGGGTGGGAGGAGTAGAAAAGGGTATTGCCTCGAACCCCAGAGTCTTACCCTGGAGGCTCTGTGGTACCCAACATTTAACCTCTGACCTCAGCATCCCCTTGGGTCCAGGTCATTCCCTGTATCTTCTTCTCCACCCGCCGCCTCCTCCATCCCAGGTTCCTTCCTCTCCTCCCCCCAGGAGCTGTCCTTGTGATGGTTCATTCTGCTTTGGTTTCTCAACATCAAAGGGGCAAAGCCGGATCCCCCGGGTGTGGGTCCTGTGCCAAGTGCCGCCGCTCCATCTGCTCCTTCCCCTGCAGAGGCCAGCGTCGTTGGGTGAAGGTCACGGCCCACGGCTGTGTGGCATGTGTGTGCACGTGTGTCTGCATGAATGGGGGCACACATCTGTTCAGAGCGCCGGTGCAGATCAGCTCCTGACCCGAAGGCAGGATTAGTGACCCTGTCTTAGCTGTGCGCTTGCAAACAGCTTGCAAACAGCCGTCATAACAATGCCTCAGATTCACATGTGCTTAGGTTCCTGAGTATTTCTGGCTCTTTGCAAAACCCAGTTCTTGTTTCCCTATTTCCTGAAGTGTGGAATCCTATGGAAACCTGTCTCTAGCTTTCTCTGTGGCAGAAGACGACTCCCCTGACCTGATCATTTCCAAGGCTTCCATAGCCCACCCTCTTTCCCCCATGCCTGGAGCAAAAAAGCAAAATTGCTTGAGGCCACCTTACAAATTCCTGACCAGAGGAATGCCAGAAAAGGGAATTAGGCCAAGGCCTCTTAGGGGGCTCTGTTGGGCAGCCCTGATTCAGGCAGACTGGCACCTGGGCTGTCGACCCTCCTGCTGCTGCCCTGGCCTCTGGGCGGCTCCTGGGGTGGCCTGGATGGTGGGTGGGAGGGGGCGCTGATATGGCTGCAGTGTGAGGAGTCCCTGCCTCCCACTTCTGAACATCTTATTGGAGAGCTGTAGCAGGAGGCTTCCTGGGGAGGTGCTGTGCAGTCATGTTTGGGCTGTTAGCCATCAACTTTCCTCTTGACAAGAGCCTAAATTAAAACAAATACCCAGGCTGTCATTTGCCTGGCAGTATGGTTTTGTGGCTCCCAGAGGAAGTTCCTCTGCTTCTCAGGAAGCTGTTTGCCTACCAGGCTCGCAGTCCTGGGTGACAAATCTCCACAAAAGCCAGATCCATAGGGAACTGTAAAGGTGGTATACTCAGGGCGTAGGGCGGCAGTGTGACTTTGAGATGGGAATGACTCAGTGGTAGAGGTTCCCTGCCTTCCCCTCTCTGAGCATTGTTCCTGGTGGCAATGATAATAGCATTTCCAGAGCACCTGCTGAATGGCAGGCACTGGGATGGGCACTTTCTCTCCCTCCCTCCCTCCCTCCCTCCTTCCTTCCTTCCTTCCTTCCTTCCTTCCTTCCTTCCTTCCTTCCTTCCTTCCTTCCTTCCTTCCTTCCTTCCTTCCTTCCTGTCTCTCTCTCTCTTTTTCTCTCTTTCTCTCTCTCTCTCTTTCTCTTTCTTTTCTGAGACAGGGTCTCCCTCTTTGCCCAGGCTGGAGTGCAGTGGTGCGATCTCAGCTCACTGCAACCTCTGCTTCCTGGATTCAAGCAATTCCCCAACCTCAGCCTCCTGAGTAGCTGGGATTACATGTGTGCACCACCACAACCCAGCCAATTTTTGTAGTTTTAGTAGAGAGAGAGTTTCACCGTATTGGTCAGGCTGGTCTTGAACTCCTGACCTCATGTCATCTTCCCACCTTGTCCTCCCAAAGTGCTGGGATTACAGGCGTGAGCCACTGCGCCTGCCCTGTGCTAGGCACTTTCTATCCATTTTCTCCAAACCTCACAACTCTGCAACTCTTACAGATTAGGAAAGAGAGGCTCAGTTAGCACAAATCATATACCTAAGATCACATAAGTAACAAATAACTGAGCTGGAATTCAGATTGTACCCTAGAATAATGAGGAGGACCCTGAGTGCCCCCTGGGTATGTCTGAGTTGATTCAAGGCCTTGAAATGTCACGGAACGGGGGGCACCATTCTCTACAGTCCTCTTTGGCAGAGTTCTCCCTGAAACGGTCTGGCAGAGTAAATGGCTTCAATGGATCTGACCCCAACCTGGCCCTGTGCCTCTTGTAGGACCTGGGGGCTGGGCCTGGAGCCCAAGCAGGGACAGCAGAGGCTCTGTCTGAGCTCACTGAGGCTGGTGACTCTCTGCTCCTAAGGTACCAGCCTGCCAGCCAGCCCCTCCCCTCACTCACTTCTTGCCTTTGGGGTTGGCAGTTCATTCTTTCTGGTTTTGCCAGGAGGAGTGTGCCCACTTCCATCACAGGTTTGGTGGTCGTTTGATGAAGGGTGGGCAGCAAACGCCCCATCTCTCCTATGGTAGAAGTACTGAAGGGCTGGGGTAAGTGTGATTTGTCTGACTCAAGGAGAAGGGTTGGATCCCTGCTACCAGGGACTCTGGGACTGATGGGAGCAGAGTCCTTTGCCTGTGGAGTGACAGATGGTTTCAGACATCCCCCAGTTCCTATGTCTGCACCACTCATTTGCCTGCATTAATGTAGCAATGTCAGTTTCACCCCTCAGTACCTTACCTAGATTCTCTCCCTGGGGCTGGTGTGATGCTCTCTCTGAGGCTTTTTCTTTTGTTTTTGTTTTTTTTTGAGACAGAGTCTCGCTGTCTCGCCCAGGCTGGAGTGCAGTGGCACGATCTCGGCTCACTGCAACCTCCACCTCCCTGGTTCAAGCGATTATCTTGCCTCAGCTTCCTGAGTAGCTGGGATTAGAGGAGCCCGCCACCACGCCCGGCTAATTTTTGTATTTTTAGTAGAGATGGGACCATGTTGGCCAGTCTGGTCTCCAACTCCCGACCTCAGGTGATCCACCTGCCTTGGCTTCCCAAAGTGCTGGGATTACAGACATGAGCCACTGCGCCCTGCCATGTTTTCTTGGTTATAAGCCCTCTATGTCTTTTACCACCCTTTCCACTAAACACTTACCATCTTCTCTTTGTTTTTATTTTATTTTTTATTTTCCCAATCCCGTGGGATTAGATTGGATTAAATTAAGTTCTGCGGAGTAGCCCAAAATGGGGGCGGAGCTGTGCTCTGAAACTGTCTCTGTCCCTGGGATTCTCCAAGCAGATCTGGATTAAGACATACGTGTGCCCCAGGCAGGTTGATTATCTGGCACCTCTTCAAATGGAAAATCTTTATATTTGGGTTTAGGACTTATTTAGAGGAGAGGCAAAGGCTACATTTAAAGCCTCTCCCTTTTCCATTTCAGCCTCCATTTGGTCCCAAGTAATTTAGTCCTGGTCTCAAACATACCTTCCCTACTGAGCCAAGCAAGAGCCTGCAGTGACTTGGCCCTCATGGAAGGCAGAACGTGACCATCTGTTGTTACTAGAGCCTGCCTTTTGGAGCTCACTTCTCTTACCCCAAGCAACATTTCCAAGGGCGATTTCAGTCTCTTTTGGTATTTTCTTGCCCTTTATAGACTCAGTGCCTCATCCATGGGCCAGGAAAGTATCTGGGGCAGTGGGGATGCAAGCCTGTCTCCAGGTGATCATGAGCCTGCCTCAGTTTCTCATCTGAGCCCTACGTTTCCTACACCAGGGACCAAGCCACTTGACTGACAGCCTGTGTGCGTTTGATCAGAGCAGCTCAGTTCTCGCGGCCGTATCAGACCACTCCACGTGTGCTAGTGAGCGCCTGCTGGCGGATGTTCACATGTTCTCTGAATAGCCCAGTAATGTATTCCTTTTTGTCAACACCGGCCCATAATCGTCATGGCTGCTGGAGTCTCAGAGGTGGGGCTGACGGAAGAATTAAGTCATCTACTCAGAGAAACTGAAGTTTTTGTGGTCGTGATTGTTGCTACTGTTGTTCTTTGGGAAAAGGAAGGAAATTTGTGGAGAATTGGCTGGAAGATGCTGCTAGGAGGCTGGAAGATGGGGAATGGTGAGGAGGCTCTGCCTCACTCTTGGGGTAGGATGGAAGACTTGTTCTCTGTCTGAGGTACGATCTGCTTTCTGGGACGATTCCGGTACCTTCCTTGTGCCCGTTCCTCTGAGGGAGGGCATGACGGCTCTCATGGGTGTTGTGTGGATTAATTCATATGTATAAAGTGCTTTGAAGGTGAGGAGTGCTGTTGAGCTGCTCAGCTGTCTGGCTCATCCGCTCTTCATCCGGGAAAGCTTTGAGGGACTGGGAAAGGCTGGCACGTGACTTAGGAAGGGGCAGGGAATGTGGCAAGAGGACTGGCAGGAACGGTATTGGACCAGCTTTGAGGCGGCGCCTCCCCAGCGGCTCCTGCACAGGCCCTCCATAGGTTTTGGTTGCCTGAGTATGGGCAGGAAAAGAAAACTCAAGTTCTTGGCTCCTTGAGCTCCTCCCCCAGCAGAAATCCCTGTTAGCTGAAACCTGTTCGCTGGCCCGTTCACGAGCTTCCTGGTGTGTGGATCTGGTCGTTGTAGTCGCTTGTAGTGGAGTCAGAGACCCCCAAGGGAGTCTTGTGCTTTGCTAGGGTGTGTGATTGGAAGACTTCACTGCCAGTGTTTGCGGCAGCTGTTTGGCTCAGCTCGAGCCCTTTGGGGCAAACCGAGGGCAGACAGCTTCAAGACAACCCCACACCCGCTGACCCTGCCAGGCCCTTGGTGGTGGCAGGTGACGGTGATGTGTGTGGGGTGGGCTGAGGTGATGTGTGTGGGGTGGGGGCTGTGGGGTGGGCTGATGTGTGTGGGGGTGGGCTGAGGTGATGTGTGGGGGGTGGGCTGAGGTGATGTGTGTGGGGTGGGCTGAGGTGATGTGTTGGGGTGGGGCTGAGGTGATGTGTGGGGGGGGTGGGCTGAGGTGATGTGTTGGGGGTGGGGCTGAGGTGATGTGTGGGGGGTGGGCTGAGGTGATGTGTTGGGGGTGGGGCTGAGGTGATGTGTGGGGGGTGGGCTGAGGTGATGTGTGTGGGGTGGACTGAGGTGATGTGTGTGGGGTGGGCTGAGGTGATGTGTGCGGGGGTGGGCTGAGGTGATGTGTGTGTGGGGTGGGCTGAGGTGATGTGTGTGGGGTGGGCTGAGGTGATGTGTGTGGGGTGGGCTGAGGTGATGTGTGTGGGGTGGGCTGAGGTGATGTGTTGGTGGGGGTGGGGCTGAGGTGATGTGTGTGGGGTGGGCTGAGGTGATGTGTGTGGGGTGGGCTGCTGAGGTGATGTGTGTGGGGTGGGCTGAGGTGATGTGTGTGGGGTGGGCTGAGGTGATGTGTGGGGGGTGGGGCTGAGGTGATGTGTGTGGGGTGGGCTGAGGTGATGTGTGTGGGGTGGGCTGAGGTGATGTGTAGGGGGTGGGCTGAGGTGATGTTTGGGGTGTGGGCTGAGGTGATGTTTGGGGTGTGGGCTGAGATGATGTGTGTTGGGGGTGGACTGAGGTGATGTGTGGGTGTGGGCTGAGGTGATGTGTGGGGGGGTGGACTGAGGTGATGTGTGGTGGGTGGGCTGAGGTGATGTGTGGGGGGTGGACTGAGGTGATGTGTGTGGGGGGGGCTGAGGTGATGTGTGTGGGTGGGCTGAGGTGATGTGTGGGGGGTGGGCTGAGGTGATGTGTGGGGTGTGGGCTGAGGTGATGTGTGGGGTGGGCTGAGGTGATGTGTGGGGGGTGGGCTGAGGTGATGGGGGTGGTGGACTGAGGTGATGTGTGGGGGGTGGGCTGAGGTGATGTGTGGGGTGGGCTGAGGTGATGTGTGGGGTGGGCTGAGGTGATGTGTGGGGTGTGGGCTGAGGTGATGGGGGTGGTGGACTGAGGTGATGTGTGGGGGGTGGGCTGAGGTGATGTGTGGGGCGTGGCTGAGGTGATGTGGGGGGTGGGACTGAGGTGATGTGTGGGGGGTGGGCTGAGGTGATGTGTGGGGGGTGGGCTGAGGTGATGTGTGGGGGGTGGGCTGAGGTGATGTGTGGGGCGTGGTCTGAGGTGATGGGGTGGTGGGCTGAGGTGATGTGTGGGGGGTGGGCTGAGGTGATGGGGGTGGGACTGAGGTGATGTGTGGGGGGTAGGCTGAGGTGATATGGGGGGCATGGTCTGAGGTGAATTGTGGGGGGTGGGGCTGAGGTGATGTCGGAGGTTGGACTGAGGTCATGTGTGGGGGTGGGCTGAGGTGATGTTTGGGGTGTGGGCTGAGGTGATGTGTGGGGGGTGGGCTGAGGTGATGTTTGGGGTGTGGGCTGAGGTGATGTGTTGGGTGGACTGAGGTGATGTTTGGGGTGTGGGCTGAGGTGATGTGTTGGGGTGGACTGAGGTGATGTTGGGGGTGGGCTGAGGTGATGTGTTGGGGTGGACTGAGGTGATGTTTGGGGTGTGTGCTGAGTGATGAGTTGTGGGGGTGGACTGAGGTGATGTGTGGGGTGGTCTGAGGTGAATGGGGGGTGGGGCTGAGGTGATGTGTTGGGGGTGGACTGAGGTGATATGGGGGGGTGGTCTGAGGTGAATTGTGGGGTGTGGGCTGAGGTGATGTGTTGGGGGTGGACTGAGATGATGTTTGGGGTGTGTGCTGAGGTGAGTGTGTGGGGGGTGGGCTGAGGTGAATTGTGGGGGTGTAGGCTGAGGTGATGTGTGTGGGGTGGACTGAGGTGATGTTTGGGGTGTGGGCTGAGGTCACGTGTGGGGGGGTGGACTGAGGTGATGTGTGGGGGGGTGGGCTGAGGTGATGTGTGGGCGTGGTCTGAGGTGATGGGGGGTGGTGGACTGAGGTGATGTGTGGGGGGTGGGCTGAGGTGATGGGGGTGGACTGAGGACTGAGGTGATGTGTGGGGTGTGCTGAGGTGATGTGTAGGGGGTGGACTGAGGTGAGGTGATGGGGGTTGGACTGAGGTGATGTGTGGGGTGGACTGAGGTGTGGGGGTGGGACTGAGGTGATGTGTGGGGGGTAGGCTGAGGTGATATGGGGGGCATGGTCTGAGGTGAATTGTGGGGGGTGGGGCTGAGGTGAATTGTGGGGGTGGGGCTGAGGTGAGGTGATGTCGGGGTTGGACTGAGGTCATGTGTGGGGGTTGGGCTGAGGTGATGTTTGGGGGGTGTGGGCTGAGGTGATGTGTTGGGGGTGGACTGAGGTGATGTTTGGGGTGTGGGCTGAGGTGATGTGTTGGGGTGGACTGAGGTGATGTTTGGGGTGTGGGCTGAGGTGATGTGTGTGGGGTGGACTGAGGTGATGTTTGGGGGTGTGGGCTGAGGTGATGTGTTGGCGGTGGACTGAGGTGATGTGTGGGGGTGGACTGAGGTGATGTTTGGGGTGTGTGCTGAGATGAGTTGTGGGAGTGGACTGAGGTGATGTGTGGGGTGGACTGAGGTGATATGGGGGGCGTGGTCTGAGGTGAATGGGGGGTGGGGCTGAGGTGATGTGTTGGGGGTGGACTGAGGTGATATGGGGGGCGTGGTCAGAGGTGAATTGTGGGGTGTGGGCTGAGGTGATGTGTTGGGGGTGGACTGAGATGATGTTTGGGGTGTGTGCTGAGGTGAGTTGTGGGGGTTGGGCTCAGGTGAATTGTGGGGTGTAGGCTGAGGTGATGTGGGGGGGTGGACTGAGGTGATGTTTGGGGTGTGGGCTGAGGTCACGTGTGGGGGTTGGGCTGAGGTGATGTTTGGGGTGTGGGCTGAGGTAATGTGTTGGGGGTGGACTGAGGTGATGTTTGGGGTGTGTGCTGAGGTGAGTTGTGGGGAGTGGACTGAGGTGATGTGTGGGGTGGACTGAGGTGATATGGGGGGCGTGGTCTGAGGTGAATGGTGTGGGGGGGGGGCTGAGGTGATGTTTGGGGTGTGGGCTGAGGTGATGTGTTGGGGGTGGGACTGAGGTGATGTGTGGGGGGTAGGCTGAGGTGATATGGGGGGCATGGTCTGAGGTGAATTGTGGGGGGTGGGGCTGAGGTGATGTGGGGGGGGTTGGACTGAGGTGATGTGTGGGGGTTGGGCTGAGGTGATGTGTTGGGGGTGGACTGAGGTGATGTTTGGGGTGTGGGCTGAGGTGATGTGTTGGGGGTGGACTGAGGTGAATTGTGGGGGTGTGGGCTGAGGTGATGTTTGGGGGTGGACTGAGGTGATGTTTGGGGTGTGGGCTGAGGTGATGTGTTGGGGGTGGACTGAGGTGATGTGGGGTGGGGTAGAGTATCCTCTCCGTTCCGTATTCTTGGTGCTTTCCTCATAGTGACTGTACGGGGTGGGGAGAGTTCTGCAGCTTGCCCATCTCTAGGGTTGTGATGGGGGGAGGTTCTTTGTGACATGTGATCTCGGCTCGTCTCCACAAGTGAGAAAGTCCATTGCTGCTCTGGGGAATAACTTGCTTTTTTTTTTTTTCTGTTTCTTTCTTTTTTTTTTTTTTTTTGAGACGGTGTCTCACTCTGTTGCCTAGGCTGGAGTGCAATGGCGTAATCTCGGCTGACTGCAACCTCCACCTCCTGGGTTCAAGCGATTCTCCTGCCTCAGCCTCCCGAGTACCTGGGATTACAGATGCCCACCACCATGCCTGGCTAATTTTTGTATTTTTAGTAGAGATGCGGTTTTACCATGTTGGTTAGGCTGGTCTCGATCTCTTCACCTCGTGATCCACCCACCTTGGCTTCCCAAAGTGCTGGGATTTCAGGTGTGAGCCACTGCTCCTGGCCCGGGAGTAGCTTGCATTTCTTAGGGCAAGATATGGTCAGTTGGGGACATGGTGATCCTGGGAGGCAGTGGGAATGTTCCACTGGTCCCTGAAGCTTAAGGAGAACCTGACCCAGACCTTGTGAAGGGGGGAGGGAGAAAGAAATCAGGGCAATAGGCAGGCTATGGAAGGCACCCCCATTTGGAGGCTGAAGATAATGCCCAGTCCTACCCCTGCCTTGGCATTTGGCAAAGAGTCCTTTGAACCAGCTGAGGCCGTGACTACTTGTGGATGGGGCAGCAGGTTCAGCTGAGGCCGTGACTACTTGTGGATGGGGCAGCAGGTTCTCTGTCCCCGGATCGAGACCTGACTGGGGCCTCTCACTCAGTTTTCTCATCCAGGCTTTATCCTGCATCCTCCTCCTGCCCTTCCTTCCTCCCCACACACCAGAGCAAAAGATGAATCTGGGTTTACCGGCCAGACGGAAAATGTCAGAGTCAGCCTGGGCTTCAGTAGATGGGGCCAGATGGGGTGGGCTCTATGGTGACCTGATTGATTGATTGGGTGCCACTCCCCTCTTTCTTCTTTTTTTGAGATGGAGATTCACTCTTGTTGCCCAGGTTGGAGTGCAATGGCATGATCTCGGCCCACTGCAACCTCTGCCTCCCGGGTTCAAGCAATTCTCCTGCCTCAGCCTCCCGACTAGCTGGGATTATAGGCATGTACCACCATGCCCAGCTAATTTTGTATTTTTAGTAGAGATGGGATTTATCCATGTTGATCAGGTTGGTCTCGAACTCCCGACCTCAGGTGATCGGCCTGCCTCAGCCTCTCAGATTTCTGGAATTACAGGCATGAGCCGCGCCCAGCCTCACTCCCCTCCTTCTTGTCCCTGCCCTCACCTCTGATGCCTTAGTATGCCTCTAGGTCACAAGTGGACATGGCAGATGTGATAGGGCATTTTGCCTAAGGTGAGCAAGGTCTCCAGAAAGGCTTGGGTGGCTGGGAGGCCTCAGGTAAACCAGAGCCAAGGGAGCTCAGAGTCCTTGTCACTCTGGGCAGCGTGGCTGTTGGCCTCCCCAGGGGCATCGGTGGAGCTGGTGCTGCCTAGGGAAGCCCGGTATTGACCAGGGATCTATGGGTTTACTTGGGGCTGTTGGGGAAGGATGTGACCATCATTACCTTCGTGGGATTGAGGGGCTGCTTCTGTGAGTGTTCTGGGCTAACCCCTTCCTCTTGGGCATCCGCTCCTGGGCAGCAGCAAAGGTTTAATGGGTCGAGATTATGGGGACCAAAGACGCGGTGTAATTAAGCCAGTTATTTCTCTAACTGGGAGCATCTACTCCTCACAGCCGCAATTGACTTCCTCACTTGTGGTTACCCCGTTCGGTGTGCACTACCTTGGGCCTAACAACCCATATGTCATCTTTTTGAATGAGTCTCTCCCTTGAAGGCGACATTTTAGGAGAAAGACCCCTCTGGGAATTGTGGGGTCAGGGTGACAGTGTGTGCTATGCAAGGATGCCCCCTGGAGTTGTTCTGTGCAATGGCGCCCATGGGGCCCTCTTTGGGAACTGTGTCTGGGCTCTGTAGAGGGACATGGAAACCTCATCCTTGAGTCTCCCAGGATCCTGGGGCCCAGTGTAAAGAAAGTCCATCAGTCCTGCTGGGTTCATAGAAATTAGTTTCTAATTTGGTCTAGAAAGAATGGAAGAGACAGGCTGGGCACAGTGGCTCACGCCTGTAATCCCAGCACTTTGGGAGGCTGAGGTGGGTGGATCACCTGAGGTCAGGAGTTGGAGACCAGCCTGGCCAACATGGTGAAACCCTGTCTCTACTAAAAATACAAAAATTAGCCAGGCATGGTGGTGGGCGCCTATAATCCCAGCTACTCAGGAGGCTGAGGCAGGAGAGTTGCTTGAACCTGGGAGGCGGAGGTTGCAGTGAGCCAAGATCACACCATTGCACTCCAGCCTGGGCGACAGAGTGAGACTTCATCTCAAAATAAACTAAGTTAATTAATTCAAGGTCACAGACTACAAGCCAGGAATTGTGCACTAGGTTGGCCCCGCTCTAAACTGTGCTCTGTCTCCCACATTCTTACCCTTCACAGTGGTGCCAGTAGAGGCTCCTTGACGCTGATATTTCACTGAGGTTGATGGATCTGGGTTCATTTCTCTAGCTAGAAAGACAGTTGTGAAGGCTGCATCTTGCCCCCAACCCCCCATGATATGAGGAGACAGCCCTCTGCCCCCAGGTATTCTGGAAGCACTGGGAGCATCCACCAACGGGGCTGCCTCTTCCTAGAGGGATGAGCCTAAGGAAATGTCCTCATGGGCACTTGGAGCCCACGTGCCCGCATTACCCACCTGCCTGCATTACCCACGTGCCTGCATCATTACCCACGTGCCTGCATTACCCACGTGCCCGCATTACCCACCTGCCCGCATTACCCACCTGCCCGCATTACCCACGTGCCTGCATCATTACCCACGTGCCCGCATTACCCACCTGCCTGCATTACCCACCTGCCTGCATTACCCACGTGCCTGCATCATTACCCACGTGCCTGCATCATTACCCATGTACCCGCATTACCCACCTGCCCGCATTACCCACCTGCCCGCATTACCCACGTGCCTGCATCATTACCCACGTGCCCGCATTACCCACGTGCCCGCATTACCCACCTGCCCGCATTACCCACCTGCCCGCATTACCCACGTGCCTGCATCATTACCCACGTGCCCGCATTACCCACCTCCCCGCATTACCCACCTGCCCGCGTTAGCCACCTGCCCGCGTTACCCACCTGCCCGCGTTACCCCCGTGCCCGCGTTACCCACGTGCCTGCGTTACCCACGTGCCTGTGTCATTACCCACATGCCTGCATTACCCACCTGCCTGCATCATTACCCACGTGCCCGCATTACGCACGTGCCTGCATTACCCACGTGCCCGCGTTACCCACATGCCCGCGTTACCCACCTGCCTGCATTATTCCTGTGCCTGTGTTACCCACGTACCTGCATTACTCACATGCCTGCATCATTACCCACGTGCCTGCATTACCCACATGCCTGCATCATTACCCACGTGCCTGCATTACCCACCTGCCTGTATTATCCATGTGCCTGTGTTACCCACGTACCTGCATTACCCACATGCCTGCATTACCCACGTGCCTGCATTACCCATGTGCCCGCATTACCCACCTGCCTGCATTACCCATGTACCTGCGTTACCCACGTGCCTGCGTTACCCACGTACCTGCATTACCCACGTGCCTGCATCATTACCCACGTGCCTGCATCATTACCCACGTGCCTGCATCATTACCCACGTGCCCGCATTACCCACCTGCCTGCATTACCCACGTGCCTGCATTACCCACATGCCTGCATTACCCACATGCCTGCATTACCCACCTGCCTGCATCACCCACGTGCCTGCATCATTACCCACGTGCCTGCATTACCCACGTACCTGCGTTACCCACGTACCTGCATTACCCACATGCCTGCATTACCCACATGCCCGCATTACCCACCTGCCTGCATTATCCATGTGCCTGTGTTACCCACGTGCCTGCGTTACCACGTTCCTGGGATTATTGGCAAGAAATGCTGATTGTTAACATACACAAACACACCCCCCCACACACAAACACACACAAACACAAACACACACCCTCAACACAAACACAAACACAAAGAAAGGGAGAGTGAGAATAGACTTTGGCATTTGGGATGGAGCAGGGCCGGTGCCCAGTTTCTAGAGCGAGGCCAGGGGCAAGGACATGGGGATTTGGCAGAGCCCAATCGTGCTGGCCTTGCTCTCCAGCCTTTTAAAATCCACCTCCACAGTTTCGAAAGGAGAATAAAGAGAGCCCTCAGCCATAAATCAGGCCACTGAGCACCGAGGTCCTTTGCTGAGGCCCAGGGCCTGCTGGGCTGCAGAGCCAGCTGCTGTGTTTGAACTCTCCCGCGTGCAGCATGTTAATGACGGGGTGGTGCAGACCCTCCAGACCCAGTCCCACACCCATGACCGCCCTCGAGCCCAGAGAGTCCCCCGCAGAGAGGCCAGCCGCCTGGGGGGAAGCTTGTGTCTGGGGGGCTTACACCTTAGCAGAGCCCCCGTTGGCTGGGACTTCAAATCAAGCCAGACCCTTCTGTAGCTCTGGATTCTGGCCAGATGAAAGGCAACCCCTGACACAGATCTTTTGAGCCCGTTTCCCAATAGGAATAAAAGTAACAGCAATTGATTGGACACTTCATGGGTGCCACAGTCGAGAGAGTGTTCTCACGTTTGTGATCTCCTTTCATCTTCACAGTAAACCTATGAAAGGTTGTTACCCTGATTTGAAGGATAAGAAGGGGGATGGCCATTGTTCTTGGCCTCTGCTGGTGACTTCTGCCATGGGGGGCACCATGAGGGGGACACATGAGGTCTCCTCTGCACTCCTCTGCTCACCCTCTTCCTGTGTAGCAGAAGCTCAGTCATCCTCTGACTTTGCTAATGCCTCTGTCTAGACAAAACCCACGTCCTCCCTACCTCCTCTTTCCCCTGCAGGGCCAGCTTTGGTGTTAATGGAGCAGAAAGCCTTGGTAGTTACTTTGTGAGTGCGTCACGGGGAGGGTCCTGAGAGACCAGCTGGCGTCCACCCAGCTGCGTGGAACAGCCACCTTGACTTGGTCGAGGCCAGCAGGCATTTTGCAGACCTCGTGGCAGCTCCTGACCCATGTTCCCCCTTGGGAGGCCTGGATGAGCTGGGGCCCCACGTGCCATGCTTGGGTGTAGAATCTTCAGAAACCAAAGGCAGGAGCTCATTCGGTCTCCTGCTCTCTGGCAAGAGAGGATGGAACACACATTGGCTGTCAGGAGAGCTGCTGCTTCTAGCCGGACGGCCCTGCCGCAGCCGGTCAACTGCTAGCACAGCCAGGCCCTTATCGGGGGTGCCTGCAGTGTCTGTTGTCAAGCCCCTCCCTGAGTTAAGGAGCTTGTTCCCTTTCTAATTGCCTGTGGCTGAGCTAAACCCATTTTCTCTCCTTCCGTGGGTTCAGTGGGGTATCGCCTTTCCTGCCATATTCAGTCCAGACTGGGGGAGCCTCTTGTTATCCATTCCAGTTTCCCAGCACAGTGCCCGTTCTCTAGCCAGTAAGGCCCCTCACTTTCCTGCAAACCTTTGTGCTCCAAGGATCTCCTAACCAGCTTCAAGCCTCAACTCAGCTACCACCATCTCCAGGAAGCCCTCCAGGCCTGATTCGAGCACTGGTCTTAGTGAGATCCCTAATGCTGCTTGTTCTGGCTCACATCACTTAGTACTTTTTTTTTTTTGAGACGGAGTCATGCTCTGTCGCCCGGGCTGGAGTGCAGTGGCCGGATCTCAGCTCACTGCAAGCTCCGCCTCCCAGGTTTACGCCATTCTCCTGCCTCAGCCTCCCGTGTAGCTGGGACTACAGGCACCCGCCACCTCGCCCAGCTAGTTTTTTGTAATTTTAGTAGAGACGGGGTTTCACCGTGTTAGCCAGGATGGTCTTGATCTCCTGACCTCGTGATCTGCCCGTCTCGGCCTCCCAAAGTGCTGGGATTACAGGCTTGAGCCACCGCGCCCGGCCCACTTAGTACTTTCTTATCTTTTTTTTGAGACAGAGTCTCACTCTTGTTGCCCAGGCTGGAGTGCAACGGCACAATCTCCACAACCTCTCGGCTTACTCCTACCTCTGCCTGCCAGTTAGTGATTCTCCTGCCTCAGCCTCCCGAGTAGCTGGGATTACAGGTGTGCGCCACCACGCTCGGCTAATTTTTGTATTTTTAGCGGAGACGGGGTTTCACCATGTTGGCAAGGCTGGTTTTGAACTCCTGACCTCAAGTGATCCACCCACCTTGGCCTCCCAAGTGATCCACCCACCTTGGCCTACCATATTGCCCAAAGTCTCGCTCTGTGCCCTGCTGGAGTGCAGTGGGATGACTGCAGGCTCCGCCTCCCGTGAGCCACCTGCCTGCCTCCCCGGACTACCGATACCATTTTTTTATTGCTTTCTAGTGTTTAGCCCCGTGCATTGCTTTCTAGTGTTTACCCGTGCAATGTTTCATGGCAGTTGTCATCTCTTCTCTGCTAGACCCTCAACTCCTTAAAGACACGAAGGATAATAACAAAGGCTGCCGTGATAGGATGCCAGACGTTGTCCTGTGCGCTTTGCTAACAGTATCCCATTTAGCCTCCAGCCACCTGCTGAGTTCTTAGCCGTTTTTATCCTGTTTCATGCTTCCCCAAGACTTCCCAGAGGTCACACAACACAGATCTGTCTGGATGCCTCAGCCTGTGTTCTTTGCCAGAAGTGCCCAATGCCAGGGTCTGGGGCATGAGACCCCAGGTTGGGGCCCAGGCCTCTGCATGTCTGAAAATCTCAGCTCGCGCCCTCTGCTCAGGGGACCGAGCCTTCACCATGGTGGTTCTCCCTTCCCCACAACACCCAGCAGGTGAAACCCTGGGAAATGCTGCTTTGTGGTTGGCTGGGGTTGGAGGTGGCTATGAAGAGAGGAAGCGCACTGGGTCTCTGGGTCCCTGGATCCAGCACTTGGGATGCCCCGGAGAGTCTTGGAGCAGGGAGGATCTAAGCAGGAGGTGGAGGTGGGTGTTAGGAGGGAAGAAGGGCCATCAGAAGGGGATACTGGAGACATCCAACCAGTGGCCTCTCTCTCCGCCCAGCCAGAGCTCAGGGCTTTGCCTCACCAGAGAAGATGAATCACTCGGGTATCATGGGGTCCCCCAGCCCCCGGGGAAGGTCCGCCATGATGCAAATGCAGGTTCTGATTTGGCAGGTCCGGAGCCTTGGATTCTGCATTTCTTTCTTCCTTTTGTTTGTTTGTTTGTTTGTTGTTTTTGAGACGGAGTCTGGCTCTGTCACCTGGGCTGGAGTGCAGTGTCACGATTTCAGCTCTCACTGCAGCCTCCTCCTCCCAGTTCAAGTGATTCTCCGGCCTCAGCCTCCCGAGTAGCTGGGATTACAGGTGCGTGCTACCATGCCCGGCTATTTTTTTTTTTTTGTATTTTTAGTAGAGACAGGGTTTCACCGTGTTGGTCAGGCTGGTCTTGAACTCCTGACCTCAGGTGATTTGCCCACCTCAGCCTCCCAAAGTGCTGGGATTACAGGCGTGAGCCACTGCGCCCGGCCTGGATTCTGTATTTCTAGCAAGCCCCGGGTGAGGCCTGTGCTGCCCACACTGGGTGGGAAGAACCAGGCACCCGTAGCATCTGCCCTCCAAGCCTTCGTAGCTCCCTCCTTCCTGGAGGATAAACTCTAAACTCCTTAGCACAACGTGGGAGCCTTTTCAGAGACTGGCTCCAACCATCTCCAGCCGCAGCCTCCCCTCCTGGCCCCACTACCACACCCCCGGGCCTCCGGCCACACTGAGCCTCTCCCGGTTTCCCAGGCATACCACGCTCTCCCATTCATAGTTTGGTGCCTTTTGCACATGCTGTTCCTCTGCCTGGGGATGCTGTTGGCCTTTCTCAGCCAGGTCAAGAGGAGGCTGAATGTCACCTGCTTGAGTGTCAGGACCGGGGACTGGGCACTGGACCTAGACTCTTGGCCCTGGAGAGAAGCCCTCCATGGGGCCGCAGCCCTCCCCTGTCCCTGTGCACAGAAAAGCTCAGCCCTGCAGCCTCGTGGAGTCAGGCGACTTGGCTGTCCTGCTTTGAACGTTTGGCGTTCCTTATCACCTCTGAGTAAAAATAGAGCTGAGAATGACCGAAGTGAAACTCCACCTCGGGCTCTGGGAGAGCGGAGGTGGGACTGTGCTGGGGAGGGTGGGTGTGGGTACTCCGGGGGGCTGAGGCCATCTGCGTGGGCTCTGGGAGAGTGGAGGTGGGGACTGTGCTGGGGAGGGTGGGTGCGGGCACCCTGGGGGGCAGGGGCCGAGGCCATCTGCATGGTCTCTGGGAGAGCAGAGGTGGGACCGCGCTGGGAAGGGTGGGTGCAGCACTCCGGGAGGCTGAGGCCATCTGCATGGGCTCTGGGGAGGGGGCCCTGAGAGCCGGGCAGAGTTGCCGGGCACTGGGGTCTATGCCCTGGACTGAGAGACCATGGCACCCTCAGGGCTGCTCTCACTTGAAAGTTTTCTGGCTCATGCCTGTAATCCCAGTATTTTGGGAGGCCGAGGTGGGCAGATCACCTGAGGTCAGGAGTTCGAGACCAGCCCAACCAACATGGTGAAACCCTCTCTCTACTAAAAAATACAAAAATTAGCTGGGCCTGGTGATGGGAGCCTGTAATTCCAGCTACTCTGGAAGCTCAGACAGGAGAATCACTTGAACCCGGGAGGAGGAGGTTGCAGTGAGCCGAGATCGCGCCATTGCACTCCAGCCCAGGCAACAAGAGCAAAACTTCATCTCAGGAAAAAAAAAAAAAAGTTTTCACTCTGGGCTGTGGAACTATATCAGGACTTCCTGAGGGGTTTCCTCTGGAGCTTCCTGAGTTTTCTCCTGGATGTTTTCCCTCCGGGTCCCAGCGCCAGGCAGGGGCGGCTCCTGGAAGCGCTGTGGGTGCCACCCTGACTGACTGCGGCCCTCTCCCGCACCTCCTTCCGGCCACCCACCTGCAGGAGGCCTTCCCCCGGCACTGGCTTGTGGGGAGCTCCCTCTTCCAGGGAGAAAATGGCTCCTCCGGGTCACAGGCTCCCCTCCAGGGACTGAGGGGCATTTTTGGATTGTGGGAAGGTGCTCCAGGGCCCGGTTCTCTGGCCCCAGGCCTGTTGCTCAGGTGGGCGGAGGTACCTCTGCGGCCGGGAGCTTGGTCTTTGAACACCTGCTTGTCCTGTGACCTCCGGCAAGTTACTTATGCTCTAGTGAGCTTTGTTTTTCTCACCTTTAGAGTGGGAACAACCTTACCAACCACACTGAAAGGGTTGCTGAGTGTTTCAGCAAATAAAAATAAGGATGCCCAGTTACATTAGAATTTTAGATAAACAATGAATAATTTTTAAGTATAAGTATATCCCATATGGTTGGGCATATTGGGAGGCTGAGGCAGGAGGATCACTTGAGGCCAGGAGCTCGGGACCAGCCTGGGCAACATAGTGAGAACTTGTCTCTAATAATAATACAAAAAATTAGCTGGGAGGGGTGGCTCACGCCTGTAGTCCCAGCTCCTAGGGAGTCTGAGGTGGGAGGATGGCTTGAGCTGGGGAAGTCGAGGCTGCAGTGAGCCGAGATCATGCCTCTGTAGTCCAGCCTGGGCAACAGAGTGAGACCCTGTCTCAGAGAAAGAAAAGAAAGTATATCCCATACAAAACTTGGGATGTAGTAGACGGAAAGCTTACCTGTTGCTCACCTGACCTTCGTGTTCACGGGGCGTCTTGCATTTTATCTGGTGTCCCTGCATCTAGATTCAGTGCTACGTGTGGCACTTTGCCAAGGTCCCACCCCGATCCTCCTTGCTCATCTTGTTACTTGCTTCTCTCTTTTGTGCCACCCCCTGGCTTCCAGAGGCCAAGCTGAAGAAAAGTGTCTATGGCATTGTCACAGAAACATTTGAGATTTTGCTTTTACAGAGTCGATACAGAGTCCACACAAAAAATCATGGTGCGATTGATGGAGAGTGGCCAGTGATCACAGCTAACGTTAGCCTAGCACTTGCTGTGTGTCCCACACTGTTGCAAGCCCTTTGTCTGTATTAACTCCCTTATTCTTCACAAAGTCTATGAAGAAGATACTTATCATCTCCAGTTTACAGGGGAGAACACTGAGGCACAGAATAATGGAGCCTCATTAATTTTTTTTTTTTTGAGATGAAGTATCACTCTGTCGCCCAGGCTGGAGTGCAGTGGTGCGATCTCGGCTCACTGCAAGCTCCGCCCCCCAGGTTCACGCCATTCTCCTGCCTCAGCCTCCCGTGTAGCTGGGACTATAGGCGCCTGCCACCACACCCGGCTAATTTTTTTTTTTGTATTTTTAGTAGAGATGGGGTTTCACCGTGTTAGCCAGGATGGTCTCGATCTCCTGACCTCGTGATCTGCCCACCTCGGCCTCCCAAAGTGCTGGGATTACAGGCGTGAGCCACCGTGCCCAGCCTTTTTTTTTTTTTTGAGACAGAGTCTTTTTCTGTCGCCCAGGCTGGAGTGCAGTGGCCCGATCTCGGCTCACTGCAACCTCTGCCTCCCGGGTTCAAGGATTCTCCTGCCTCAGCCTCCCAAGTAGCTGGGACTAGAGGCACCCGCCACCATACCCAGCTAATTTTTGTATTTTTAATAGAGACGGGGTTTCACCATATTGGCCAGGCTGGCCTCAAACTCCTGACCTCGTGATCCGCCTGCCTCAGCCTCCAAAAGTGCTGGAATTACAGGCGTGAGCCCCTGTGCCCAGCCAATTTTTTGTGTTTTTAGTAGAGACAGGGTTTCACTGTGTTGGCCAGGCTGGTCTTGAACTCCTGACTGGCCAATGTTAATGTTCTTAGTGAGAACCCTGCACTTCAGGCTTGCTTGCTGTTTCCTACAATCAAAGCATGTATAGTTTTTTCTTTTCTTCTTCTTTTTTTTTTTTTTTTGAGGCAAGGTGCCTTTCTGTCACCCAGGCTGCAGTGCAGTGGTATGATCACAGCTCACTGCAGCCTCGACCTCCTCAGCTCAAGCCATCCTCCAACTTCACTTTCCCACGTAGCTTGGTACCCATTACCACATCCAGCTATTTTTTGATTGTTTGTAAAAATGGGGTCTCACTTTGCTGCCCAGGCTGGTCTCAAACTCCTGGGCTCAAGCACTCCTCCCGCCATAGCCTTTCAAAGTGCTGGGATGACAGGTGTGAGCCCCCGCGCCTGGCTGCATAGTTTCTTTAAGGTCAAGGACCTGGAAACCCACAGGGATGGTTTCACAAAGCAGGTGATAATGCAGCATTATCTCCCCAGCCTGTATCACCTGAGGGGGAGGTGTGACTTCTGTTCCTCTGAGATCCTTGCAGAGAGAGAGGGCCCAGCCAGGCATGTGGAGCTCACGTGGGCTTTATACCTTCCTGTCCGCCACCCCATGACTGTTATGGAGACATTGGTCACGTGCCAGCCTGTCCCAGGTGCAGACAACCCCAGTGTATCCTGAGTGTTTACTGCGAACATCCCTGATGCCAGCATCCCTAACAGGCCGGCTTCCAGGCCCTATTGATCTCCCTGCCTGCAAATCCTAATTCCCAGTCCATTGCAGACCTAACTGATTCACAAAGAATTGTGGTCCAATGTGATGTCTCCCTTCTCCTTGAAAATCTTCATTATTCTCCCGGATAGGATTTTCTCCCTTTTGTAAAATGAACGCATGGAGCTAATGAGGATTAGGAAAATATCTAAAAGCAGAAGGAGGGAAACCCACGTCCCGCTGCCCCACCCGCTGAGAAGAGCCCTCCTCTTTGCTCTTCTCCACCACCCAGGGTTTGGCCGTGCAGCCCGGCGATGTGCTTCTGGTGGAGGCGAGGCTGGAGGCCAGTGCGTGACAGAAACCCTAAGTCCCAGCACCAACCTTGGGTACTTAGGCCATGGGGAACACATGGGAAAGAGGGTCTCAGAACCAACAGGTGGCACCTCCCTTTCCCAGAGTCTTGGCTGGCTCCTCGAGACGGCAAGCTGGGCATCAGGTGCCTGCAACCTCCCCCTCCAGCCATCAGCTGCTCACCTGTCCTCGCCCCAGGCCCCTTCCAGGAGCAGCAGTGTGGAAATGCCCATTGCTACAAGGGTGCCCAGGTCCTCCTCTCAGCTTGTGAGCAAAACACTCCTAGGTAGCACCAGCAGCCTCACTTGGCCCGGAACCTACATTCCGAGTTCTCTCCACTTTTGTTCCCACCGTGGGCCTCCCCCAGGCCCAGCTTCTCAGCATTAGGATCTTTTTCCATTCTCCTAAGGTCAACTCGGGTTAATTCAGAGAAATCTGAGATGCAGGAGCTTTGCTTGTTGTTTCTGCTACCAGCTCCTTCCAGTTCCTTCCCGTCTTCCTTTTCTCCCTGTCCCTCCCCGCAAGTCCCCAAGAGACTACTCAGTGATGTTTGTTGTGGGGTCCGGAGAGGCCCTGGTTCATCCGTCAAGAGACCGGAGTTCCCAGACTTTGAACTGCTGGCTGCCGCATCCATTAGGGCCCGTCAGGAAGCAGATGCCACACTCAGGCTGGGAGTGTGAGGAGAGCTGTGACGGAAATGTGGGCGGGGTGAGGGGAGGGTCTGTGTCCTAGACCTGGAGGCAGAGGCCATGTAGTGAGGGCTTCTGTGCAGGAGTGTGCACAGCCCGGGTGGCCCACAGTGGGGAGCTGGGGGCACCGCATCCCAGCCTCATGCCCTTGCCTTCCTCTCATCTCCTGCTGGGGTGGAAAAGAGGATGGAGAAGCAGGGAGAGGGGATCCGGAGGGGCACATGCCAGGAAACTAGGCTGTGTCCAGGTGCAACTGTTCTTGCTGAGTCTCTCCTGTCTGCAAAGTGAGGGCTATAAACACCTGCCCCACGTATGTCCTGGGACTGTTGTAAAAATCAGCTAAGAAGCTGGATGCTGGTGATGTGTGTTCATGGCACTGTTCTCTACCAGAGTAAGGGATGATTGTTACTCTTGATAAACACTCACTGGGTCCTCACCACAAAGTGAGTCTTTTAACATCCTCACTTCTGCTGGGAGTCTCTAACCTCTGGAGGATGTGTCGGCAAAGGAAAGAGAAATTGCAACATGGCAGAGCCTGGATTTGAATCCCAGAGTCCCAGTCCGTGCAGCACTGGGAGAGTCATTTAATGAGCCTCCGCAGTGAAATGTATCTCCTGGGCTGGTTTGGGGCTTCCATGGGAATGGGTGCTATGATTACCGTTAGCTAGTGGTGCAGGGGGTGGAAGAGGACCTAACAGGTGCCTTCAGCCCAGCTATAAAAGGAATGACGTCTGGTCAGGCACGGTAGCTCACACCTGTCATCCCAGCACTTTGGGAGGCTGAGGCGGGCGGATCACTTGAGGTTAGGAGTTTGAGACCAGCCTGGCCAACATGGTGAAACCTCATCTCTACTAAAAATACAAAAATTAGCCGAGCTTGGTGGTGCACACCTGTAATCCTAGCTACTGGGGAAGCTGAGGCAGGATAATTGCTTGAACCCTGGAGACGGAGGTTGCAGTGAGCCAAGATCACACCACCGCACTCCAGCCTGGGCTACAGAGCGAGACCTCATCTCAAAAAAAAAAAAAAAAAAAAAAAAAAAAAAAAAGAGTGCCTTTGACCAGGCACGGTGGCTCACACCTGTAATCTTAGCACTTTGGGAGGGAGGTAGAGGTGGGAGGATTGCTTGAGACTAAGAGTTCAAGACCAGTCTTGGCAACGTATCAAGACCCTGTCTCTACAAAAAAATTTTAAAAAATTAGCCAGGTGTGGTGGAATGCCCCGAGAGTCTTAGCTACTTGGGAGGCTGAGGTGGGAGGATCTTGTGAGCCCAGGAGTTTGAAGTTACAGTGAGCTGTGATCACATTCTGCACTCTGGCCTGGGCAAAGGAGTGAGAGCTTGTCTTTAAAAAAAAAAAAAAGGCCGGACTTATGGGTGACGGGGGTTCCCTGCAAAACCTTCCCAGGATAGGTACCGGGAGGCAGATGAGACTCAGGCGCCCCAACCTTGTGTCCCTGAGAAGGGATGGTGTCCTTGGAGCGGGAATCCACATAGATATTTAGAAGGCAGGGCGGTCCAGCGACACCTGCCCCCTTCTCTCAGCCCAGGCACCGTCTGCAGCACTCCTGGAGGTGGGGGAGCCAGAGAGCAACGGCTCAATGGAGTGACGTTACCTCCACCCCATGGGCGTCCCACCTTGGGAGATTTCCATATCGCTGAAGTTCCCTTTGTGGAGCGTGGACTCTGTGAAAAGTGTTAATAATTCACGGTAGAATATGTGCTCAGATGCGCTACATCTGTCCTCCCCCACTTCTTCAACAGAGAATGGCAACACCTCCATTAACCTGAATGTGAGCTCCTCCGGGGCAGCCCTGTCTGAGTCATCTGTGCCGCCTCCCTCCCCAGAGCCTCGTACGCGCTCCGTGTGTGGCTGTTGCATGAAGGTGGCTCCACAGGGCAGACCTTTGGTCTGTTTACCGCTCTGTCATACCCTTGGCTCCCAGAGCAGTGCCTGAAACGTGAGAAGTGTCTGGTGAGTGAGTGAATGGATGAAGAATGAATGAATGGAGGTTTGTTGGAATTCAGTTCTCCTTAGAGTCAGAGAGACGTAGGAGTCAGTGCTGATTCGATGAAGCTGTTGCATCTTTGAGCGTTTCCTCATCTGTGTTTGGGGTGTAATTCCTACTGACTGTGCAGTTGCAGAGCTAACATTTGACGAACTTTGCTTAAATAATGTGTGAGTGCCTGGCCCATAAGAGGATGTGTTAGTCCTTTTGTGTGTGTCGGGGGAGGGTTTTTTTTTGTTCGTGTTTTGTTTTTGAAACGGAGTCTTGTTTTGTTGCCTAGGCTGGAGTGCAGTGATGTCATCTCAGCTCACTGCAGCCTTCACCTCCTGGGTTCAAGTAATTCTTGAATCTTGTACCAGAGAGGAGCAGTACAGCAGTCCTAGACCCCAGGGCTCTGCTCCTGTTGGTGTTAGCGTTTCCTCCTGCGTCCTTCCTCCCTGTCTCCAGGCAGGGCCTGCTGTGGGTCCCTCTCCTCTCAGCCCTGAGTGACCTGTTCTCTCAAGAAGGCACCTGCCTCTGCGGTGGCAGCATCACGCGTGAGGCCTGCAGTTCAGGGCCAGCATCCCTTATCCCTCAGCCGAGACTAGGCCCTGGAGGGGCTCCCACGGGTCTGACTCAAAGGCATGGGTCCCTGGGCCTCCCTCCTCAGCATCACTGACCCACAACCAAGGACGTGGAAGGGATTCTGAGGGTGAACGCTAGTAAGTGTTGCTGGCTTTTACTGAGTGCTTCCCGAGTGTGAGTACCACATTCTTACTTCTCCTGTGTGTGAGTACCGCATTGTTACTTCTGTGTGTGAGTACCGCATTCTCCTCTTGTGTGTGAGTACCTCATACTTACTTCTCTTGTATGTGAGTACCGCATTCTTACTTCTCTTGTGTGGTGAGGACCGCATTCTTACTTCTCCCCGCATTCTTCTCCTGTGTGTGAGTACTGCATTCTTACTTCTGTGTGTGAGTACTGCATTATTCTCTTGTGTGTGAATACCGCATTCTTACTTCTGTGTGTGAGTACCGCATTCTTCTCTTGTGTGTGAGTACCGCATTCTTACTTCTCTTGTGTGGTGAGGACTGCATTCTTACTTCTGCCCGCATTCTTCTCCTGTGTGTGAGTACCGCATTCTTCTCTTGTGTGTGAGTACCGCATTCTTACTTCTCTTGTATGTGAGTACCTCTTTCTTCTCTTGTGTGTGAGTACCGCATTCTTCCTTCTCCTGTGTGTGTACTGCATTCTTCTCTTGTGTGTGAGTACCGCATTCTTACTTCTCTTGTGTGGTGAGGACTGCATTCTTACTTCTGCCCGCATTCTTCTCCTGTGTGTGAGTACCGCATTCTTCTCTTGTGTGTGAGTACCGCATTCTTACTTCTTCCCGCATTCTTACTTGTCCTGTGAATACCACATACTTACTTCTCCTGTGTGTGAGTACTGCATTCTTTCTTCTCCTGTGTGTGAGTAATGCATTCTTACTTCTCTTGGACTCCTGAGAGTTTCTATGACTAGGACAGTATTTTAATATAGTTGGTTTCCTTTGTCATCCTGCATAGTTTAGTTTTATGCATTTCAAAACATTCTTCAGAGAAGGATCCCTTGGCTTCACCAGGCTGCTGTGGGTCCAGGGCACAAAAGCATGAAGAGTCTCTGCTGATCGCCAGAGGACTGTGAGTCCCAAACAGGCTCCCTGTAGTCTGAACAGGCGTCAGCCTTCTCTGGGTAATTCTGGGCCATGGTTACAATGGTGGCTTTTGCTGCACTGGGAGGCAAGAAATCTGGGTTTTTATTCTAGCTCTGCTACTCCCAGGCCAGCCCTCTGTGTCCTCAGCTGTAAAACGTAAGGGTTGGACTAGCCCTACACACTTTTGATTCCTTTTTTTTTTTTTGAGATGGAGTCTCACTCTGTCACCCAGGCTGGAGTGCAGTGGTGCGATCTTGGCTCACTGCAACCTCCACCTCCCAGGTTCAAACAATTCTCCTACCTCAGCCTCCTGAGTAGCTGGGATTACAGGTGCCTGCCACCATGCCCAGCTAATTTTTGCATTTGTTGTACAGACGAGGTTTCACTATGTTGGCCAGGCTGGTCTTGAACTCCTGACCTCAGGTGATCCACCCTTCTCGGCCTCCCAAAGTGCTGGGATTACAGGTGTGAGCCACCGCACCCAGCCGTTTTCTGTGTTATATGTGTAAGGTACCATATATGCGAAACAGCACATACAATGTCTGGGTTTGGTTTATTAAAGACGAATGAGATGGCTGGGCGCAGTGGTTCACACCTGTAATCCCAGCACTCTGGGAGGCTGAAGCAGCTGGATTGCCTGAGCCCAGGAGTTTGAGACCAGCCTGGGCAACATGGAGAAACTCCATCTCTACGTCAAAATAAATAAATTAATAAATACATAGATACATAAATAAATGCAAATGTAAAAAAAGAATAAAAAGAAGAAGAATCACATTGTAAGTATGTTTCTGTGACCTGCTGTTTTCTGGTTAGATGTATGTTTTGAGGTTCATCGTCGCTTCTGCCTGTAGCTCTAAACTGTGCATGGTCAAAGCTGCCTGGAATTCCATTGCACGAATAAACAGCGACTTACTCAGGGGTGGTCACGCTACTTCCACCTGTTGGGACAGAATCCATAGTGGGAAAATCATTTCACACTGCAACTTGGCACAATATGTACATCTGCACACACACACATATACACACGCACGCTTGAAATAAGCCTTATAAAGTAATACCTGCCCTTATTAGGCGAGATAATCCTTTTCAATCCGTTCCAGAGGGTGACCTACCAAACTGCACGATCCATTCCCAGACTGACCTGCAGCGTGAATGATACGGGGCCGAGTGCACCCCCTCGTGGGTCTGCCTGGTGCCCCTGTGGTTCTGTGCCTGGCAGGCAGGCTCAGGCCATGGTCCTGCTGCTCCCGCCGGGCTGTCTGCCCGCACACGCATTGGCATGAGAGCACCGTACCTGCTGGTTCCTGTCCTTCATCTGCCGGGATCGTTGGCTTCCCCCTGCTCTGCTGGGCATGTTCCAGCAGCGGCTTTTCTCTTGTAGTTGCTGCTTCTCATGGCCTGTGGCCTGGAGGACCAGCCTCCTAGGCAAGTTAGAACTGTGTGCACTGAGGCCGGGCGCAGCAGCTCTCGCTTATAATCCCAGCACTTTGGGAGGCAGAGGCAGGCAGATCACCTGAGGTCAGGAGTTCAAGACCAGCCTGGCCAACATGGTGAGACCCCGTCTCTACTAAAAGTATAAAAATTAGCCGGGCGTGGTGGCAGGCACCTGTAATCCCAGCTATTCGGGAGGCTGAGGCAGAGAATCACTTGAACCTGGGAGGTGGAGGTTGTAGTGAGCTGAGATCGCACCTCTGCACTCCAGCCTGGGCGACAGAATAAGACTTCATCTCAAAGAAAAAAAAAGTATGTGTGCTGTAGCATAACTGACTTAGTAGCAAGAGAGAGGGTAGTGTCTGAGACCAGACTGCCTGGGTTCCAAGCTTTGCCACTCAGCAGCTGTGTGGCCTTGGGTCAGTCATGTGACCTCTCTGAGCTTCAGTTTCCTTATTGGGATTATATTAAATTATAATATATATATAAAAAATATATATAATATATATATATAATATAATATAAAATTATATTATATTAAATTGGGATAATATTAGTGCCTGCCTCTCGGCGCGGTGTGAGGCTGCAGTGAGTTAACTTATCATGTATGTGTGTGGACCGTTGTTACCGCTGAGGCTGCCTGTGCGTCATAGCCTGACATTGATCTAATTCTTCGCTGGTATCCCTGGACACAGTGACTGTGTTCAAATGGGGTCAAAACACTCGGCTAAAAGGAGGCTGGAGGTGGACGGAAGAGCCGCTTCTCAGGCTGCCTGTATTCAGATCCCAGTTTCACCATTAACTATGTGACTATGAGCAAGTTAGTTCATCTCCCTGTGCTTCAGTTTACTCCTCTATGAAATGGGGATAATAATAGAACTCACTACTCACCATGTAATTGTTAAGAGAATTACATAAGATAATGCACATAAAGCTTTTTTTCTTTATGAGACCGAGTCTTGCTCTGTCACCCAGGCTGGAGTGCAACCTCCACCTTCCAGGTTCACGTAATTCTCCTGCCTCAGCCTCCCGGGTAGCTGGGATTACAGGCGCACGCCACCACGTCTGGCTAATTTTTGTATTTTTAGTAGAGATGAGGTTTCACCGTGTTAGCCAGGCTGATCTTGAACTCCTGGCCTCAGGTGATCCTTCCACCTCGGCCTCCCAAAGTGCTGGCATTACAGGCGTGAGCCACCACGCCCGGCCACATAAAACTTTTAGTACAGCATTTTGCTCTGCCGTCTACCTGGCTACCCAGCCAGGAATTCAGGAGAGGCCTTTTTTTTTTTTTTTTTTTTCCCCCTCACATAAAAAAGAGGTTTATTTTCTCATTGGACACTGTTGCCCACGTGAAGGGAGCAGCCACCTGGCCCCAGGTTCCCTCTCAGCAAAGGCTCAGTCTTCGGAATGGCTCCTCATGAGTCCCCTGCAGTCGGAGGCCTGCGCTCTTCCCCGCGGCGTGTGCTCCTCAGACACTCGTCACCCTGCGCTCTTCCCCGCGGCGTGTCCTCCTCAGACACCCGTCTCTTCCCCGCGGCGTGTGCTCCTCAGACACCCGTCTCTTCCCCGCGGCGTGTGCTCCTCAGACACCCGTCTCTTCCCCAGGGCGAGTGCTCCTCAGACACCCGTCTCCCCGCGCTTTTCCCCCCGGCGTGTGCTCCTTAGACACCCCGTCTGCTCTCTGGTGTAGGCTGGTGGGCATGCGTTTCTGAATGTGGGTGCCCACGGCGCCCCCGTTGAGGATCGCAGTGTTGGAGTTGAACTTGAGGCCACCTGGGCACCAGGACACAGCGTCCCACAGGGAGCACCTCTCCTGTCCCTGATGGCCAGCAGGATCTGGTCACTCACCCACCTGCCACCCTATCCTTTTTTTTTTTTTTTTTTTTGAGACGGAATTTTACTCTTTCCCCCAGGCTGGAGTGCAGTGGCGCAATCTTCGCTCACTGCAACCTGCGCCTCCCAGGTTGAAGCGATTTTCCTGCTTCAGCCTCCAGAGTAGCTGGGAGCATAGGCACCCGCTACCAGCCTGGCTAATTTTTGCATTTTTAGTAGAAACAGGGTTTCTCCATGTTGGTCAGGCTGGTCTCGAACTCCCGCGCTCAGGTGATCCACCTGCCTCAGCCTCCCAAAGTGCTGGGATGACAGGTGTGAGTCACCGCGCCCAATCTCCATCCTGTTCTTATTACAGACATGAATGCCAAGGAGAAAAGGAGGGTGGCAGGGGATTTTCCCCAGGCACTAGGTCACCATCTCTTTCCAACCCTCCACAGCTGGTCAGCCAGAACCACCCCTCTCTCCGCACCCACTCTCAGCCACCTTACAGCTTCCCCAAGCAAAAATCAGAGAGAGCCTCCCTCCAGCTTAAAATCCTTCCGTGGCTCTCCCTCACTCTGAGGAGTCCTGCTACCTGGTGCAGGCTCTGGGCCTCTGTGGTCTGCCCTTGTTGGCCTCTCCAGCTTGTCCCTCGCCCGGCCCTGTCGTCCCACCTGTAGCTTAGCTTTTAACCCCTTGGCACTCCCAGACCCTACCCTGATTCTTGGCCGTGTGCCTCTGTGAGTCCCCCTTCCTTTTTTCCTTGCATGATGAAAACGTTTAAACCCATGTCACCATCACCTCCCTTAAGCAGATCCCTGATCACTTTTTAAGAGACAGTCTCCCTCTGTCATCCAGGCTAAAGTGCAATGGCATGATCGTAGCTCACTGCAGCCTCAAACTCCTGGGCTCAAGTGATCCTCCGGCCTCAGTCTCCCAGTAGCTAGGACTACAGGCATGCACCACTGTGCCCTGCTAATTTATTTTTTATTTTTTATTTTTTGTAGAGATGGGGGTCTCACTCTGTTGCCCAGGCTGGTCTCAAACTCCTGGCCTCAAAGTGAGCCTCCCACCTCAACTTCCCAATGTGCTCGGATTACAGGCTGCACCACTGTGCCTGGCCTGAATCACTTCAGATAATGGACAATATTATGTAATGGTTCAGAACATAGGCTCTAGAGCAGACAGGCCTGAATGTGAATGTGAATCTTGGTCAGACAACTTACTGGCTGTGTGACCTTGGGCTGGTTACTTAACCTCTCTGTGCTTCAGTTTCCTTATCGATAAGACGGGAATTCTAGGAGTACCTGCTTTATTGTAAGGGTGAAGTGAGCTAATCTAGGTGCTGGGCATATACTAGATGTGTTTATTATCTGTTCATCTCATGTGAGCCTCCTGAGGGCAGAGGCTGAGTTTGCTTTGCCTCCCAGCTATGTTGCTGTTACCTACCACAGTGCCTGGTACATAATCCATGTACACTGGAAATCTGCCAATTGAATGAAGGAGGTTCTGCCTTCATCTTCCTTGGTGAAATATCTATTCAGATCCTTTGCCTAGTTTTTAGTTGGGTTAGATGTCTTTTTTTTTTTTTTTTTTCTGACACAAAGCCTTGCTCTGTCGCCCAGGCTGGAGTGCAATGGTGCTATCTTGGCTCACGGCAACCTCCGCTTTCCGGGTTCAAGAGATTCTCTTGCTTCGGCCTCCCGAGTAGCTGGGATTACAGGCACCCACCACCATGCCCGGCTAATTTTTGTATTTTTTTTTTTTTTTTTTTTTTTTGAGACGGAGTCTCGCTCTGTCGCCCAGGCTGGAGTGCACTGGCCGGATCTCAGCTCACTGCAAGCTCCGCCTCCCGGGTTTACGCCATTCTCCTGCCTCAGCCTCCCGAGTAGCTGGGACTACAGGCGCCCGCCACCTCGCCCGGCTAAGTTTTTGTATTTTTTTTAGTAGAGACGGGGTTTCACCGTGTCAGCCAGGATGGTCTCGATCTCCTGACCTCGTGATCCGCCCGTCTCAGCCTCCCAAAGTGCTGGGATTACAGGCTTGAGCCACCGCGCCCGGCCAATTTTTGTATTTTTAGTAGAGACAGGGTTTTGCCATGTTGGTTACGCTGGTCTCAAACTCCTGACCTTGTGATCCGCCCGCCTCGGCCTCCCAAAGTGCTGGGATTGCAGGTGTGAGCCACCGTGGCCGGCCTAGATGTCTTTTTATCGTTGAGTTGCAAGATTTTTAAAATATAGTCTAGGTATGTTTCTTATCAGATATATGATTTGCAAATATTTTCTTCCCTTCTGCAAACTGTCTTTTCACTTTCTTGATGGTGTCCTTTGAAGCACCAAAGCGTTCATTGATGACTTGCGGTTTTACCCGTTTACTCTGTTGCTTGTGCTTTTGGTGTCCTATTTAAGAATCCTTTGCCGGCCGGGCGCGGTGGCTCAAGCCTGTAATCCCAGCACTTTGGGAGGCGGAGACGGGCGGATCACGAGGTCAGGAGATCGAGACCATTCTGGCTAACACGGTGAAACCCCGTCTCTACTAAAAAATACAAAAAAAAAAACTAGCCGGGCGAGGTGGCGGGCGCCTGTAGTCCCAGCTACACAGGAGGCTGAGGCAGGAGAATGGCGTAAACCCGGGAGGCGGAGCTTGCAGTGAGCTGAGATCCGGCCACTGCGCTCCAGCCCTGGCGACAGAGCGAGACTCCGTCTCAAAAAAAAAAAAAAAAAAAAAAAAGAATCCTTTGCCAAGTCCAAGGCCACGAAGATCTACCCCCAGGTTTTCTTCTACATGTTGTTTAGCTTTAGCTGTTACATTTAGGTCTTTGATCCATTTAGAGTTAATTTTTGCACATGGTACAAAGTAAAAAGTTCAACTTTTACATGCGGCAATCCAGTTGTCCCAGCACCATTTGGTGAAAAGATTCTCCTTTCCCCATGGAAGGGTCTTGGCATGCTTGTTGACAGTCCGTCGACCATGGATATGTGGGTTTCTTTCTCGACTCACTCAGAGTGACTCCGTGGATCTGTGTGTCTGGAAAGCTACCCTCAGCCTGACAGTTTTCCTCTGCCCATCTGCTGTGGTCGTCCTGGAGGCTCCCTTAGTACCTGTTGCTGGGACATCCCAGAGCTGAACACCTCTCAAGTGGCCTCAGAGGTAATTACTTCCCGCAGGCCAGGGTGACCACGGGGAGGGCCCAGCGTGACTGACTGGCCCCCAGGACGCCCGGGAAGGAACCCACAGAGACTGCTTCCCTCCTCCTGGCGCAGCCTCCTGGCAGGGCGCACGGTCCCAGAGCAGGCCCTGTTTGTGCTGAGGCCTGGCTGGGATTGGGTGGATGCCTTGGTGAGGGCCAGGTAGGAGGGAACGCAGGGTGGGAAGTGGCTGCTGGAATGGGGAAGGGAGCAGGGCCTGCAGGACGGAAAGCATTCTTGGCACTAGCAGCATCTTCACCAGGACACTGGCCTTGGGAGGGCGAACGCTGCATCCGTGGGTAGGCGCCAGAGCCTGGAGGACATGGTGTTGCCAGGCTCTCGTCCTGTGGCTTCCTTCCCTGTGTCCGCCGTGCATGGGGGGTGGGTGGGCAGGCGGGACGAAGTGACCCCCGTCCTTTCTGCGTGCTCGTTCCATGAGACAGGAGGATGTGGATGCTTGAACGGGCTCTCGGCTGGTGTGCCTTCCGTGCAGAGGAGGTGACACTCCCCAGGGCAGCCAGAGACCCCTGCGGAGTAGGACGGAAAGCTGGGAGGAGGGGGCTTGCCGGCACCATGGAGGTGCTTTGGCGTGCAGGGGGATTCTGGGCTTTATGAGCACTTCAGTGCTACCAGAGCAGGCAGCCCCATGGGACGGGGAGCCGTGAGCCACACCTGTTGAATTCCTAAGGGCCGGGCTGCCTGTGGGCCCTGGGAAGTGGGGGTGCCCAGCTGGTGGGGTGCAGGCGGGGAGGGGACCGTGTGGTGGTGGAGACGCCATGGTATAGCCTGTCTCCCACTCCCCCAGGTCCCCTGAGGCCTTAGAGATGACTCTCCCAGAAGTGGCAGCTGCGGCAGGGACACCAGTGTCATGAGGGGCGTGGGAGGTGAACCTGCTGCTCACTTCCTGACCCTCGTCCCTTAGACCCAGTCCTCGGAGCAGAACTGGGGGAAGCTGAGGTTTCTGTGGGCTGTGTGCCCGCCTCCTCCCTCGTCGTTGGTCCTCCCACGCGCCCGCCCCCAAGTGGGAGCAGAGCCGTGTGAGCTGAGTTGGAGCTGCTCAGTGCCGAGAATTGCATCAGCCCCGCCTGGCAGGCTGGAGCGGGAGCCTGTTGCTATGGTGACCACCAGGCTTCAAACCAGTGAGAAGGATGAGATGGTTGCCAGGCGAGGTTTTCTCACCTTGTGATGTGTGTGACAGGCTGACAGGTTCGGTAGACCTGGACCCCAGCCCTCCCACAGGTGTCCTGGACCCCAGCCCTCCCACGGGTGTGCCTGGACCCCAGCCCTCCCACGGGTGTCCTGGACCCCAGCCCTCCCACGGGTGTGCCTGGACCCCAGCCCTCCCACGGGTGTGCCATCTGCTGGGGGGCATGATGGGCATGGTCCCAAAAGCCGTCTAGGCATTGACCAGGCTAGGGAGTATGACTTAGGGACACAGGGGGCCATGCCAGGCCCATGTGGTGTCAGGGGGCCTTCCTTGGTCCTTCTGCCTAGTTCTGAGGGAAGGGGTATGGTGGGGATTTGACCAAGTAAACCTGATGATGGATCAGGAGAGGGGTCCAGACTGTACCCCATCTCCTGGAACAGAGGGCTGCTCTGGATCCCAGCTTATTAAACCTGCCCAGGCTGCATCCGAATTTTTTTTTTAAATGGAGTTTCTCCTCTTGTTGCCCAGGCTGGAGTGCAATGGTGCAATCTCGGCTCATTGGTTTAAGTGATTCTCCTGCCTCAGCCCCAGTAGCTGGGACTACAGGCATGCACCACCACGCCTGGCTAATTTTGTATTGTTGGTAGAGATGGGGTTTCACTATGTTGGCCGGGCTGGTCTTGAACTCCTGACCTCAGGTGATCCACCCACCTTGGCCTCCCAAAGTGCTGGGATTACAGGCATGAGCCACCAGCCCGGCCTGTCCTGTCTTTTTTTTTTTTTTTTTTTGAGACGGAGTCTCACTCTGTCGCCCAGGCTGGAGTGCAGTGGTGCAATCTTGGCTCACTGCAAGCTCCAAGTTCACACCATTCTTCTGCCTCAGCCTCGCGAGTAGCTGGGACTACAGGCGCCCACCACCACAGCTGGGTAATTTTTTCTATATTTTAGTAGAGACGGGGTTTCACCGTATTAGCCAGGATGGTCTCCATCTCTTGACCTCATGATCCGCCTGCCTCGGCCTCCCAAAGTGCTGGGATTACAGGCGTGAGCCACTGCGCCCGGCCTCTGTCCTTTTTATTGTATCCTTTCCCTCACCTGGATGTAGGCAGTGCTGTTCCTGTTTTGCAGAAGAGCAGGATCGGGCAGCCAGAGAGCTGAAGTGAGCTGCCCAAAAGGAGTTAAACCTAAATCCTTGGGCTTCACGTCCAGGGCTCTTTAGGATGTCAGCTATCCCAGAATCAGGCATTCTTAGGATGTCCTGCGAAGAAACACACTGTACGTCCCCTGGGGAAAAACCATGACAGTCTCTCCGTAGGGAAGAACATGGCTTCGAGGTGGGGAGTGGCTGGCCCAGGCCCTTTGCGGTTTCTAAACAGCGGGAACGAGAGAGTTGGGGGCATTCAGGGTGCCACCTGTGACCAGGAATACCCAGGAAGCAGTTGCAGAGGGCAGGGCCGGGCACTGACCAAGCCCAGCCTGGGTGCAGGAACTGAGCTTGGGATTTTTGCTTGGGGCAAGAATCTAGGGGCAAAAAACCTAATCCCTCTAGGAATTGGGATGAATTGTCAGGTGAGTTCTCAGCAGAGAGGGCTTTAGGGAACTGGTCCAGGGAAATAAGACGTAGAACCAGAGGGGAACCAGGGCTTCTGCCAGAGCCTGGCAGTCGTAAGATCTGACTTGCTGAGCTTCTGAGGTGTGGCAATAGTAACTAATAACTCTCTTCAGTGTCCTTTGATTTTTTTTTTAAATTTCTTATTATTTATTTATTTATTTTTTGAGACAGAGTCTCGCTCTGTCGCCCATGCTGGAGTGCAGTGGCCGGATCTCAGCTCACTGCAAGCTCCGCCTCCCGGGTTCACGCCATTCTCCTGCCTCAGCCTCCCGAGTAGCGGGGCCTACAGGCACCTGCCACCTCACCCGGCTAATTTTTTGTATTTTTTTAGTAGAGATGGGGTTTCACCATGTTAGCCAGGATGGTCTCGATCTCCTGACCTTGTGATCCGCCCGTCTCGGCCTCCCAAAGTGCTGGGATTACAGGCTTGAGCCACTGCACCCGGCCCTTTGATATTTACTTATTTAATCGTCATGAAACCCTGTGAACTTGGGTGCTATTGTTATTCCATTTTGAAGGGAAAACAGAGGTACGGAGAGGTTACATGACTTGCCCAAGGTCATGCAGCTGGTAAGGGGTGGAGCCTGGGATTCGGGCCCAGACAGTCTGGCTGCAGAGCATGAGCTCTGAACCAGAATGTTCTCATGCCTCCACTCTTAGAAAGATGACGGGAAGTTGCTTATGTGACCTCCTCGCCCCCAGGAGTGTGTGTTTGCACGTGTGTATATATATGCACACATACATGCACCAATAGCTCAGCGAGGGAGGGAGGCTCAGGACCGGCCGGGCTCGTGGGCCTCTGTGTGTTGATGGCTGGGTTTGCAGAACCTAGGGAGTCCGGCGTCTGTGTGTGTGGTGCTCCTTCCTTCGTCCCTCCCTGCTTGTGTGGTTCCCAGCAGCTGGGGTGCCCTGTTGCCTCTGGTTTAGAGCTGTGGAGGATGTTACTGCAGACCGTGTACCAGGATCGCCCACCCACCCTTGCCGAAGGGCCCTGGACTCCCAGGAAGGGGCTCAGATCTAGGGCTGGGAGTGGACGGCGGCCGCCGGAGGAGTGAGAGTGGGCAGTGTGCTTGCCATGCCTGGGGCCCGTCCTCCTGGGCCTCTCTTGGCGCTTGGGCAACCCGTGTGTTGCCCACACACGTGCCGCTGCTTGCAGCTCCTGGCGACCACCCTCCTACCTTCTGTCTTGCTGCATCTGACTGCTCTAAGCACCTCTTCGGGGTGGAATCATACAGGACAGTGTCTGCTGCAACGCCCGGCACACAGCAAGTGATCAGCACACCCCGGACACAGACTTTGTACCTCCTTTCCCATTGTAGGCAAAAGATGAGAGAGGAGATCTGAACGCAGGCCTTGCACTGGCTCGGCCAAGCGCTCTGTTGTCTTCAGCAAGATGATGAGCTCTGTCAGGTGGTTTACAAAAAGAATTCTGACACAGCTGGGCGCGGTGGCTCATGCCTGTAATCTCAGCACTTTGAGAAGTGTGTCAGCCCTTGAGAAGACACCGAACAAGCTGGCCTTCCTTTCGGTGTCTCTCCCAGGTCGGGACTGTGGGGAGAAATCAAAACAACAGTGACAATAGCAGTGACAACATCGGTGATGACAATAACAGCCACTAACGTTATACCACGTGCCAGGCCCTGTTCTTAGAACTTCGCCTGAACTCATGTAACTGTCACAAATGCTCTATGGAATGGTGGTGTTATTGTTATTATCTTCATTTTATAAATGAGGACACTAAGGCACAGAGAGGTGAAGCAAGTTGCCCCAGGTCACACAGCTAAAACTGGGATTGGAACATGGAGAGCCTGGCTCCTGGCATTTAGAGCTGACAGGTGCCCGGCAGCCCCTACCTAGGGTCGAGCTGAGCTTGTCTTGTGCCAGGGAGTTGGCAGCAAAACAGAAATGAGCTCTGGGCCGGGCGCAGTGGCTCATGCCTGTAACCCCAGTACTTTGGGAGGCCAAGGCGGGCAGATCACCTGAGGTCAGGAGTTCGAGACCAGCCCGGACGACATGGTGGAACCCCATCTCTACTAAAAATACAAAAATTAGCTGAGTGTGGTGGTGCACACCTGTAATCCCAGCTACTCTGGAGGCTGAGACAGGAGAATCGCTTGAACCAGGGAGGTGGAAGTTGCCATGAGCTGAGATCGTGCCACTGCACTCCAGCCTGGGCAACAAGAGTGAGATTCTGTCTCAAAAACAAAAACCAAAACCAGAAATGAGCTCTGGAGGTGGGATCTGCCTTTGTAATTCAGAAGGTAACTCCCAACCCCTCTTTAGAAGCTGGGTGGACTCCAGGCCTGGTTCAGCCCCCTGGCCTCCTGTCAGTACCCATGCAGGGGTCTCTGTCCCCGGTATTACTCCTTTCCTGTCTACTTTTTTTTTTTTAATTTAGATTTTATTCTATTTTTTTAAATTATGGCAAAATAGGCTGGGCGTGGTCGTTCACGCCTGTAATCCCAGCACTTTGGGAGGCTGAGGCGGGTGGATCACGAGGTCAGGAGATCGAGACCATCCTGGCTAACACGGTGAAACCGTCTCTCTATAAAAATATAAAAATTTAGCTGGGCGTGGTGATGGGCAGCTGTAGTCCCAGCTATTCAGGAGGCTGAGGCAGGAGAATGGCGTGAACCCGGGAGGTGGAGGTTGCGGTGAGCCGAGATTGTGCCACTGCACTCCAGCCTGGGCGACAGAGCGAGACTCCATCTCAAAAAAGAAAGAAAAAAAATTATGGCAAAATACACACGCCTAAAATTTGCCATCCAGTATACACATAGGTGGCCTGAGGCACGTTCACGCTGCAGTGCAGCCATCAGCACCCGGAACTCTCACCTGGCTAAACGGAGACTCTGCATCTATGAAACCAGCGCTCCCCAACCTTTTTGGTCCCGGCTTCGTGGAAGACAGTTTTTCCACGGACCGGGGAAGGGTGGGGAGCGCTTTCGGGATGGAACTGTGAACCCTCGCACGCGCAGATCACAACAGGGCTCGCGCTCCTATGAGAACCTGATGCCGCTGCTGCTCTGACGGGAAGTGGGGCAGAGGGGGTAATGCTCGCTCGCCTGCCGCTCACCTCCAGCTGTGCAGCCTGGTCCCCAGCAGGCCACGGACTGGTGCTGGTCCATGCCCGGAGGGCTGGGGACCCCTGTATTAAACAACAACTCCCCGTTTCTCCAGCCCCCAGCTCCTGGCCACCACCCTCCCACTTTCTGTCTTGATGAATCTGACTGCTCTAAGCACCTCGTCCGAGGGGAATCATACGGTATTTGCCTTTTTGTGACCAGCCTCTTTCACGTAGTCTAATGCCCCCAAGGTTTGCCTGTGTCAGAACTGGGCTGTGTCCGAATATCCTTCCTTTTGTAAGGCTGAATAATATTCCGTTTTATGTAAAGGCCACGTTTTGTGTATCTATTCATCCACCCATAGACACTTGGGGTGCTTCTGCCTCTTGGCGATTGTGAATAATGCTGTTAGGAACGTGGGTGATGACTTTTGGGGTTACTTCACTCATCAGCAGCAAGCAGGCCATCCTTGAAGCTTACTGTGGGGTGGGCCCACTGATCAGCCTGGGGGGGAGTGGGTGGGTCATCATGCTGGCCGGGAAGGCGTGGCCCTCGGGTGCCGCTTCTACCCAACACTGAGCCGTTGGTGCTCCTGGCAGTTACCTACTGGCGGAAGACATTCCACTTTGCTCTCCCGTCTTTCCCCAGAAGAGGGTGCTGGGTTTCTGGTTCTCTCCTGAATAGGGAAAGGGCAGCTGCAGCCTGCCATGAGGCTGGCGTGGGTGGGGTTAGGAGAAAGGACTGTCAGACGCTGTGTTGGGAAGCATGTGTGAAGCTTCCATGAGGCTGGGGTTGGTCTGCTGAGCCTACATGGAAGGGCTGAGTGGGAGCAGGGTGTTAGGGTAGCCGGTCATGCCGTAGAACCAAACTAATGCTGAAGGCCGGGCGCGGTGGCTCACACCTGTAATCCCAGCTCTTTGGGAGGCCGAGGCTGGGCGGATCACAAGGTCAGGAGTTTGAGACCAGCCTGGCCAACATGGGGCAATCCCATCTCTACTGAAAATATAAAAATTAGCCGGGTGTGGTAGTGGGTGACTGTAATTCCAACTACTCAGGAGGCTGAGGCAGGGGAATCACTTGAACCTAGAAGGCGGAGGTTGCAGTGAGCCGAGATTGTGCTACTGCACTCCAGCCTGGGCGACAGAGTGAGACTCCGTGTCAAAAAAAAACAAAAAAAACCCCACAAATTACTGCTGAAATCCTCATCACTTAACACAAGCAAGGCTGCTGCTTGCTCACAGTGGTCCTGGTAGACAGGGGTCTCTGCTCCCTGTGGTCATGCAGGAATCCAGCCTGATGGAGATGGCACCATTTGGAATGTGTGGCCTCCAAGGGTCACAGGGGGAGGAGAAAAAGCTGTGTGTAATTTTCCACTGTTTAGCCATGAAATAAAACCTGTCACATCCACTTACATTTTGTTAGCCAGGACTGATCACCTGGCCCTGTCCAGGGACTGCCAAGGGGCCAGACAGTACAGCCTTCCATGTGCTCAGAAAGATAGGAGGATGGAGATATTGCTGGGCACTGGTCGTGTTGACCACATAGCAGCAAATGGCTTATGTGAAGGATGAAGGCCCTTGAGGAGCCTGCTCTGTGGCTGGGGCAGTGGTGGCATAGTGGCAGTGGTGGCAGAGTGGCAGTGGTGGTAGTGGTGGCAGTGGTGGCCTGGTGGCAGTGGTGGCAGTAGTGGCAGTGACAGCAGTGGTGGCTTGGTGGTAGTGGCGGTAGTGGTGGTATGATGGCAGTGGTGGTAGTAGTGGCAGTGGCAGAGTGGTGGCCCGGTGGCAGTGGTGGCATGTGGCAGTGGTGGCAAGTGGCTGTGGTGTCATGTGGCAGTGGTGGCAGTGGTGGCATGTGGCAGTGGTAGCAGGTGTCTGGGCACTGAAGGGACTTGGGTGTCACTGACTTCTAGGAGAAGTGGCAGAATCATCATCATCTTCATGTACCCCATGCTGTGCTGAGCTATTTACAGACGTCATCTCATGGAATCCCCACAGCAATCCTGTCATTCCATTTCACCTCTGGGGAAGCCAGAGAGCAGGGTCACACCCTCCAAGTGATGGCTGTACTTGCTGGTAGGAGGGTGCTTATGGCAGCAGAGAGGCTGGGGGCTGAATGAAGTGTGGGGGCCAGAGGTGGCAGGGCCACAAGGAGGCCAGAGGTGGCAGGGCCACAAGGAGGTGAGATGTGTGTGTGTGTGTGTGTGTCTGTCTGTCTGTCTGTCTGCATGTGCCTGCGTGGATAGAAACAAGCAGAGACAAGCTGGCCGGGCTTTTCCCCTTCCCCAGCTCCGTGCACACCTCGCTTTGCACCACTCTGGAGGAACGGTGATGTCGAATGTCCAAGGAAGAGGCTAACCTGGGCACGTCCTCTTACCTGCCCTCCATGAGTGACATGAGACATCGGAAGTCACAGTCACCGGTGCTCTAGAGCTGGGAATGGGGAGAAGGAGGTGACTTCTGAGGCACTCTGACAGCCCAGTTCAATAGTAGAATTATGTTTAAGGTCCGGAAGGCTCTGGGTGGAGAGCCAGCATTCTGAGCCGAAGGCCTGTGAGTGTGGCCACCCAGCAGCACTGGGCAGAGGTGCGGCTGCTTCTGCAGGTGTACGTGTGAAGATGTGCACGTGGACGCTTGGGCGACTTCTGTGGACAGGGGCAGGAGCCCGGAGCTGCGTGGCTCTGGGATTGAAAGGCGCCCTGGGGTGGAAGGCAGGGGTGGTGCATCCTGGTCCTGGCTGCTGCCACCCTTCAGGGCTGCTTTGAGAATCTCGCTGGCCTCTCTGGACCTGGCATTACTTGTCTGTTCTCTGAATTGCCTCTTCCTACTTCTCGGCACTGGCTTGTCGTTTAATATTTCATAAATACCCTAAGGACTTACAAAGCTGTAGATGGGAGGGGGGTTCTGAGGAGGCCATCCCAGGCGGGAGCACCGTTGGATTGAAAGGTCCTCCCAGGTCATCACCTCCTGGCCGTCCCCCTTCTGCAGCTCTGAGGCTGAGTGGCATTTCCCACTGGCGAAGACAGGAGGAAGAGCAGAGCCTTAAATCAAATCAGCCCAGGATTATTACTTGTTATCAATTCTTGAGGAGGTTCGGAGGGGAAGCAGGAAGTGGGCTAAAGCTGTTAACTCTAATGAGGGTTAGAACTCCTATGGGATTTATCAGAAGGCCCTCCTGGCCCCCAGACCCTAAATAATTGAATTGGTTTTTATGGGAAGAGATGAGGAGGATTATTAGGAGATCGTATCACTCAGCCAGCAGTTACTGAGTATCGGCTGTGCGTGAGTCCTGTCCCGGGTGCCACAGACAACAGGCAGTGAGCAGAAGAGGGCCACCACCTCTCGGGGAAGACAGAATATCCCAGACTTGCTTTCTTTGTAGAGGATTTCTTTTCTTTCTTTTTTTCCTTTTTCCTTTTTTTTTTTTTTTCTTTTTTTTGAGACAGTCCCACTCTGTCGCCTAGGCTGGAGTGCCGTGGTGCCATCTGGGCTCACTGCAACCTCCACCTCCCGGGTTCAAGTCAATCTCCTGCCACAGCCTCCTGAGTAGCTAGAATTACAGGTGCCCGCCACCACAACCGGCTAATTTTTGTATTTTTAGTAGAGACGGGGTTTTACCATGTTGGTCTCGAACTCCTGACCTCAGGTGATCCGCCCGCCCTGGCCTCCTAAAGGTCGAGCCACCGCACCCGGCCCTCATTTTTGTATTTTTAGTAGAGACAGGCTTCACCATGTTGGCCAGGCTGGTCTTGAACTCCTGACCTCAGGTGATCCACCCACCTCAACCTCCCAAAGTGCTGGGATTGCAGGTGTGAGCCACTGAGGCTGGCCCCCACCTTTTTTTTTTTTTTTTTTTTTTTTTTGCCTGATTGACTGAATGCTTTATTGTTTGTGAAATGCTCTTTTTATTTGCTATCTCTTGTCGCTCCACAGGGGGCAGCCCTGTGAACTGGGCAGAGCAGCCGTGTCTTGCCCATTTTACAGATAAGGAAGTGGCAGTTCCTAGAGATTAGGTTGACGCAGGACCCAGATCTGCCTCCTGGCCCCGTGCCCGCCTCATTGAATCCCGTTGCCTTTCCATGGGCGACTCATAACGGACCTGGGGGTGCTGGAGTCTGTGCCCACCACTGCATCTGTTGTGTGATAGCTTAGGAGATGTTTGTTGAATGGCTGATGCTTGCGTCCACATGCTGTCAGCTTTCGTGGTATCACGGTAAGGTTATACGGCCCTTCTGCAATATCGTTACTCTGTGTTCGGTGGGCACGTAACTGTCTTTCCCACAGAAAGATGAGGAATTTTAGTTCCCTCTGTCTAGATGGGGGATTTTGTCAAATCACAGCAAACAATGGCCGTGGTCCAAAGAGCAGCTTCAATGTGGCTCAGTTGTTTCTCAGCCAGGTGGCCTTGGATGAGACCCAGAAGCCTCAGTTTTCCCCATGTCAAAGGGGGCCATTCATAGCTACTTTGACAACCTCCCTGGGCTGTGAGGATGAAATGAGATGCCGGTCGTGGGCTCACCGTGTAAAACACCGTGCAGATAATACTCAGCATGTCCCATCCATCCCCAAGAGCTGGAGACTGGTGAAGCCACATGCCCTTCTCTGCCCAGGGCTGCTGGCCACGCTGATACCCTGGTCCTCAGCCTCTGCCCCTGATGTCCAAGACCTGTGATTCCTTTGTCTCAGGCTGTGGAGCCCTCAGCTTCTCCAGGCGGCCACTTCTCCAGGAGGCTACGGTCTCTGCCTCCCTCTTCCAGGGATCTTGGAGGTAGATGATTGGATTTCATCTCCATGACAACCGGAGAGGCCATGCCGCCCGCCCATGGGGGACCTCGAGTCTGTTCCCAGAGCCGGAGCAAACCACTCCTGCAACGGCAGCTGCCCCCCAGGAATGAGCTGCCCCCCAGGAATGAGCTGCCTCCCCAAGAATGAGCTGCCTCCCCAAGAATGAGCTGCCCATGACCTCTGCCCGGCCTCCAGGAATGAGCTGCCTCACGGCCTCTGCCTGGCATCCAGTTGCCGCTTTTCTGGGCTAATGAGGGGCTCCAGGCCTCGGGGTGACGGTGGGGCCATCTGTGCTCCCAGTGGCTGCTACAGGCCAGGCCGAGGGCCCTGAGTAAATGAGACAGGGGCCATCCCCCCACCCCACCCCTACCTGTCCGTGGTTCACAATCAGAGCAAAGCCCTTTCCGTCTGTCTCTTCTTCTCTTCCCAGGCGAATCCCACAGTCCCCAAGACTTAGGTCAAGCCCTGCCTCTTCCAAGCAGGCTTCTTCCCGGTGCTGACTGAGTTGATCATGCGCCTGGCTGGTGGCTTCACAGGCTGCCTCAGAGTCTTTTTTTTTTTTTTTTTGCGATGGAGTTTCGCTGTTGTTGCCCAGGCTGCAGTACAATGGCATGATCTCAGCTCACTGCAACCTCCACCTTCCGGGTTCAAGCGATTCTCCTGCCTCAGCCTCCCGAGTAGCAGGGACTACAGACATCTGCCACCACGCCTGGCTAATTTTTGTATTTTTAGTAGAGACGGGGTTTCTCCATGTTGGCCAGGATGGTCTCGAACTCTTGACTTCAGGTGATCCACCCACCTCGGCCTTCCAAAGTGCTGGGATGACAGGCCTGAGCCACTGCACCCGGTGAGAGTCTTAGTTCCGTTTGGCTGTAAAGACGCTAACTTCAGGGTCCTTGTCTGATCCTGGTGACTCTTGGCCTTCCTATACATTAGAGTCACCTGGGGAACTTTTAACAGGCCTGATGCCCGGGCCATTCCATACCAATTCAGTAGGAATCTCGGGTAGGAGCCAGAGAGCTTCCCAACTCCCCAGGGATTCCAGTGTGCAGTGAAGATTGGAACAGGTGTCTTAGGATTCAAGTCATAAACTGGCCGGGCCTGGTGGCTCACGCCTGTAATCCCAGCACTTTGGGAGTTTGAGGCGGGCGGATCACCTGAGGTCAGGAGTTTGAGACCAGCCTGACCAACATGGTGAAACCCCGTCTCTACTAAAAATACAAAATTAGCCGAGCATGGTGGCGGGCGCCTGTAATCCCAACTACGCGGGAGGCTGAGGCAGGAGAATGGCGTGAACCTGGGAGGTGGAGGTTACAGTGAGCTGAGATTGTGCCATTGCACTCTAGCGTGGGAGACAGTGATACTCCACCAGCCTGTGCTGAATGATGGAGGCTGACTGATGAACAGCAGAGTTCGCTGACAAAACGTTTGCTGTAGCCTTAACTCATTGCAAATTACCAGAGCTCTGGTTTGCTTTTTAAGGGCTGGGAGGTCCCTGAGGGTTCTTGGTACTCAGGAAGGACAGCACGGGAATAATAATAACAGCTGCCATTTAGTTGGCACCAGCTTTGGGTCCGGTGCCTTGCATGGCATGTATTTTCTCACTGCAACCTCACAAAAGCTTCATGAGGTGTACATCTTGTTTTTATCCCCATTTTAGAGATGAGAAAACCGAGGCTCTGAATGGTTAAGTAGCTTGCCCAAGGTCACATGGCTAGGAAGTACTAATCTCGGGAATGGAACCCGAGTCTGATTCCAAAGCCTCTGCCCTTGACTACTGAGCTGTCCCGGCTCCTCAGCCTCTGCTCCATCAATCAAAGAGGGGGGGCCCTGAGAAGGAGGTGGCTCGTCCTATAGGAAAGATGCTGGTTTCCAGGATTCCTCCCCTTGGAGCCAGGCCCTGACTGAGGGGCCCCCGAAGGTATTAAATATCTCCTGGATCAGCTGGGGTCACCTGGACCCTGAAGATGTCCACTCTCCTGTTCCCTACGACACCCACTCGGCTTCAGCCGACCTCTCCCGAGGACCCTTCTGCCCTGATACTGTGCCCAGTTCTTTAACCTACATCATGTTATTTAATGTCATTCTCACAGCCACCCTGTGACATGGTATCGTTATCCTCATCTTTTTTTTTTGAGACAGAGTCTCACTCTGTCTCCCAGGCTGGAGTGCCATGGTGAGATCTCAGCTCACTGCAACCTCTGTCTCCAAGTGCAGTAGAAGATTGGCTGGGCACGGTGGCCCATATCTGTCATCCCACCACTTTGGGAGGCCGAGGTGGGCAGATCACCTGAGGTCAGGAGTTGAAGACCAGCCTGGCCAACGTGGTGAAACCCCGTCTCTACTAAAAATACAAAAATTATCCGGGCATGGTGGTGCGTGCCTGTAATCCCAGCTACTCGGGAGGCTGAGTCAGGAGAATTGCTTGAACCCAGGAGGTGGAGGTTGCCGTGAGCCAAGATCACACCACTGCACTCCAGCCTGGGTGACAGATTGAGACTTTGTCTCCAAAAATAAATAAATAAATGAACAAATAAGTGCAGTAGAAGATAATGGCCTTATTGCTGTAGGTGAGGTGGTAGATTTTGTATCTGAGCCACCATCCCTGCTAAAATTGCCCCAGACAGGTTGATCTGGTACAAGTGGCACCCAGGAAGTGGCAGCCACGCTTCTGCTGGCCGGTTCCCTGGTTCAGGGTCGTGGGCCTCCCAGATCCACACCTATGGTCCAGACTCTGTTGTCTGGCTGCCCGTTGGATCTTCTGACAGGGATGACCATGAGTCTTCTCAGTCCAGACATGTCTCCACCTGGACTTAGGGTCTGTTCCCCAGGAACCAGCTCCCCGTTCCTGTCCATCACTCAGTCCTTCAAGCCCAGAGGACCTCCTGTGGCCTCATTTCCAGTCAACTCTCCCATCGCTAGACTTTGCCCTTGGTTCCTACCATGGTCACCTTTGACAGCCCGCGGAGGGACGGTTTGTCCCGTTCCACATCATCTCATGCACCACGGTCGGCTTCGTTTTCCTGCAGTCATCTCTGAAGTCACCTTGCCATTTTGGTGTCCATGGCTCCCAGTGTGCGTGAAATCGGACGTCCGTGGCTCCCAGTGTGCGTGAAATCGGACGTCCGTGGCTCCCAGTGTGCGTGAAATCGGACGTCCGTGGCTCCCAGTGTGCGTGAAATCGGACGTCCGTGGCTCCCAGTGTGTGTGAAATCGGACGTCCGTGGCTCCCAGTGTGCGTGAAATCGGACGTCCGTGGCTCCCAGTGTGCGTGACATCGGGCTCTTCAGGACGATGTTCCAGGCCCTCCGCAGTCTGACCCCTCCAGAGCTTGGCTTCAGTGGTACCAGTCTATTCGTCAGGGCCAACCTCTTGTGTCCTGCCCCCGTCCTGCATGCTGAGACCCTGCTGCAAATGGACCTTTTCCTTCCTCACGCCCCGTGACTGTTTGTTTCTTCCACGTGAACCCTTGAGGGCAGCCCACCCACTTCGTTTTTGGTATTTGTACAAGTCCTACGTATTATAACAGTTTAAGAGCCGGGTTGTGGAGTCAGATGACCTGGGTCCCTCTGGTTGCCCACCTGACCGCCGTGAAATCCTGGGCTAGTAACTTCTCTCCCTGTGCTTTCATTTACTCCATTGTAAATGAATTATAATGGTGCTGAGGCAGACATTTAAAAATAAATACGTATTTATTTATGCCAAGAAAAGTAACAGACAAGGCAAGGGTTAAAAAGAAAAAACAGGCTGGGCACGGTGGCTCACGCCTGGAATCCTAGCACTCTGGGAGGCCGAGGCGGGTGGATCACGAGGTCAGGAGATCGAGACCATCTTGGCTAACATGGTGAAACCCCCTCTCTACTAAAAATACAAAAAAAATTAGCCGGATGTGGTGGCGCACACCTGTGGTCCCAGCTACTCCGGAGGCTGAGGCAGGAGAATGGCGTGAACCCGGGAGGCGGAGCTTGCAGTGAGCCGAGATTGCGCTACTGCACTCCAGCCTGGGTGGCAGAGCGAGACTCTGTCTCAAAAACAAACAAACAAACAAAAATCAATTTTTTTTTTTTTTTTGAGATGGAGTCTCGCTTTGTCACCCAGGCTAGAGTGCAGTGTCCGGATCTCAGCTCACTGCAAGCTCCGCCTCCCAGGTTCACGCCATTCTCCTGCCTCAGCCTCCCTCGTAGCTGGGACTACAGGCACCCGCCACCTTGCCCGGCTAGTTTTTTGTATTTTTAGTAGAGACGGCGTTTCACCATGTTAGCCAGGATGGTCTCGATCTCCTGACCTTGTGATCCGCCCGTCTCGGCCTCCCAAAGTGCTGGGATTACAGGCTTGAGCCACCGCGCCCGGCCAAAAATCAATTTTTTTTTTTTCTGCCTAGCAAGCTCACTTTAAGGACAGTTATAAGATAACGCTGGTTACGAAGCCAAGGCTAAAGAAATGGGCTCCACACACCTGCCTTTTAGAGCAAGGTTGAAGGAAAAAAGAAAGATTCCTTTACTGTTACTCCTTTCCCTGGCTTCTTAAGCATAACTGTGC